>NC_042979.1:49707489-50067489 GCF_901001165.1 Salmo trutta | reverse complement strand
TATGTTACAGGTTATATTAGAGGTCTCTAGGGTATTGTAGTATATAAGATGTTACAGGTTATATTAGAGGTCTCTAGGGTATTGTAGCATATAAGATGTTGTCTCTATGTTACAGGTTATATTAGAGGTCTCTAGGGTATTGTAGTATATAATATGTTGCAGGTTATATTAGAGGTCTCTAGGGTATTGTAGTATATAAGATGTTGTCTATGTTACAGGTTATATTAGAGGTATCTAGGGTATTGTAGTATATAATATGTTGCAGGTTATATTTGAGGTCTCTAGGGTATTGTAGCATATAATATGTTACAGGTTATACTAGAGGTCTCTAGGGTATTGTAGTATATAAGATGTTACAGGTTATATTAGCGGTCTCTAGGGTATTGTAGTATATAATATGTTACAGGTTATATTAGAGGTCTCTAGGGTATTGTAGTATATAATATGTTACAGGTTATATTAGAGGTCTCTAGGGTATTGTAGTATATAATATGTTACAGGTTATACTAGAGGTCTCTAGGGTATTGTAGTATATAAGATGTTACAGGTTATATTAGAGGTCTCTAGGGTATTGTAGTATATAATATGTTACAGGTTATATTAGAGGTCTCTAGGGTATTGTAGTATATAATATGTTGTCTCTATGTTACAGGTTATATTAGAGGTCTCTAGGGTATTGTAGTATATAATATGTTACAGGTTATAGAGGTCTCTAGGGTATTGTAGTATATAAGATGTTGTCTATGTGACAGGTTATATTAGAGGTCTCTAGGGTATTGTAGTATATAATATGTTACAGGTTATATTAGAGGTCTCTAGGGTATTGTAGTATATAATATGTTACAGGTTATATTAGAGGTCTCTAGGGTATTGTAGTATATAATATGTCTCTATGTTACAGGTTATATTAGAGGTCTCTAGGGTATTGTAGTATATAAGATGTTACAGGTTATATTAGCGGTCTCTAGGGTATTGTAGTATATAATATGTTACAGGTTATATTAGAGGTCTCTAGGGTATTGTAGTATATAATATGTTACAGGTTATATTAGAGGTCTCTAGGGTATTGTAGTATATAATATGTTACAGGTTATATTAGAGGTCTCTAGGGTATTGTAGTATATAATATGTTACAGGTTATATTAGAGGTCTCTAGGGTATTGTAGTATATAAGATGTTACAGGTTATATTAGAGGTCTCTAGGGTATTGTAGTATATAATATGTTACAGGTTATATTAGAGGTCTCTAGGGTATTGTAGTATATAAGATGTTGCAGGTTATATTAGAGGTCTCTAGGGTATTGTAGTATATAATATGTTACAGGTTATATTAGAGGTCTCTAGGGTATTGTAGTATATAATATGTTACAGGTTATATTAGAGGTCTCTAGGGTATTGTAGTATATAATATGTCTCTATGTTACAGGTTATATTAGAGGTCTCTAGGGTATTGTAGTATATAATATGTTACAGGTTATATTAGAGGTATCTAGGGTATTGTAGTATATAATATGTCTCTATGTTACAGGTTATATTAGAGGTCTCTAGGGTATTGTAGTATATAATATGTTACAGGTTATATTAGAGGTCTCTAGGGTATTGTAGTATATTAGATGTTGTCTCTATGTTCCAGGCTGTATAAAGGCAGTGTGGGGTATTGTAGTATATAATATGTCTCTATGTTACAGGCTGTATAAAGGCAGTGCGGGTTATTGTGGTGCGTACCGTGGTAACGTGTGTCGGGGCATGTTAAGGAGCGATGCGCTGGTCTTCTTTAACTCCTCCCTCAACGACCCCGAGGACACACAGGAGTTCATGGTTCAGAGCGCCTGGGCCGACCTCGACAGACTGGGCATGCTCTGTAGCCCTGCCGCCCACTCCCTGCTCTGTCATCTCTCCTTCCAGGACTGCATCCCTTCTGGCCTGGGTCCTGCACCTAAACCAATCTGCAGGTAATCCTTCTGACCTGGGACCTGTTCATAAACCAATCTGCAGGTAACCCCTCTGACCTGGGACCTGTTCATAAACCAATCTGCAGGTAACCCCTCTGGCCTGGGACCTGTTCATAAAACAATCTGCAGGTAACCCCTCTGGCCTGGGACCTGTCCATAAACCAATCTGCAGGTAACCCCTCTGGCCTGGGACCTGTCCATAAACCAATCTGCAGGTAACCCCTCTAGCCTGGGACCTGTCCATAAACCAATCTGCAGGTAACCCCTCTGGCCTGGGACCTGTTCATAAACCAATCTGCAGGTAACCCCTCTAGCCTGGGACCTGTTCATAAACCAATCTGCAGGTAACCCCTCTAGCCTGGGACCTGTTCATAAAACAATCTGCAGGTAACCCCTCTGGCCTGGGACCTGTTCATAAACCAGTCTGCAGGTAACCCCTCTGGCCTGGGACCTGTTCCTAAACCAATCTGCAGGTAACCCCTCTGGCCTGGGACCTGTTCCTAAACCAATCTGCAGGTAACCCCTCTGGCCTGGGACCTGTTCATAAACCAATCTGCAGGTAACCCCTCTGGCCTGGGACCTGTTCATAAACCAATCTGCAGGTAACCCCTCTAGCCTGGGACCTGTTCATAAACCAATCTGCAGGTAACCCCTCTGGCCTGGGACCTGTCCATAAACCAATCTGCAGGTAACCCCTCTAGCCTGGGACCTGTTCATAAACCAATCTGCAGGTAACCCCTCTGGCCTGGGACCTGTTCATAAACCAATCTGCAGGTAACCCCTCTAGCCTGGGACCTGTTCATAAACCAATCTGCAGGTAACCCCTCTAGCCTGGGACCTGTTCATAAACCAATCTGCAGGTAACCCCTCTGGCCTGGGACCTGTCCATAAACCAATCTGCAGGTAGCCCCTCTGGCCTCTGTGTCATAGACAGCGCGCTCATTCAATAACATTGCAGTAGAAATGCATCCCAATGTAACTGCTTCATGATCTAGGGTAGGCATCCTTGTGTATACCACATAGCCCATGTACTGCACACAGATGGCTGTCGGCTTTGGGATCATCTGTTCCACGTTGTCAAGGTTGGATACAGTGTGTTGTCTTCCGTGTTTGATTGCAGTGGATTTTTCTGTAGCACAGTAAGGTAAAGAAATGGTACAGTCCAGAGCCTACGTAAAACACACACATATATGGGTTTTGGGTTTGGGATCTTCTGGCCACAGCCAACAATGACAGCATCAACAGTGTTGGTTGCTGTTTGTCTACTGTGGCCTTCCCTGTGGCTCAGTTGGTAGAGCATGGTGTTTGCAATGCCAGCATGGTGTTTGCAACGCCAGGGTTGTGGGTTTCGATTCCCACGGGGGGCCAGTACACAATAAAAAACAAATAAATGCATGAAATGAAATGTATGCATTCACTACTGTAAGTCGCTCTGGATAAGAGCGTCTGCTAAATGAATAAATGTAATGTAAATGTGTTACTCCAGGGAACACTGTCTGGCAGTGAAGGAGCTCTACTGTCATAAGGAGTGGCTCCTGATGGTAGGGAAGTCCCATAAAGGCCTGTACTCCTCTGGCCTGTCTATCCCCCTGCCTGACTGTATGGCCCTGCCCTCACAACACACAACACCAGGAGTCTGCACACCCATCCCCTTTGTCGGTAAGAGATACTGAAACACGATGTGTCCCAAATGGAACCCTATTCCATTTAGTGCAATACGTTTTCTAGAGCCCTATGGGCCTAACCTTATCCCTAACTTACTGTACCTCTAACCTTATCCCTAACCTTAGCCCTAACTTACTGTACCTCTAACCTTATCCCTAACTTACTGTACCTCTAACCTTATCCCTAACTTACTGTACCTCTAACCTTATCCCTAACTTACTGTACCTTAGCCCTAACTTACTGTACCTCTAACCTTATCCCTAACTTACAGTACCTCTACCCTTAGCCCTAACTTACTGTACCTCTAACCTTATCCCTAACTTACTGTACCTCTAACCTTATCCCTAACTTACAGTACCTCTAACCTTATCCCTAACTTACTGTACCTTATCCCTAACTTACTGTACCTCTAACCTTATCCCTAACCTTATCCCTAACTTACTGTACCTTATCCCTAACTTACTGTACCTCTAACCTTAGCCCTAACTTACTGTACCTCTAACCTTAGCCCTAACTTACTGTACCTCTAACCTTAGCCCTAACTTACTGTACCTCTAACCTTATCCCTAACTTACTGTACCTTAGCCCTAACTTACTGTACCTCTAACCTTATCCCTAACTTACTGTACCTCTAACCTTAGCCCTAACTTACTGTACCTCTAACCTTAGCCCTAACTTACTGTACCTCTAACCTTATCCCTAACCTTAGCCCTAACGTACTGTACCTTAGCCCTAACTTACTGTACCTCTAACCTTAGCCCTAACTTACTGTACCTCTAACCTTATCCCTAACTTACTGTACCTTAGCCCTAACTTACTGTACCTCTAACCTTATCCCTAACCTTAGCCCTAACTTACTGTACCTTAGCCCTAACTTACTGTACCTCTAACCTTAGCCCTAACTTACTGTACCTTAGCCCTAACTTACTGTACCTCTAACCTTAGCCCTAACTTACTGTACCTCTAACCTTATCCCTAACTTACTGTACCTTAGCCCTAACTTACTGTACCTCTAACCTTATCCCTAACCTTAGCCCTAACGTACTGTACCTTAGCCCTAACTTACTGTACCTCTAACCTTAGCCCTAACTTACTGTACCTCTAACCTTAGCCCTAACTTACTGTACCTCTAACCTTAGCCCTAACTTACTGTACCTCTAACCTTAGCCCTAACCTAAGTCCTAACTTACTGTACCTCTAACCTTAGCCCTAACTTACTGTACCTCTAACTTACTGTACCTCTAACCTTAGCCCTAACTTAAGTCCTAACTTACTGTGCCTCTAACCTTAGCCCTAACTTACTGTACCTCTAACCTTATCCCTAACCTTAGCCCTAACTTACTGTACCTCTAACCTTATCCCTAACCTTATCCCTAACCTTATCCCTAACCTTAGCCCTAACTTACTGTACCTTAGCCCTAACTTACTGCACCTCCAACCTTAGCCCTAACTTACTGCACCTCCAACCTTAGCCCTAACTGTAGCCCTAACTTACTGTACCTCTAACCTTAGCCCTAACTTACTGCACCTCTAACCATAGCCCTAACTTACTGCACCTCCAACCTTAGCCCGAACTTACTGTACCTTAGCCCTAACTTACTGTACCTCCAACCTTAGCCCTAATTTACTGCACCTCCAACCTTAGCCCTAACTTACTGTACCTCTAACCTTAGCCCTAACTTACTGTACCTCTAACCTTAGCCCTAACTTACTGTACCTCTAACCTTAGCCCTAACTTACTGTACCTCCAACCTTAGCACTAACTTACTGTACCTCTAACCTTAGCCCTAACCGTAGCCCTAACTTACTGTACCTGTAACCTTAGCCCTGATTTACTGTACCTCTAACCTTAGCCCTAACCTTAGCCCTAACCTTATCCCTAACTGTAGCCCTAACTTACTGTACCTCTAACCTTAGCCCTAACCTTAGCCCTAACCTTAGCCCTAACTTACTGTACCTCTAAACTTAGCCCTCTAATACTAATCTACTCTCTAATACAAGTATATTATCTAATACTAATCTATTATCTAATACTAGTATATTATCTAATACTAATCTGCTCGCTAATACTAATATATTATCTAATACTACTCTACTCTCTAATACTAATCTACTCTCGAACACTAATCTATTATCTAATAGTAGTATATTATCTAATACTAATCTACTCTCTAATACTAGTATATTATCTAACATTAATCTATACTCTAATATTCATGATTTGTCTCAAACACTCTTTGTGTTTTAGATATAAAGAAAGATCAAGTCACAAGTAAGTTTAGTTTCATGTCTTTTATCTGAGTTCTAAGAATTGTACTTTGTAAATAGAATATGTAAAGAAAAAAGTGTTAATGTATTTTTTTATCAAACGTTATATACAATACTAAATTTCTTACCTGCAGTCTAAAACTGATGATTTGTCTGAACAGCAACGTGTTACAATGACAAAGGAAGGTTCTACCAAGGACCAGTCAACATCACCAGCTCTGGTATCCCCTGTCAGAGATGGAGCCAACAGGTAAATCACTTTAATGGTTCAGAAATACAATTATAAATCTTCTTAGGGATAGCCCCCTTTTTTTAAATTTTCACCTAAAATGACACCCAAATCTAACTGCCTGTAGCTCAGGCCCTGAAGCAAGGATATGCATATTCATGGTACCATTTGAAAGGAAACACTTTGAAGTTTGTGGAAATGTGAATTGAATGTAGGAGAATATAACACAATAGATCTGGTAGAAGAAAATACATCGGGTTTTTTCTACCACCATTTTTGAAATGCAACAGAAAGGTCCCAGTTCTAGCCATCACTCTGGTTGTAATTCTGATAGTGTCCACAAGATGGCAGCAGTGCATGTGCAAAGGTTCAGACGGATAACTTGAAGTACGAGCGAACTACATGACATTTAGTGTGAAGTCACCCAGGCACATTTGGGCAAATCGTGAAGGAGACATTTGCATCCATATTACATTTTTCTGCAAGAATATCGTCAAATCTGTAAACTTGGACTTTGATTTAGCTTTTCCAGTATTAGAAGCCATATTATAAGTTAAATATTTGCAAAACAAACAGTTTTTATAACTTTATAACTCCAAATATTCTTATAATTTTTGTCCAAAAGGAAAAGGCATGCTGTCGCAAAAGGTTAGCATCTACATTTTGCGACAGATACAATGTTTCCGGATACTCCCGTCATTGGCTATCTAGCTAGCTATGTTTGACCCCGGTTGGTGCTTATTTGACAAAGATACAGTTGATCAAGTGAAGACCGGCTGCGTCATCAGCATGCCATGAAGGCGTCGCTCTCGGACCACATTTGGTGTCCTATAGGATATACTACACCCCTAATGATATAGTGAAGTCTGGTTACGTTCTAGGATCTCTGAAGATAAATGATTTTATCTAACAAAATGACACTACATGTTATCTCTGGGACCCTTTGGATGATAAATCAGAGCAAGATTTCAGAATGTAAGTACACATATCACCTTCAGAGGTGAATTTATCAAACCTATCGCGGTGAAAAAAAAGTGTTTTGTTAGAAGCTCTCCTCAAACAATAGCATGGCATTTGTTCGCAGTAACAGCTACTGTAAATTAGACAGTGCAGTTATATTAACAATAATTTCAGCTTTCAGCCGATATAAGACACTTCAATGTACCGACATTTGTTGTTTCTCTAAAATCTGCGATCGTGACACAAGGCGCTGCATGATTTACAACTATCCCGTTGACGGGACGCCTATCCCTAAGTTAGTGTACTAGTTAACTCTCTGTTGTCCTGTGTGGTGAAGTTGGTAGACATGGAGCTTACAACGCCCAAAATAGTGGGTTTGATTCCTGCTGGGGCCACCCATGACAAAATGGACACTACCGGTCCAAAGTTTGGACACACCTACTCATTCAAGGGTTTTTCTTTATTTCTACTATTTTCTACATTGTAGAATAATAGTAAAGACATCAAAACTATGAAATAACGCATATGGAATCATGTAGTAACCAAAAAAGTGTTAAACAAAACAAAATATATTGTATTTTTGAGATTCTTCAAAGTAGCCACCCTTTGCCTTGATGACAACTTTGCACACTATTGGCATTCTCTCAAGCAGCTTCACCTGGAATGTTATTCCAACCATCTGGAAGGAGTTCCCACATATGCTGAGCACTTGTTGGCTGCTTTACCTTCACTCTGCGGTCCAACTCATTCCAAACCATCTCAATTGGTTTCAGGTCGAGTGATTGTGGAGGCCAGGTCATCTGATGCAGCACTCCATCACCCACCTTCTTGGTCAAATAGCCCTTACACAGCTTGGAGGTGTGTTGGGTCATTATCCTGTTGAAAAACAAATGATAGTCCCACTAAGCCCAAACCAGATGGGATGGCGTATCACTGCAAAATGCTGTGGTAGCCATACTGGTTAAGCGCGCCTTGAATTCTAAATAAATCACTGACAGTGTCACCAGCAAAGCACCAACACATCATCACATCATCTCTTCCATGCTTCACAGTGGGAACCACACGTGCAGAGATCATCCGTTCACCTACTCTGCATCTCACAAAGACACTGCGGTTCTTTCTATAGATCTGATTCAACTGTATATCTGAATATGAATATGTAGGTTTCTTCGCTCTACCCAAACCAAAAACATATTTAATGTATATATGAATAGTGTGGAAATAAATAATATTTTTGCCTCCTGGTGTCGTTCCTATATACAGTGCATTAAGAAAGTATTCAGATTCCTTTTTCCACATTCACATCATTCTGGCATCAATGACTGAAACATAAATAATGTGCCATAGAATAGATCAGAGTCCACCAGTGGTAAATTTAATTGATTGGACCTGATTTGGAAAGGCACACACCTGGCTATATAAGGTCCCACAGTTGGCAGTGCATGTCAGAGCAAAAACCAAGCAATGAGGTCGAATAAATTGTACGTAGAGCTCCGAGACAGGATTTGTATCAAGGCACAGATCTGGGGAAGGGTACCAAAACATTGATGGTCCCCAAGAACACAGTGGCCTCCATCATTCTTAAATGGAAAAAGATTGGAACCACCAAGACGTTTCCTAGAGCTGGATGCCCAGCCAAACTGATCAATCAGGGGAGAAGGGCCTTGGTCAGGGAGGTGACCAAGAACCCAATGGTCACTCTGACAGAGCTCTAGAGTTCCTCTGTGGAGATGGGAGAACCTTCCAGAAGGACAACCATCTCTGCAGCCCTCCACCAATCAGGCCTAATGGTAGAGTGGCCAGACGGAAGCCACTCCTCAGTAAAATGACATGACAGCTCGCTTGGAGTTTGCCAAAAGGCACCTAAAGAACTCTCAGACCATAAGAAAAAAGATTCTCTGGTCTGATGAAACCAAGATTGAACTCTTTGGCCTGATTGCCAAGCATCACGTCTGGAGGAAATCTGGCAGTATCCCTACGGTGAAGCATGGTGGTGGCATGCTGTGGGGTTGTTTTCAGCAGCAGGGACTGGGAGACTAGTCAGAATCGAGGGAAAGATTAACAGAGCAAAATACAGAGAGATACTTGATGAAAACCTGCTCCAGAGCGCTCAGGACCTCAGACTGGGGCGATGGTTCACATTCCAACAGGACAATGACCCTAAGCACACAGTCAAGACAACACAGGAGTGGCTTCGGGACTAGTCTCTGAATGCCCTTGAGTGGCCCAACCAGAGCCCAGACTTTGAACCCGATCTAACATTTCTGGAGAGACCTGAAAATAGCTGGGCAGCGACACTCCCCATCCAACCTGACAGAGCTTGGGAGGATCTGCAGAGAAGAATGGGAGAAACTACCCAATTACAGGTGTGCCAAGTTTATAGCGTCATACCCAAGAAGACTCGAGGCTGTAATCGCTGCCAAAGGTGCTTCAACAAAGTACTGAGTAAAGGGTCTGAATACTTATGTAAATGTGATATTTCCGGGTTTTCTAAAAACCTGTTTTTGCTTTGTCATTCTGGGGTATTGTGTGAAGATTGATGAGGGGAAAAAACTATTGAAGTCCTTTTAGAATAAGGCTGTAACGTAACCAAATGTGGAAAAGTCAAGGGGTCTGAATACTTTCAGAATGCACTGTATAACTCTTATTTAATGTAATGTCTTATGTTGTTGTTGTCTATTAATGTTCTGTGCTCTTTCATGTATTTGGGGATCCTAATAAACTAAACCAACTGTCACGTCTGTCTGAAGAATGGCACCAAGGCGCAGCGTGTGTATCATTCCACATTTTTATTATAACTGTGAAACTATGCAAGACATACAAATAAACTAATAAACAAAACAACAAACCGTGACGAAGAGGTGCAACATACACTTACTCAAAATAATCTCCCACAAACCCAGATTGGAAAAACAACCACTTAAATATGATCCCCAATTAGAGACAACGATGACCAGCTGCCTCTAATTGGAGATCATCCCAAAAAAACAACAATATAGAAATACAACAACTAGAATCCCACATAGAAATACATAAACTAGACAAAAAAAAGAACATAGAAAAAAGAAACTAGAACCAACATAGACATAAATAAACTAGACAAAACCCTCTGTCACACCCTGACCTACTCTACCATAGAAAAATAAAAGCTTTCTATGGTCAGGATGTGACACCAACGTCTCTCTCAATTCAATTTAAGGACTTTATTGGCATGGGAAATATATGTTAACATTGCCAAAGCAAGTGAAGTAGATAATAAACAAAAGTGAAAAACAATACAAATTAAACATTATACTCACAAAAGTTTAAAAAATAATAAAGACATTTTAAATGTCATAGTATGTGCAAATACTTGACGAACAAAAGGGACGATAAATAAACATAAATATGGGTTGTATTTACAATGGTGTTTGTTCTCCACTGGTTGACCTTTCCTTGTGGCAACAGGTCACAAATCTTGCTGTCGTGATGGCACACTGTGGTATTTCACCCAATAGATATGGTAGTTTATTGAAATTGAGTTTGTCTTAAAAAAATGGATGGGTCTGTATAATCTGAGGGAAATATTTGATTCTAATATGGTCATACATTTGGCAGGAGGTTAGGAAGTGCAGCTCAGTTTCCACCTCATTTAGTGGGCAGACTGCACAAAGCCTGTCATCTCTTGAGAGCCAGGTCTGCCTACGGCGGCCTTTCTCAATAGCAAGGCTATGCTCACTGAGGCTGTATATAGCCAAAGCTTTCCTTAAGTTTGGGTCATTCACAGTGGTCAGGTATTTTGCCACTGTGTACTCTCTGTTTAGGGGAAAATAGCATTCTAGTTTGCTCAGTGTTTTTGTTAATTATTTTGTGTCAAGTAATTATCTTTTTGTTTTCTCATGATTTGGTTGGGTCTAATTGTGATGATGTCCTTGGGGTCTGTGGGGTCTGTTTGTGTTTGTGAACAGAGCCCCAGGACCAGCTTGCTTAGGGGACTCTTCTCCAGGTTCATCTCTCTGTAGGTGATGGCTTTGTTTTGGAAGGTTTGGAATCGATTCCTTTTAGGTGGTTTTAGAATTTAACGGCTCATTTCTGGATTTTGATAATTAGTGGGTATCGGCCAAATCCTGCTTTGCATGCATTATTTATTTATTTTATTTAACCTTTATTTAACTAGGCAAGTCATTTAAAAACAAATTCTTATTCACAATGGCGGTCTACCAAAAGGCCTCCTGCGGGGACGGGGACTGGGATTAAAACATTTTTTTTTTAAATATAGGACAAAACACACATCACCACAAGAGAGACAACACTACATAAAAAGAGACCTAGGACAAAAACATAGCAAGGCAGCAACACATGACAACACAACATGGTAGCAACACAACACAGCAGAAGCACAACATGGTAGCAGCACAAAACATGGTACAAACATTATTGGGCACAGACAACAGCACAAAGGGCAAGAAGGTAGAGACAATAAATCAGCCACAACTGTCAGGAAGAGTGTCAATGGTTGAGTCATTGAATTAATTTAGTGTTTTACGTTGCAGAGTCTGTCTGGTGTTTGTCCCATTTTGTGAATTCTTGGTTGATGAGCAGATCCCAGACCTCACAACCATAAAGGGCAATAGGCTCCATAACTGATTCAAGTATTTTTTGCCAGATCCTAATTGGTATGTGGAATTTTGTGTTCCTTTTGATGGCATTGAAGGCGCTTCTTGCCTTGACTCTCAGATCGTTCACAGCTTTGTGGAAGTTACCTGTGACGCTGATGTTTAGGCCGAGGTCTGTGTAGTTTGTGTGCTTTAGGGCAATGGTGTCTGGATGGAATTTGTTTTTGTGGTCCTGGCAACTGGACCTTTTTTGGAGCACCATTATTTTTAATTTTACTGAGATTTACTGTCAGGGCCCTGGTCTGACATAATCTGTGCAGAAGACCTAGGTGCTGCTGTATGCCCTCCCTTGGTTGGTAACAGAAGCACCAGATCATCAGAAAACAGTAGACATTTGACTTTCTAGTAGGGTGTGGCTGGGTGCTGCAGACTGTTCTAGTGACCTCGCCAATTTGTTGATATATACAGTTGAAGTCGGAAGTTTACAAACACCTTAGCCAAATACATTTAAACTCAGTTTTTCACAATTCCTGACATTTAATTATAGTAAATAATCCCTGTTTTAGGTCAGTTAGGATCACCACTTTATTTTAAGAACGTGAAACGTCAGAATAATAGTAGAGAGAATTATTTATTTCAGCTTTTGTTTCTTTCATCACATTCCCAGTGGGTCAGAATTTACATATTGTCACGATCGTCGTAGTAAGTGGACCAAGGCAAAGCGGGTTGAGTGCTCATTTTCACTTTTATTTTGAACACTTAAATAAACAAAACAAACGAACGAACGAACTAACAGTCTTGCAGGCAAAACAGCAGTGCAAAGAACAACCTCCCACAAATCCCAAAACAAACATACTCCTAATTATAGGACCTTCAATCAGAGGCAATGATAAACAGCTGCCTCCAATTGAAGGCCCCAATCCCAATACCTAAACATAGATCTGAACACCCTAGAACAGACATAGAAATATACAAACAGCTAACATAGACCAAAACCCTGGAATACATAAATCAAACACCCCTCTACATAAACAACACACCCCGAACCACATAAAACAAATACCCCCTGCCACGTCCTGACCAAACTATAATAACAACTAACCCCTTTACTGGTCAGGACGTGACACATATACTGAATTAGTATTTGGTCACATTGCCTTTAAATTGTTTAACTTGGGTCAAACGTTTCAGGTAGCCTTCCACAAGCTTCCCACAATAAGTTGGGCGAATTCTGGCCCATTCCTTCTGACAGAACTGTTGTGATCTAGTCAAGTTTGTAGGCCTGTTCACAGCCTGGGCACACATTTTTTCAGTTCTGCCCACAAATTTTCTATATGATTGAGGTCAGGGCTTTGTGATGGCAATTGCAATACCCTGACTGTGTTGTCCTTAAGCCATTTTGCCACAACTTTGGAAGTATGCTTGGGGTCATTGTTCATTTGGAAGACCCATTTGCGACCAACCTTTAACTTCCTGACTGATGTCTTGAGATGTTGCTTCAATATATCCACATAATTTCCCTTCCTCATGATGCCATCTATTTTGTGAAGTGCACCAGTCCCTCCTGCAGCAAAGCACCTCCACAACATGACACTGCCACCCCCGTGCTTCACGGTTGGGATGGTGTTCTTCAGCTTGCAAGCATCCCCTTTTTCCTCCAAACATAGCGATGGTCATTATGGCCAAACAGTTCTATTTTTGTTTCATCAGACTAAAGGACATTTCTCCAAAAAGTACAATCTTTGTCCCCATGTGCAGTTGCAAACCGTAGTCTGGCTTTTTTCGGGAGGTTTTGGAGCAGTGGCTTCTTCCTTGCTCAGCGGCCTTTCTGGTTATGTCAGTAAAGAACTTGTTTTTACTGTGGATATAGATACTTCTGTACCTGTTTCCTCCAGCATCTTCACATGGTCCTTTGCTGTTGTTCTGGGATTGATTTGCACTTTTCGCACCAAAGTCCTTTCATCTCTTGGAGACAGAACGCCTCTCCCTCCTGAGCGGTATGACAGCTGCGTGGTCCCATGGTGTTGATACTTGCGTACTATTGTTTGTACAGATGAACATGGTATCTCCAGGAGTTTAGAAATTACTCCCAAGGATGAGCCAGACTTGGGAGTAAGGTCTTGGCTGATTTCTTTTGATTTTCCCATGATGTCAAGCAAAGAGGCACTGAGTTTGAAGGTAGGCCTTGAAATACATCCACAGGTACACCTCCAATTGACTCAAATGATGTTAATTAGCAGAAGCGTCTAAAGCCATGACATTATTTTCTGGAATTTTCCAAGCCGTTTAAAGGCACAGTCAACTTAGTGTATGTACACTTCTGACCCACTGGAATTGTGACACAGTGAATTATAAGTGAAATAATCTGTCTGTAAACAATTGATGGAAGAATTAGTGGTGTCATGCACAAAGTAGATGTCCTAACCGACTTGCCAAAACTATAGTTTGTTAACAAGAAATTTGTGGAGTGGTTGAAAAACGAGATTTAATGACTCCAACCTATGTGTATTTAAACTTCCGACTTCAACTGTATGTTGAAGAGGGTGGGACTTAAGCTGCATCCCTGTCTCACCCCACGGCTCTGTGGAATGTGTGTTTTTGCCAATTTTTAGGAACACTTGTTGTTTGTGTACATGGATTTTATAATGTCTTGTTTTTCCCTTAACACCACTTTCCATCAATTTGTATAGCAGACCCTCATGCCAAATTGAGTCAATTGCTTTACTGAAATTAACAAAGCATGAGAAGACTTTGCTTTTGTTTTTGTTTGTTTGTTTGTCAATTAAGGTGTGCAGGGTGAAAACGTGGTCTGTCGTACGGTAATTTGGTAAAAAGCCAATTTGACATTTGCTCAGTACATTGTTTTCACTGAGGAAATGTACGAGTCTGCTGTTAATGATAATGCAGATGATTTTCCCAAGGTTGATGTTGACGCATATCCCAGTTACTGGAGTCAAATTTGTCTCCACTTTTGTGGATTGGGGTGATCAGTCCTTGGTTCCAAATATTGGGGAAGATGCCAGAGCTGAGGATGATGTTAAAGAGTTTAAGTATAGCCAATTGGAATTTGTAGTCTTTATATTTTGTAATTTCATTTAGGATACCATCAACACCACAGGCCTTTTTGGGTTTGAGGGTTTGTATTTTGTCCTGTAGTTCATTCGATGTAATTAGAGAATCCAGTGGGTTCTGGTAGTCTTTAATAGTTGATTCTAAGATTTGTATTTGATCATGTACATGTTTTCGCTGTTTGTTCTTTGTTATAGAGCCAAATATATTGGAGAATTGTTTGATCCATACATCTCCGTTTTGGATAGATAACTCCTCATGTTGTTGTTTGTTTAGAGTTTTCCAATTTTCCCAGAAGTGGTTAGAGTCTATGGATTCTTCAATTATATTGAGCTGATTTCTGACGTGCCGTTGCTTCTTTTTCCGTAGTGTGTTTCTATATTGTTTTAGTGATTCACCATAGTGAAGGCGTAGGCTCAGGTTTTCTGGGTCTCTATGTTTTTGGTTGGATATATTTCTCAATTTCTTTCTTTTGGTTTTTGCATTCATCATCAAACCATTTGTCAACATTGTTATTTTTCTTCTATTTTCTGTTTGACATTTTCAGATTTGATAGGGAAGCTGAGAGGTCAAATATACTGTTTTGGTTTTCTACTGCCAAGTTTACACCTTCACTATTAAAGTGAAACATGTTCTCCAGGAAGTTGTCTAAAAGGGATTGAAATAGTTTTTTGGTAGGTTTCCACATTACTTTCCTTCCTTCTATAGCATTTCTTAATATTATTCAGTTCCTTTGGTGTCGATGCCTCATGATTGAGTATTGCTCTGTTCAAGTAGACTGTGATTTTGCTGTAATCTGATAGGGGTGTCAGTGGACTGACTGTGGACGGTCTGAGAGACTCTGGGTTGAGGTCAATGACAAAGTAGTGTACAGTGCTACTACCAAGGGATGAGCTATAGGTGTACCTATCTTAGGAGTCCCCTCGAAGCCTACCGTTGACTATGTACATACCCAGCTTGTGACCCGTTTTTGTTTATTATATTGTCGTAGTTGTCCCTAGGGGGGCATATCCTGTCAAATGTAAAATGTTCCTGTTTTTATTAATTTGATAGAGTGAGTTAGGTCTGATCTATACCAAATTAGCATACCCCCTGAGTCCCTTCCCTGTTTCACACCTGGTAGTGTGGTGGATGGGACTACCAGCTCTCTGTAACCTAGAGGACAACCAGTGGGTCCACCTCCTCTATACCACCCACCTGGTAGTTTGGTGGATGGGACTACCAGCTCTCTGTAACTTAGAGGGCAACCAGTGGGTCCGTCTCCTCTATACCACCCACCTGGTAGTGTGGTGGATGGGACTACCAGCTCTCTGTAACCTAGAGGACAACCAGTGGGTCCGTCTCCTCTATACCACCCACCTGGTAGTGTGGTGGATGGGACTACCAGCTCTCTGTAACCTAGAGGACAACCAGTGGGCCCGTCTCCTCTATACCACCTGGTAGTGTGGTGGATGGGACTACCAGCTCTCTGTAACCTAGAGGGCAACCAGTGGGTCCATCTCCTCTATACCACCTGGTAGTTTGGTGGATGGGACTACCAGCTCTCTGTAACCTAGAGGACAACCAGTGGGTCCGTCTCCTCTATACCACCCACCTGGTAGTGTGGTGGATGGGACTACCAGCTCTCTGTAACCTAGAGGACAACCAGTGGGTCCGTCTCCTCTACACCACCCACCTGGTAGTTTGGTGGATGGGACTACCAGCTCTCTGTAACCTAGAGGACAACCAGTGGGTCCATCTCCTCTATACCACCCACCTGGTAGTGTGGTGGATGGGACTACCAGCTCTCTGTAACCTAGAGGGCAACCAGTGGGTCCATCTCCTCTATACCATGTTTCTTGTGGGATGAAAACGTCTGTATTTCTGATTTCTTTGGTGAAGTCCAGGTTCCTGCTCTTTAGGCCAAAAGCAGATGACCTCAGGCCTTGGATATTCCAGGATTAGATAGTGAAGGTTTTGTGTTCCATAAAGTGTCCAATGTTGTTAGTCGTGTGGTTTGGCCTCAGACCAGTAAGTGTGAGCAGAGCCTGCTGAGCATCTGGTACATGCATTGGCTTGGGCTAGTGTAAGGGTGGGGGTTGGGGCTGTTGGCCTGCTCACAGCCTGGGTGTATGTGTGACTTTCATGTTGATGCCCTCTTTGCGGGAGTGGGGGGCATGGGGTGGGCAGAAGGGGCATAGGTCTGATCTGAGGGGGCCTAAATGGGGTGTGGGCATGGTTAACTTGGGAGGGGTGTTGATTGGTTGGGGTGTGGATGTGGCTGGTGGGGCTGTGGTCTGGATGTAGGTCCTCTATGTGTGGGTCCTCTATGTGTGGGTCCTCTATGTGTAGGTCCTCTCAGCGTGGCTCCTCTATGTGTAGGTCCTCTATGTGTGGGCCCTCTATGTGTGGGTCCTCTATGTGTAGGTCTTCTATGTGTGGGTCCTCTATGTGTAGGTCCTCTATGTGTGGGTCCTCTATGTGTAGGTCCTCTATGTGTGGGTCCTCTATGTGTGGGTCCTCTATGTGTGGGTCCTCTCAGCGTGGCTCCTCTATGTGTGGGTCCTCTATGTGTGGGTCCTCTATGTGTGGGCCCTCTATGTGTGGGTCCTCTATGTGTAGGTCCTCTATGTGTGGGTCCTCTATGTGTAGGTCCTCTATGTGTAGGTCCTCTATGTGTGGGTCCTCTATGTGTGGGTCCTCTATGTGTAGGTCCTCTATTTGTGGGTCCTCTATGTGTAGGTCCTCTATGTGTGGGTCCTCTCAGCGTGGCTCCTCTATGTGTAGGTCCTCTATGTGTGGGCCCTCTATGTGTGGGTCCTCTATGTGTAGGTCTTCTATGTGTGGGTCCTCTATGTGTGGGTCCTCTATGTGTGGGTCCTCTATGTGTGGGTCCTCTATGTGTAGGTCCTCTATGTGTAGGTCCTCTATGTGTAGGTCCTCTCGGTGTGGGTCCTCTATGTGTAGGTCCTCTCAGCGTGGGTCCTCTATGTGTAGGTCCTCTCAGCGTGGGTCCTCTATGTGTAGGTCCTCTATGTGTAGGTCCTCTCAGCGTGGGTCCTCTATGTGTAGGTCCTCTATGTGTAGGTCCTCTATGTGTAGGTCCTCTATGCGTGGGTCCTCTCAGCGTGGCTCCTCTATGTGTAGGTCCTCTCAGCGTGGGTCCTCTATGTGTAGGTCCTCTATGTGTAGGTCCAGGGGGTCCTCTATGTGTAGGTCCTCTCAGGGGGGGACTCTATGTGTAGGTCCTCTATGTGTAGGTCCTCTATGTGTAGGTCCTCTATGTTTAGGTCCTCTCAGCGTGGGTCCTCTATGTGTAGGTCCTCTATGTGTAGGACCTCTATGTGTAGGTCCTCTATGCGTGGGTCCTCTCAGCGTGGCTCCTCTATGTGTAGGTCCTCTCAGCGTGGGTCCTCTATGTGTAGGTCCTCTATGTGTAGGTCCAGGGGGTCCTCTATGTGTAGGTCCTCTCAGGGGGGGACTCTATGTGTAGGTCCTCTATGTGTAGGTCCTCTATGTGTAGGTCCTCTATGTTTAGGTCCTCTCAGCGTGGGTCCTCTATGTGTGGGTTCTCTATGTGTAGGTCCTCTATGTGTGGGTCCTCTATGTGTAGGTCCTCTATGTGTGGGTCCTCTATGTGTGGGTCCTCTATGTGTGGGTCCTCTATGTGTAGGCCCTCTATGTGTAGGTCCTCTATGTGTAGGTCCTCTATGTGTGGGTCCTCTATGTGTAAGTCCTCTATGTGTAGGTCCTCTCAGTGTGGGTCCTCTATGTGTAGGTCCGGGGGGGGTGTCCTCTATGTGTGGGTCCTCTATGTGTAGGTGTGGGGGGAGGGGTCCTCTATGTGTAGGTCCAGGGGGGGCGGTCCTCTATGTGTAGGTCCAGGGGGTCCTCTATGTGTGGGTCCTCTATTTGTAGGTGTGGGGGGAGGGGTCCTCTATGTGTAGGTCCAGGGGGAGGGGGTCCTCTATGTGTAGGTCCAGGGGGGTCCTCTATGTGTGGGTCCTCTATTTGTAGGTGTGGGGGGAGGGGGTCCTCTATGTGTAGGTCCAGGGGGAGGGGGTCCTCTATGTGTAGGTCCAGGGGGGGTCCTCTATGTGTAGATCCAGGGGGACCTCTATGTGTAGGTCCTCTATGTGTAGGTGTGGGGGGGTCTGGGCGGGTGTCTGTGGCTCCCTTTAGGGTCCGGTTAAAGGTGGGCACTGCTGCTTTGTAGAGGTGGACCTGGTTGTGAAGGCTGTTCAAGTCCAGGGTGGAGTGGTGGGCCAGGTAGACATTTGGTTTTGAGTCACAGTCACAGGAAGTACTTGCATTTAACTTATCATTCAGTCCTTATAAATAAAAATATTTCATTGTAATATTTTTTTTTCTTTTCTGTATATCTTGGAAATAAGAATCTTTGGTAGTAGGAATCCTTCCCAGTGATTTTGTCCAAAATCAGGTTGTAGGTTTGAAGTTTTGATTTGGAGTGAAGGTTATGTTGAATAATGCGGGACATCATCTGCTCATCTCTCGCTCTCTCTCTCTCTCAGGGTCCCCACCTGCACCGTCTCAGTGTAGATGTATTATCAGAGCTGAGGAACGCACAGAGCTCGTGCCGGAACCCCGGAGGAGAGAATGAGAAGCCCTGGTGTTATACAACAAACCCCAACATCCGCTGGGAATACTGCAACATTCCCAAATGTGGAGAAGGTACACTCATAGAAAGAAAAAGGTGCTATCTAGAACCTCAAAGGGTTCTTCGGTTGTCCCCATAGGAGAACCCTTGGAAGAACTGTTTTTGGTTCCAGGTAAAACCCTATTGATTCCATGTAGAACCCTTTCCCCAGACGGTTCTACATGGAACCCAAAATAGTTATACCAGGAACCAAAAAGGGTTCTGCCTCTAATTAAAAAAGGGTTCTCCAATTTTTGGAACCATTTATTTTAAGAGTGTAGGAATACTGCAGCCTTCCCAAATATGATTTCCATAAGGCTTGGAGACCTGATCAGGAAGAATATGGGCCCTAGCTACAGTGCATGGCTAGGGCCCAGGTGTTTTTCCTGTTCAGGTCTTGAGAAAAAGGGCAATTATTGAGCTACTAATTCAGGTAAGATCCATCTTGTGATGACAGTCTTGACTCTCTGTCCCCGCAGTGGTAGTGAAGACGGAGTCATCGTTCCCTCGCCAGAATCCACCCCTCCTCCCTCCCTCCGTCTCTCCGGCCAACTCTATGATCATCATCATCTGTCTACTAGCAGCCTTCGCAGCCATAGCCTTCCTCACCATCATCATCATCATGTGCAAGAGGAGGAGGAAGACATGGAAGAACCACAAGACGTACGCTGGGTTATGTCAGCCAATATAGTAGAAGACATTCTGCAGACATTTTTACAACAGTTAGTAATAGTTAGTAACACTGTTAGTTACATAGTTGGTAACACGGTTAGTAACACAGTTAGTTATACAGTTAGTTATACAGTTAGTAACACTGTTAGTAACACAGTTAGTTATACAGTTAGTAACACTGTTAGTTACATAGTTGGTAACACGGTTAGTAACACAGTTAGTAACACAGTTAGTTATACAGTTAGTTATACAGTTAGTAACACTGTTAGTAACACAGTTAGTTATACAGTTAGTAACACAGTTAGTTATTCAGTTAGTAACACAGTTAGTAACACAGTTAGTTATACAGTTAGTTATACAGTTAGTTATACAGTTAGTAACACTGTTAGTAACACAGTTAGTTATACAGTTAGTAACACAGTAACACAGTTAGTAACACAGTTAGTAACATGGTTAGTTATACAGTTAGTAACACAGTTAGTTATACAGTTAGTTATACAGTTAGTTATACAGTTAGTTATACAGTTAGTAACACAGTTATACAGTTAGTAACACAGTTAGTTATACAGTTAGTAACGTGGTTAGTAACACAGTTAGTAACATGGTTAGTTATACAGTTAGTTATACAGTTAGTAACACAGTTAGTTATACAGTTAGTAACACAGTTAGTGACACAGTTAGTTATACAGTTAGTTAAACAGTTAGTGACACAGTTAGTGACACAGTTAGTTATACAGTTAGTTAAACAGTTAGTAACACAGTTAGTAACACAGTTAGTTATACAGTTAGTAACACAGTAACACAGTTAGTTATACAGTTAGTAACACAGTTATACAGTTAGTAACACAGTTAGTTATACAGTTAGTAACATGGTTAGTAACACAGGGCCTTCAGAAAGTCTTCGTTCCCCTTAACTTATTCCACATTTTGTTGTTACAGCCTGAATTCTGACTTGATTTCATTTAATTGATTACATTAATTTATTTTCTCACCCATCTGCACACAATACCTCATAAGGACAAAGTGAAAACATGTTTTTGGACATTTTTCAAATTTATTGAAAATGAAAGACAGAAATAATATTGACATAAGTATTCACACCCCTGAGTCAATACTTTGTAGAAGCACCTTTGGCATTGATTACAGCTTTGAGTATTTCTGGGTAAGTCTCTAAGAGCCTTCCATACCTGGATTGCGCAACATTTGGCCATTATTCTTTAAAAAATTCTTCAAGCTCTGTCAAATTGGTTGTTGATCATTACTAGACAACCATTTTCAAGTCTTGCCGTAGATTTTGAAGAAGATTTAAGTCAGGAACATTTGCTGTGTTCTTGGTAAGCAACTCCACTGTAGATGTAGCAATGTGTTATAGGTTATTGTCCTGCTGAAAGTTGAACTCATCTCCCAGTGTCTGGTGGAAAGCAGACTGAACCAGGTTTTCCTCTAGGATTTTGCCTGTGCTCAGCTCCATTGGAAAACCTCCCAGGTCTTTGTGGTTTAATCTGTGTTTGAAATTCACATCCAGGACAACAACAACCACAACAGACAACCAGGACAATAACTATCACAGCAGACATCCAGGACAACAACCACTACAGACATCCAGGACAACAACCACTACAGACATCCAGGACAACAACCACTACAGACATCCAGGACAATAACCACTACAGACATCCAGGACAACAACTAGCCCAACAGACATCCAGGACAACAACTATCCGAACAGACATCCTGGACAACAACCACTACAGACATCCAGGACAAAACTATCCCAACAGACATCCAGGATAATAACAATCACAAAAGACACCCAGGACAGCAACTATCCCAACAGACATACAGGACAACAACTATCCCAACAGACATCCAGGACAACAACTATCCCAACAGACATCCAGGACAACAACCACTACAGACATCCAGGACAACAACCACCCCAACAGACATCCAGGACAACAACCACTACAGACATCCAGGACAATAACTATCCCAACAGACATCCAGGACAACAACCACTACAGACATCCAGGACAATAACTATCCCAACAGATATCCAGGACAACAACCACTACAGACATCCAGGACAACAACCAATACAGACATCCAGGACAAGAACCACTACAGACATCCAGGACAACAACTATCCCAACAGACATCCAGGACAATATCTATCCCAACAGACATCCAGGACAATAACTATCCCAACAGACATCCAGGACAACAACTATCCCAACAGACATTCAGGACAACAACTATCCCAACAGATATCCAGGACAACAACTATCCCAACAGACATCCAGGACAATATCTATCCCAACAGACATCCAGGACAATAACTATCCCAACAGACATCCAGGACAATAACTGTCCCAACAGACATCCAGGACAAGAACTATCCCAACAGACATCCAGGACAACAACTATCACAACAGACATCCAGGATAATAACCACTACAGACATCCAGGACAACAACTATCCCAACAGACATCCAGGACAATATCTATCCCAACAGACATCCAGGACAACAACTATCACAGCAGACATCCAGAACAACAACCACTACAGACATCCAGGACAACTGTATACGTTTGAGTGCATGTGTGGCACTATATAAATGTGTGTGTGTCCGTGTGCGTGCACATGTGTGCGTTTGAATGCGAGTGTGTGTATATGCATGTGTACATGCACCTGCACGGCATCAACCTCAGACAAGCACAGGCATTGGATGTTACAGCGTTGACCCTCAGCGTTATTCAAACATACTTTTCTTTTTTTTATTTCTTTTTTATTATATGACTTGTTAAGCACATTTTTACTTCTGAACTTAATTAGACTTGCCATAACAACGGGGTTGAATACTTATCGATTCAAGGCATTTCAGCTTATAATTTTTGATTAATTTGTAAACATCTCTATAAACATAATTCCACTTTGATTGTGTGTAGGCAGGTGTCCAAAAATTGCTCAGAGAAAAATATTTAGTTTAATCAATTAGAAAATAAAGAAATTCTAAAAGATAGGGGTCAAAGTTATTAGAACCCCTGTTTCCAATCCTCCAGAACCCTCCCCCAGCTTACAATTGGCTCATTCATCCCCCATAACTCTCTCCTGTAACTATTCCCCAGGTCACTGCTGTAAATGAGAATGTGTTCTCAGTCAATTTACTTGGTAAAATAACGGATAAATAAAATGTATAAAAATTTTAAAAAAGTTATTGCATTCATCTTCAGATAGCTAGGTGTAACAACCACATATTGCAGGCATAGTTAGTAAATGTTTCCTCAATAACATAGCTATCAGTAGAGTCCGAGCTAGAAAGGGGGGAGTCGAGGTGAGGAGGAGGATTATTTCATATATTGTTTGAAGAGGTTGAGTTTCAGATATTTATGGAAGATGGGCAGGGACTCTGAAGATGGGCAGGGACTCTGCTGTCCGAGCTTCAGGGGGTAGGGACTCTGCTGTCCGAGCTTCAGGGGGTAGGGACTCTGCTGGCCGAGCTTCAGGGGGCAGGGACTCTGCTGTCCGAGCTTCAGGGGGCAGGGACTCTGCTGGCCGAGCTTCAGGGGGCAGGGACTCTGCTGTCCGAGCTTCAGGGGCTTTTTAAAAAAAAAAATATGAGATTGGAGAACACATTGGGAGGGATCTTAGACCATTCCTCCATACAGAATCTTTTCAGATCCTTGATTTCCTTCATCTGAACTTATGGACTGCCCTCCTCAGTTCAAACCACAGGTTTTCAAATGGGGTTGAAGACTGAGATGGCCATTGCAAAATGTTGATTTTGTGGTCAATTAACCATTTTTGTGTCCATTTTTATTAGTGCTTGGGCTTATTGTCTTGCTGGAAAATCCACTTGCTGCCAAGTTTCAGCCTCCTGGCAGAGGCAACCAGGTTTTTGGGCTAAAATGTCCTGGTGCTTAATAAAGTTAATGATGCCGTTGACAACAACGTAAACATTTTGCCATCTTAGTCCCCGGACCCCATTAAAAACCTGTGGTTTGAATTGAAGAGGGCAGTCCACAAGAGCAGGAGAGGTATTGAAAACAGGGGTGACAATAATTTTGACCCCCATCTTTTTTAGATTTTATTTTATTACTTGATAAACAAAATCATAATTTCCCAATTTTTTGAGCATGCAATATCGCTCAGCATTTTTTTTATGTTTAATTTAGACACAGTCTCTCCCCCCCCCCTCATCTTTATCAAGGGTGCCAATAATTCTGGACCTGAATATGGTGTTGTCAAACATTGGAGACCATTGGTCAGAGTTGACACTGGGTGTATTTCAAACGGTACCCTGTTCCCTATATGGTACCCTGTTCCCTATATGGTGCACTATTGTTGACCAGAGCCCTGTGGGTAGCCCTGTTCTAAATTATTGCACTATAAAGAGAATAAAGTGTAATTTGGGAAGCAGTCACTACAATAACCTACCTCTCTCTCTCTCCATCTCTCTCAGAGCCATGGAGACCCCCACCCTGACTGCCTTACCCTCTGAGAGTCTGCTGCTGGACCGCCTCCACCCCAACCCCATGTACCAGCGCCTGCCCCTACTGCTTAACTCCAAGCTGTTGGCTCTAGAGTATCCCAGGAACAACATTGAGTATGTCAGGGACATTGGAGAGGGGGCCTTCGGACGGGTCTTCCAGGCCAGGTGAGACTCTCATTAGATTATATTGTATTACATGTACCAAGCAATTCTCTGACTCTCTGTTGACTACCTCAAATCAAATTGTATTGGTCACATACACGTGTTTAGCAGACGTTATTGCGGGTGTAGCGAAATGCTTGTGTTTCTAGCTCCATCAGTGCAGAAATATCTAACAATTCACAGCAATACACACAACACACAAACCTAAAAGAATGAAATTAAAGAATATATAAATATTTGGATGAGAAATGTTGGAGTGGCAGACTAAAATACAGTAGAATAGAATACAGTATATACACAGATGAGTAAAGCGGTATGTAAATATTATTAAAGTGACTGGCGTTCCATTATTAAAGTGACCAGTGAATCTATGTATGTAGGGCAGCAGCCTCTAAAGTATAGGGCTGCGTAACCGGGTGGAAGCCAGCTAGTGATGCTGTTTAACAGTCTGATGGCCTTGAGATAGAAGCTGTTTTTCAGTCTCTCGGTCCCAATTTTGATGTACCTGTACTGACCTCGCCTTCTGGATGATAGCGGGGTGAACAGGCAGTGGCTCGGGTGGCTGGTGTCCTTGATCTTTTTGGTCTTCCTGTGACATTGGGGGCTATAGGTGTCCTGGAGGGCAGGTAGTTTGCCCCCGGTGATGCATTGGGCAGACCGCACCACCCTCTGGAGAGACCTGCGGTTGCGGGCGGTGCAGATGCCGTAACAAGGGGAGATACAGCCAGACAGGAAACTCTTAATTGTGCATCTGTAAAAGTGTGTGAGGGTTTTAGATGCCAAGCTGTTCTGCCTTCTTTACCACACTGTCTGTGTGGGTGGACCATTTAAGATCTCGGTGATGTGTACGCTGAAGAGCTTGGAGCTTTTCACCTGCTCCACTGCGGTCGATGTGGATAGGGGCGTGCTCCCTCTGCTGTTTCCTGAAGTCCATGATCAGCCCTCACCTCCTTCCTGTAGGTTGTCCCGTCATTGTTGATCAGGCCTACTACCTGTTGTTTCTTCTGCAAACTTGATGATTGAGTTGGAGGCGTGCGTGGCCATGCAGCCATGGGTGAACAGGGAGTACAGGAGGGGGCTGAGCACACATCCTTGTGGGGCCCCTGTGTTGAGGATCAGCGAAGTGGATGTGTTGTTTCCTACCTTCAACACCTGGGGGCGGCCCATCAGAAAGTCCAGGACCCAGTTGCACAGGGCGGGGTTCAGACCCAGGGCCCCGAGTTTAATGATGAGCTATAGTCAATGAACAGCATTCTTACATCGGTATTCCTCTTGTCCAGATGGGATAGGGCAGGGTGCAGTGTGATGGCGATTGCATTGTCTGTGGCTCTATTGGGGTGGTAAGCAAATTGAAGTGGGTCTAGGGTGTTAGGTAAGGTAGAGGTGATATAATCCTTATCTAGCCTCTCAAAACACTTTATGATGACAGAAGTGAGTGCTACGGGGCGATAGACACTTAGTTCAGTTACCTTTGCTTTCTTGGGTACAGGAACAATGGTGGACATCTTGAAGCAAGTGGGGACAGCAGACTGGGATAGGGAGAGATTGAATATGTCCGTAAACACTCCAGCCAGCTGGTCTGGGCATGCTCTGAGGATGCGGCTAGGAATGCCGTCTGGACCGGCAGTCTTGCGAGGGTTAACACGCTTAAAACGCCTTATGTCGGCCACGGAGAAGGAGAGCCCACAGTCCTTGGTAGCGGGCTGCTTCGGTGGCACTGTGTAATCCTCAAAGCGGGCGAAGAAGGTGTTTAGCTTGTCCGGAAGCAAGACCTCGGTGTCTGCGACGTGTCTGGTTTTGCCTTTTTAGTCCGTGATTGTCTGTAGACCCTGCCACATACGTCTCTCGTGTCTGAGCCGTTGAATTGCGACTCCACTTTGCCTCTTTGCTGACATTTTGCCTGTTTGATTGCCTTACGGAGGGAATAACTACACTGTTTGTATTCTGCCATATTCTCAGTCACCTTGCCATGGTTAAATGTGGTGGTTTGCGCTTTCAGTTTTGCACGAATAAACCTTGGTATGACCTTCTTAAAACAATTCCATCTGTTAGCTTAGTAGAACCTCTTTTCCCCGGCGCAGACAGGGCTTAGACTGGAGATAGAAGTCTTATTCGAACATTCAGTGACAGTGTAGTAGGAAGTTATGAAAAAACATCAAAATAAACTACAATTTACATTCTCAGAGCGTTAATAAAACCTCCAGGAAAACGTTCAAGGAACCAGAGTAAAACGTTCTTCGAACCTCCCTGCAACCTAAAAATAATGGTTCCCAGTACAAGCAAAATGTTCACTTCCATTATCAGAACTTTTAAAAAAAGTTCAGTTTTACCAGTAAGGAAATGTATGGCTTTATTCCCAGAACCAATGGAAAACCAAAAACTTTAGTTCCGAAAAATTCCAAGGAACCAAATGTGCTAGCTGGGTAGATTACATTACATGTACCAAGATCCCCCAACAACACCTAGATCTAAAGGGTAAACAGGTTGCTTTATCAGAGACTGTAGTGTTCAGTTTCTACAAGTTGCTTTATCAGAGACTGTAGTGTTCAGTTTCTACAGGTTGCTGTGTCAGAGTCTATAATTAACCACACATCAGTCTGATGTGGTGGTGGAGGAGGAGGAGGAGGAGGAGGATGTGGTGATGGTGGTGGAGGAGGATGATGTGGTGGTGGAGGAGGATGATGTGGTGGTGGAGGAGGGAGGAAGGGGTGGAGGATGATGTGTGGGTGGTGGAGGAGGAGGAAGAGGATATGGTGGTGGAGGATGATGTGGTGGTGGAGGAGGAGGAGGAAGAGGATATGGTGGTGGAGGATGATGTGGTGGTGGTGGAGGAGGATGATGTGGTGGTGGTGGAGGAGGATGATGTGGTGGTGGTGGAGGAGGATGATGTGGTGATGGTGGTGGAGGATGATGTGTGGGTGGTGGTGGAGGATGATGTGGTGGTGGTGGTGGAGGAGGATATGGTGGAGGAGGATGATGTGGTGGTGGTGGAGGAGGAAGAGGATATGGTGGAGGAGGATGATGTGGTGGTGGTGGAGGAGGATGATGTGGTGGTGGAGGAAGAGGATATGGTGGTGGAGGATGATGTGGTGGTGGTGGAGGAGGATGATGTGGTGGTGGAGGAAGAGGATATGGTGGTGGAGGAAGAGGATATGGTGGTGGAGGATGATGTGGTGGTGGTGGAGGAGGATGATGTGGTGGTGGAGGAGGAGGATGATGTGGTGGTGGTGGAGGACGAGGATATGGTGGTGGAGGATGATGTGGTGGTGATGGAGGAGGATGATGTGGTGGTGGTGGAGGAGGAAGAGGATATGGTCTAGGAGGAGGATGTGGTGGTGGAGGAGGAGGATGGGGTGGTGGTGGTGAAGGAGGAGGGAGGAAGCGGTGGAGGAGGAGTGAGGAAGAGGAGTGGATGTCTGCTCTAGGAGAGGCTGTAGAAGAGAGGAAGAGACAATAGCACTCATAGTACATCACATGGTGTTGATATTTTGTGGTCAATAACTCAGACTACTACAATGAACAGGATGTATGATCACGGAAGTTACTACCAATAACATCTACACCAGCCTTGATGATGTCTTCCTTAAATCGGAAAAAGGCCTGGATTCAAATTAACACTCTACAATGAACTTTTAAAGGCAATTATATTTGAGTCAACATCCACAACTTTTTAAACAAATGAGATCTCTGTGAACATCGGGAAAGTGGCTTTAAAAGTAAAGTGGCACATTTTGCTATGTTTGAATACCAGACATAATAATTTGCTGAAAATCAGAAAGTGGCCTTTGGGTGGCTTCAGGGCAGCAGAATGTGGCCTTTGGGTGGCTCCAGGGCAGCAGAATGTGGCCTTTGGGTGGTTTCAGACTGTCTGCCCTCAGGCCCCTAGTCCACCACTACCACATATGTATGCTGTACAAAATCATAACAGCCATCGATAAAAGACAGTACTGTGCAGCCGTCTTCATCGACTTGGCCAAGGCTTTCAACTCTGTCAATCACCGTATTCTTATCGGCAGACTCAACAGCCTTGGTTTCTCAAATGACTGCCTCGCCTGGTTCACCAACTACTTCTCAGATAGAGTTCAGTGTGTCAAATTGGATGGCCTGTTGTCCGGACCTCTGGCAGTCTCTATGGGGGTACCACAGGCTTCAATTCTCAGGCCGACTCTTTTCTCTGTATATATCAACGATGTCGCTCTTGCTGCGGGTGATTCCTTGATCCACCTCTACGCAGACAACACCATTCTGTATACATCTGGCCCTTCTTTGAACACTGTGTTAACAATCCTCCAAACAAGCTTCAATGCCATACAACACTCCTTGTGTGGCCTCCAACTGCTTTTAAACGCAAGTAAAACTAAATGCATGCTCTTCAACCGATTGCTGCGCGCACTTGCCTACCCGAATAGCATCTCTACTCTGGATTGTTCTGACTTAGAATATGTGGACAACTACAAATACCTAGGTGTCTGGCTAGACCGTAAACTCTCCTTCCAGACTCATATTAAACATCTCCAATCCAAAATGAAATCTAGAATCGGCTTCCTATTTTGCAACAGAGCCTCCTTCACTCACGCTGCCAAACATACCCTCGTAAAACTGACTATCCTACCGATCGTTGACTTCAGCGATGTCATTTACAAAATAGCCTCCAACACTCTACTCAGCAAACTGAATGCAGTCTATCACAGTGCCATCCGTTTTGTCACCAAAGCCCCATATTACGCCCACCACTGCAACCTGTATGTTCTCGTCAGCTGGCCCTCGCTACACATTAGTCACCAGAACCACTGGCTCCAGGTCATCAGTAGAATGAGTTCTTTAGAGGTTCCAGGGTTCCAGAGCATCTTTAGCTGTGAGGAACTACAGCCTTAGAAAAAAAGGGTTCCAAAATGGTTCTTTGATTGTCCCCATAGAATAATAGTTTTTGGTTCCAGATAGAATACCTATTTTGAGTTCCATGGAGAACCCTCTGTGGAAAGGGTTCTACATGGAACCCAAAATTGTTATACATGGAACCAAAAAGGGTTCTTCAAAGGGTTCTCCTATGGGGACAGCCAAATAACCCCTTTTGGTTCTAGATAGCTCCTTTTTTCCCAAGAGGGTAGCTACTTATCTCATGTAATCCCCTGGGCAGCATACAGCATTCCTCCTGTACATGGAGACTCCTGGGAACAACAGCTAGCCAACAACTAGCCTAGTGTAGCGTGGGACAGAAGTATAAATAAATATATAAGCCCCCATCACACCCTCATGATGACACCTCCTTCCAAAACCCCTTTACAATCCCCAGACCCTCCCTCTTCTCTCCTCTCCCCTCCTAACCCAGCCCAAAATAGAGCAGATAGGGACTGGATATCAGCTGCATCAGATCATGGGTCTGATGTGACACTTCCCTCCCTTTAGCCTCCTCAGTGGGTCAGCAGAGACTATCAGCAGAGACTATCAGCAGAGACTATCAGCAGAGACTATCAGCAGAGACTGTCAGCAGAGACTGTCAGCAGAGACTGTCAGCAGAGACTGTCAGCAGAGACTGTCAGCAGAGACTGTCAGCAGAGAGAGACTAGTAAAACAGATATTCATAACCCCTTCAAAGAGATGCTGCGTCCCAAATAACAACCTATTTCTATAGGGCACTACTTTTGACCAGAGTCCTATGGGTGCCATTTGGGACACAGACAGAGAGAGCGCTGTTGACTGTATCCAGGAACACTCAGGAGACAACAGAGGAAGTGGGGCTGAAATGAAATGGCACGAAGACTAACTATGGCCAAGCTGATTTCTTTGGTCTAGCTTCCTGAACGGCTGCCATTACGGGTCAACTGGACACATGCTATACTATACTATACTATAAAGTCATTCCCATAACGGATCCATCATGGCAGGCTGATTAGGCCGACTCCCATGTTAAACCATGCTACTGTATCCCAGGTCAGCACCCCAGACCCCCAGAGGATCCATCATGGCAGGCTGATTAGGCCGACTCCCATGTTAAACCATGCTACTGTATCCCAGGTCAGCACCCCAGACCCCCAGAGGATCCATCATGGCAGGCTGATTAGGCCGACTCCCATGTTAAACCATGCTACTGTATCCCAGGTCAGCACCCCAGACCCCCAGAGGATCCATCATGGCAGGCTGATTAGGCCGACTCCCATGTTAAACCATGCTACTGTATCCCAGGTCAGCACCCCAGAGGATCCATCATGGCAGGCTGATTAGGCTGACTCCCATGTTAAACCATGCTACTCTATCCCAGGTCAGCACCTGGGTGGTTCAGTATCCCAGACACCCAGAGCATCACGAGTCCTTCAGCACGTAGCAGTGATGGATTAGGTTCAGGAGTCCTTCAGCACATAGCAGTGATGGATTAGGTTCAGGAGTCCTTCAGCACGTAGCAGTGATGGATTAGGAGTCCTTCAGCATGTAGCAGTGATGGATTAGGAGTCCTTCAGCATGTAGCAGTGATGGATTAGGAGTCCTTCAGCACGTAGCAGTGATGGATTAGGAGTCCTTCAGCACGTAGCAGTGATGGATTAGGAGTCCTTCAGTACGTAGCAGTGATGGATTAGGAGTCCTTCAGCACGTAGCAGTGATGGATTAGGAGTCCTTCAGCACGTAGCAATGATGGATTAGGTTCAGGAGTCCTTCAGCACGTAGCCGTGATGGATTAGGTTCAGGAGTTCTTCAGCACGTAGCCGTGATGGATTAGGATTAGTATCTATATGAGGTGATTACTTTGTATATCTGTTATTATTGTGTTGTTCCTCAGAGCCCCAGGTCTCCAGCCCATTAAGCCCTTCACCATGGTAGCAGTGAAGATGCTGAAGGAAGAAGCATCTGCTGACATGCAGAACGACTTCCAGAGAGAAGCCGCTCTGATGGCTGAGTTTGACCACCCCAACATAGTCAGGCTACTAGGTGAGTTAGTTTGACCATCCCAACATAGTCAGGCAACTAGGTGAGTTAGTTTGACCATCCCAACATAGTCAGGCTACTAGGTTAGTTAGTTAGTTAGTTAGTTAGTTAGTTAGTTAGTTAGTTAGTTTGACCACCCCAACATAGTCAGGCTACTAGGTGAGTTAGTTAGTTTGACCACCCCAACATAGTCAGGCTACTAGGTGAGTTAGTTAGTTTGACCACCCCAACATAGTCAGGCTGCTAGGTTAGTTAGTTAGTTTGACCATCCCAACATAGTCAGGCTACTAGGTTAGTTAGTTAGTTAGTTAGTTAGTTTGACCACCCCAACATAGTCAGGCTACTGGGTGAGTTAGTTAGTTTGACCACCCCAACATAGTCAGGATACTAGGTGAGTTAGTTAGTTTGACCACCCCAACATAGTCAGGCTACTAGGTGAGTTAGTTAGTTTTACCACCCCAACATAGTCAGGCTACTAGGTGAGTTAGTTAGTTAGTTTGACCACCCCAACATAGTCAGGCTACTAGGTGAGTTAGTTAGTTAGTTTGACCACCCCAACATAGTCAGGATACTAGGTGAGTTAGTTAGTTTGACCACCCCAACATAGTCAGGCTGCTAGGTGAGTTAGTTAGTTTGACCACCCCAACATAGTCAGGCTGCTAGGTGAGTTAGTTAGTTAGTTTGACCATCCCAACATAGTCAGGTTACTAGGTGAGTTAGTTTGACCACCCCAACATAGTCAGGATACTAGGTGAGTTAGTTTGACCACCCCAACATAGTCAGGATACTAGGTGAGTTAGTTTGACCACCCCAACGTAGTCAGGCTACTAGGTGAGTTAGTTTGACCACCCCAACATAGTCAGGCTACTAGGTGAGTTAGTTTGACCACCCCAACATAGTCAGGATACTAAGTGAGTTAGTTTGACCACCCCAACATAGTCAGGCTACTAGGTGAGTTAGTTAGTTTGACCACCCCAACATAGTCAGGCTACTAGGTGAGTTAGTTTGACCACCCCAACATAGTCAGGATACTAGGTGAGTTAGTTTGACCACCCCAACATAGTCAGGCTACTAGGTGAGTTAGTTAGGTTGACCACCCCAACATAGTCAGGCTGCTAGGTTAGTTAGTTTGACCACCCCAACATAGTCAGGTTACTAGGTGAGTTAGTTTGACCACCCCAACATAGTCAGGATACTAGGTGAGTTAGTTTGACCACCCCAACATAGTCAGGTTACTAGGTGAGTTAGTTTGACCACCCCAACATAGTCAGGCTTCTAGGTGAGTTAGTTAGTTTGACCACCCCAACATAGTCAGGCTACTAGGTGAGTTAGTTAGTTTGACCACCCCAACATAGTCAGGCTACTAGGTGAGTTAGTTTGACCACCCCAACATAGTCAGGCTACTAGGTTAGTTAGTTAGTTTGACCACCCCAACATAGTCAGGCTACTAGGTTAGTTAGTTTGACCACCCCAACATAGTCAGTCTGCTAGGTGAGTTAGTTTGACCACCCCAACATAGTCAGGCTGCTAGGTGAGTTAGTTTGACCACCCCAACATAGTCAGGATACTAGGTGAGTTGGTTAGTTAGTTTGACCACCCCAACATAGTCAGGATACTACGTGAGTTAGTTAGTTTGACCACCCCAACATAGTCAGGCTGCTAGGTGAGTTAGTTTGACCACCCCAACATAGTCAGTCTGCTAGGTGAGTTAGTTAGTTTGACCACCCCAACATAGTCAGGCTGCTAGGTTAGTTAGTTTGACCACCCCAACATAGTCAGGCTACTAGGTGAGTTAGTTAGTTTGACCACCCCAACATAGTCAGTCTGCTAGGTGAGTTAGTTAGTTTGACCACCCCAACATAGTCAGGCTGCTAGGTGAGTTAGTTAGTTTTACCACCCCAACATAGTCAGGCTACTAGGTTAGTTAGTTAGTTTGACCACCCCAACATAGTCAGGCTACTAGGTGAGTTAGTTTGACCACCCCAACATAGTCAATCTGCTAGGTGAGTTAGTTAGTTTGACCACCCCAACATAGTCAGGCTGCTAGGTGAGTTAGTTTGACCACCCCAACATAGTCAGGCTGCTAGGTGAGTTAGTTTGACCACCCCAACATAGTCAGGATACTACGTGAGTTAGTTAGTTTGACCACCCCAACATAGTCAGGCTGCTAGGTGAGTTAGTTTGACCACTCCAACATAGTCAGTCTGCTAGGTGAGTTAGTTAGTTTGACCACCCCAACATAGTCAGGCTGCTAGGTGAGTTAGTTTGACCACCCCAACATAGTCAGTCTGCTAGGTGAGTTAGTTAGTTTTACCACCCCAACATAGTCAGGCTGCTAGGTGAGTTAGTTTGACCACCCCAACATAGTCAGTCTGCTAGGTGAGTTAGTTAGTTTGACCACCCCAACATAGTCAGGCTGCTAGGTTAGTTAGTTTGACCACCCCAACATAGTCAGGCTACTAGGTGAGTTAGTTAGTTTGACCACCCCAACATAGTCAGTCTGCTAGGTGAGTTAGTTAGTTTGACCACCCCAACATAGTCAGGCTGCTAGGTGAGTTAGTTTGACCACCCCAACATAGTCAGTCTGCTAGGTGAGTTAGTTAGTTTGACCACCCCAACATAGTCAGTCTGCTAGGTGAGTTAGTTAGTTTGACCACCCCAACATAGTCAGGCTGCTAGGTGAGTTAGTTTGACCACCCCAACATAGTCAGGTTACTAGGTGAGTTAGTTTGACCACCCCAACATAGTCAGGCTTCTAGATGAGTTAGTTAGTTTGACCACCCCAACATAGTCAGGCTGCTAGGTGAGTTAGTTAGTTTGACCACCCCAACATAGTCAGGCTACTAGGTGAGTTAGTTTGACCACCCCAACATAGTCAGGCTACTAGGTTAGTTAGTTAGTTTGACCACCCCAACATAGTCAGGCTACTAGGTGAGTTAGTTTGACCACCCCAACATAGTCAGTCTGCTAGGTGAGTTAGTTAGTTTGACCACCCCAACATAGTCAGGCTGCTAGGTGAGTTAGTTTGACCACCCCAACATAGTCAGGCTGCTAGGTGAGTTAGTTTGACCACCCCAACATAGTCAGGATACTAGGTGAGTTGGTTAGTTAGTTTGACCACCCCAACATAGTCAGGATACTACGTGAGTTAGTTAGTTTGACCACCCCAACATAGTCAGGCTGCTAGGTGAGTTAGTTTGACCACCCCAACATAGTCAGTCTGCTAGGTGAGTTAGTTAGTTTGACCACCCCAACATAGTCAGGCTGCTAGGTGAGTTAGTTTGACCACCCCAACATAGTCAGTCTGCTAGGTGAGTTAGTTAGTTTTACCACCCCAACATAGTCAGGCTGCTAGGTGAGTTAGTTTGACCACCCCAACATAGTCAGTCTGCTAGGTGAGTTAGTTAGTTTGACCACCCCAACATAGTCAGGCTGCTAGGTTAGTTAGTTTGACCACCCCAACATAGTCAGGCTACTAGGTGAGTTAGTTAGTTTGACCACCCCAACATAGTCAGTCTGCTAGGTGAGTTAGTTAGTTTGACCACCCCAACATAGTCAGGCTGCTAGGTGAGTTAGTTTGACCACCCCAACATAGTCAGGCTGCTAGGTGAGTTAGTTTGACCACCCCAACATAGTCAGGCTGCTAGGTGAGTTAGTTTGACCACCCCAACATAGTCAGGCTACTAGGTGAGTTAGTTAGTTTGACCACCCCAACATAGTCAGGATACTAGGTGTGTTAGTTAGTTAGTTTGACCACCCCAACATAGTCAGGATACTAGGTGAGTTAGTTAGTTAGTTTGACCACCCCAACATAGTCAGGCTGCTAGGTGAGTTAGTTTGACCACCCCAACATAGTCAGGCTGCTAGGTGAGTTAGTTTGACCACCCCAACATAGTCAGTCTGCTAGGTGAGTTAGTTAGTTTGACCACCCCAACATAGTCAGGCTGCTAGGTGAGTTAGTTTGACCACCCCAACATAGTCAGGCTACTAGGTGAGTTAGTTAGTTTGACCACCCCAACATAGTCAGGCTGCTAGGTGAGTTAGTTTGACCACCCCAACATAGTCAGGCTACTAGGTGAGTTAGTTAGTTTGACCACCCCAACATAGTCAGGCTGCTAGGTGAGTTAGTTAGTTTGACCACCCCAACATAGTCAGGATACTAGGTGAGTTAGTTTGACCACCCCAACATAGTCAGGCTACTAGGTGAGTTAGTTAGTTTGACCACCCCAACATAGTCAGGCTGCTAGGTTAGTTAGTTTGACCACCCCAACATAGTCAGGCTGCTAGGTGAGTTAGTTTGACCACCCTAACATAGTCAGGTTGCTAGGTGAGTTAGTTTGACCACCCCAACATAGTCAGGCTGCTAGGTGAGTTAGTTAGTTTTACCGCCCCAACACAGTCAGGCTACTAGGTGAGTTAGTTAGTTTGACCACCCCAACATAGTCAGAATACTAGGTGAGTTAGTTAGTTTGACCACCCCAACATAGTCAGGCTGCTAGGTGAATTAGTTAGGTTCACCACCCCAACATAGTCAGAATACTAGGTGAGTTAGGTTGGGGGTGACCCTTTGTGTGCGCTGTAGGATGGGGACAAGTCTTGCATGTCATCCCGTTCCCCAGAAACCAGTGTCACCAGATTAATTCCATAGTCGCAGTGACGCTGTAGTTATTCTGCCCAACACACTGTGTTTACATCAGAAAGGACCGAGGTCGCAAAGTATTTGGTTTTTATGCTATGAGGCAACACTAGCGTGTGTGTGTGCATGTTCTCTCCTCCAGGTGTGTGTGCGGTGGGGAAGCCCATGTGTCTAATGTTTGAGTACATGTCTTACGGAGACCTGAACGAGTACCTGCGTCGACGTAGCCCCACCCAGCAACACAGCCTGAGCCAGGCCAGCCTATCAGGACGCAGCTTCTCCTCCGAACTGGAGTTGGGGCCACTGTGCTGCGAAGAACAGCTGTTCATATCCAAGCAGGTGCAACGAAATGTGGTACATACCGTACCAGTCAAAAGTTTGGACACACCTACTCATTCAAAGGTTTTTCTTTATTTTTAATTTTCTACATTGTAGAATAATAGTGAAGACATCACAACTATGAAATAACATATGAAATCATGTAGTAACCAAAAAAGTTTTAATCAACAAATCAAAATATATTTTAGATTTTAGATTCTAAGTAGCCACCCTTTGCCTTGATGACAGCTTTGCACACTCTTGGCATTTTTTCAACCAGCGAATTTGGGCTGTTTCTTGAATTTGGGCTGCAATCTGAGGTGTAGTTAACTCAAATGAACATATCCTCTGCAGCAGAGGTAACTCTGGGTCTTCCTTTCCTGTGACAGTCCTCAGGACAGCCAGTTTCATCACAGCGCTTGATGGTTTTTGCGACTGCACTTGAAGAAACTTCATGTGATAATGATGGACTGTCGTTTCTCTTTGCTTATTTGAGCTGTTCTTGCCATAATATGGACTTGGTCTTTTACCAAATTGGGCTCTCTTCTGTATACCACCTCTACCTTGTCACAACACACCTGATTGGCTCAAACACATTAAGAAGGAAAGATATTCCACAAATTAACTTTTAACAAGGCACACCTGTTAATTGAAATGCATTCCAGGTGACTACCTCATGAAGCTGGTTGAGAGAATGCCAAGAGTGTGCAAAGCTGTCATCAAGGGTGGCTACTTTGAAGAATCTCAAGTATAAAATATATTTTGATTTGTTTAAGACTTTTTCGGTTACTACATGTGTTATTTCATAGTTCTGATGTCTTCACTGTTATTCTACAATGTAGAAAATAGTACAAAATAAAGAAAAACCCTTGAATGAGTAGGTGTGTCCAAGCTTTTGACTGGTACTGAAAATATACATTTTTTTCTTTAATTCAACATTACAATAGAGACAATAGAAATGTTAATATTGTTAGCATTTCCCATAGAAAAACATGACATACTTAGCTGCCATGCTAACAGACAATGTTAGGCTAATAGTAGGAAACTGTTAGCATTTCCCGTATAAAAACATGTCAAACTTAGCCGCGATGCTTATACTAGATTACCAACAAAAACAGTTATTACTAAGACAGGAAACTTTTAGGATTTCCCATAGGACAACAAGAGACATTTAGCCGTCAAGCTAACACTAGCTGGGCATGTACAGTTGTATATTTTCATGATGGCTAACGCTACCAAGCTAACTCTTGGTTTCCCATCCTCTTCGCCAGGTGGCGGCGGGCATGGCGTACCTGTCAGAACGGAAGTTCGTCCATCGCGACCTGGCCACCCGGAACTGCCTCGTAGGAGAGGAGATGGTGGTTAAGATCGCCGACTTCGGTTTATCCAGAAACATTTACTCTGCTGACTACTACAAGGCCAATGAGAACGATGCTATACCCATCCGCTGGATGCCCCCAGAGTCCATCTTCTACAACCGTTACACCACGGAGTCGGACGTGTGGGCCTACGGGGTCCTTCTCTGGGAGATCTTCTCCCACGGCATGCAGCCGTACTTCGGCATGGCCCATGAAGAGGTTATCTACTACGTTAGAGACGGACACATCTTGGCCTGCCCTGAGCACTGTCCTGTAGAGCTGTTCAATCTGATGAGACTGTGTTGGAGCGGACACCCAACAGACAGACCAGGCTTCAGTAGTATCCACCGCATCCTGGAACGTGTACATGAGCAGACGTTGAGACCGGCCATGCCGACGCCGGAGTTAAAACCATCTTCATCCACTCTACCAACCCCAGAGTTAAGACCCACTCTATCCACCCTGCCATACCTGGAGTTAAGACCCACTCTATCCACTCTACCAACCCCAGAGTTAAGACCCACTCTATCCACCCTGCCATACCTGGAGTTAAGACCGACTTTATCCATCCTGCCAACCTTGCCTGCCCTACCTAACCTATCTCCCTTTTCCCCCCACCCTGCCCTGTGCCCTGTGCCCGGGGCCGGAGCCAATTGATTGATACGACAAGCTGCCAGGCATTTACTCAAATGTACAGTCATTAGTGATTTTAATAGATCCTGTCCCTCCCCAGAGGTAAGATCTCTGCATCCTGTCTCGTCTCAGACTCACATAATGTTTGTCAGGACAGGGGGCATCATTGTTCATATCCACTGATTCATGGTGAAGAAGACCAGCGATGGTAGATGGTAATGTTGTTCGTCAGGACAGGGGCAGCAGACTGATGAAATGACATGAACTAAGTGTAGTGCCAAGACAACTGGATATTTAGGAGAGGCTGATATCGGAGTGGACGTCGCGATTACGAGCTGTTAATCCTCCACTGCTATCCCTCAAACTGACATCTGATTCACTGCCTCATACTGGTTCACTTCTGTTTCAAACTGATTCACTGCTTCAAACTGGTTCACTTCTGTTTCAAACTGATTAACTGCTTCAAACTGGTTCACTTCTGTTTCAAACTGATTCACTGCTTCAAACTGGTTCACTTCTGTTTCAAACTGATTCACTGCTTCAAACTGGTTCACTTCTGTTTCAAACTAATTCACAGGTTCACCTCTCCCATGCCTGGAAACAATATTTTAGAAATAACCACCTGATAACAACCACCTGATAAAGTCCAAGAGACAGAGCTGCAGCTGAACAGAGACCGTGTTATTAATCCACATGGAATAAGAGACAGAGCTGCAGCTGAACAGAGAACGTGTTATTAATCCACATGGAACAAGAGACAGAGCTTCAGCTGAACAGAGAACATGTTATTAATCCACATGGAACAAGAGACAGAGCTGCAGCTGAACAGAGCAGGTGTTAATCCACATGGAACAAGAGACAGAGCTTCAGCTGAACAGAGAACGTGTTATTAATCCACATGGAACAAGAGACAGAGCTTCAGCTGAACAGAGAACGTGTTAATCCACATGTAACTCATTGCCCATACTCTATATAAACGTGAATGTTTCTAGTGTGAAGCAAGCCATGGGAATATTCACCCATTCATCTGCCACATCTGCGAGCTGAAAGATGACTAGAAGGGAATAATTAGAGGCAGATTACAGAGGTTAAAGAGCTAATGTACAGTTAGTACAGTCAATTCATTCAGTACTTAACTAGTACAGTCAATTCATTCAGTACTTAACTAGTACAGTCAATTCATTCAGTACTTAACTAGTACAGCCCAATTCATTCAGTACTTAACTAGTACAGTCAATTCATTCAGTACTTAACTAGTACAGTCAATTCATTCAGTTCTTAACTAGTACAGCCCAATTCATTCAGTACTTAACTAGTACAGTCAATTCATTCAGTACTTAACTAGTACAGTCAATTCATTCAGTACTTAACTAGTACATCATTGAAACATACTGACAGTATGCCATCAAATAGGCTCAGCATATTCCAACACCAACACATATTTACTGTTAAGTTTTAGCTTGTTGTTTATTGCTATTCCACTTTTGGGCATTCTCATTATGTTGTACTATTGGTCCTTTTTTAATCTTGTATACTTTATCGACGTAGCACCTTTAGATAGAATGATTCTTATAGACTTGAGCACAGCTTTCTGTGGGAGACTGTTGACTGGGTAGTGGTCATTCTAGGTTAACAACGGTCCGTTTGAAATGCATTGCAACAAATGTCTTCTAATAAGCTGTTTGAATTCTAAATGTGAATTTCTGGAGATGTGTTGGGTGTTGTGGTGTTGAGTTGGATATTGATTTGTGAAGAGTGTCAATTATTATTTTAAGATAAATTAAACGTGTGTGATCATCAGCACAACATTGATCAATTAACTAAAATGTTTTAAACCACTTGTGAACTTTTTCAAATATGTGGTTCAATACTGATGGTTTAAATAGAAACGTTTTTGCTCATCTCACATAAATAATGATCCATAAGCTCATGTAGTGTAGACACATCAACCCTTTACTAGCAGCATAAAGAACCCTTATTTCTGTGACTGTGTGTCCCAAATGGTATATTATTCCCTACATAGTGCACTGAATAGGGAATGAGGTGTAATTTGATTCCCTACATAGTGCACTGAATAGGGAATGAGGTGTAATTTGATTCCCTACATAGTGCACTAAATAGGGAATGAGGTGTAATTTGATTCCCTACATAGTGCACTGAATAGGGAATGAGGTGTAATTTGATTCCCTACATAGTGCACTGAATAGGGAATGAGGTGTAATTTGATTCCCTACATTAGTGCACTGAATAGGGAATGAGGTGTAATTTGATTCCCTACATTAGTGCACTGAATAGGGAATGAGGTGTAATTTGATTCCCTACATTAGTGCACTGAATAGGGAATGAGGTGTAATTTGATTCCCTACATAGTGCACTGAATAGGGAATGAGGTGTAATTTGATTCCCTACATTAGTGCACTGAATAGGGAATGAGGTGTAATTTGATTCCCTAGTAAATCATAATTGTTGTATTGGTCAACATGTTTGTTACAGATCTTGTAAGATAGATGGCACTGTTTCACCACAATCACCCTCAGTTCAATAAACATTTGGTCCATAAAGAAAAGTCGAGGGCACATAATTGTTCCAGCATGTGCTCTTTCTCTGAAGTGAACATAGACAACGTCGACACAATAGAACACTTTACCAAACCGACACAGGATTCACCACCTCCACCACACATAAATGTTTCTCTAATGATTTTGTCAGTTTGCATAAAAACTGGCTTCAGAAAGTGAAGAAAAAAGGCAACATGCTCAACCATAAGGAATCAGTAATTTACTGGTCCTCCCTTCCACTGTTCCCAGCCTTCCTCCACCCCTCCTACCCTCCCCTCTACCCAATTATTACATTTTAATTAAATGTAAGGGCTTTATTGACATGGGAAACATTTACATTTTAGTCATTTAGCAGACGCTCTTATCCAGAGCGACTTACAGTAGTGAATACACACATTTGATCTTCATTTCGTGCATTTTTTTTTGTACTGGCCCCCCATGGGAATCGAACCCACAACCCTGGCGTTGCAGACACCATGCTCTACCAACTGAGCCACAGGGAAGGAATACGTTAACATTGCCAAAGCAAGTGAAGGAGAAAATAAACAAAAGTGAAATAAACATTACACTTCCAAAAGAATAAAGACATTACAAATGTCATTAAAGTACTAGATAAAGTACACTCCCCTCCCCCCCCCCCCCCTTCCCCCTCCAGCCCCCCTTCTCAAATCAAATCAAATCTTATTGGTCCATACACATGGTTAGCAGGTGTTATTGGTCACATGGTTAGCAGATGTTATTGGTCCATACACATGGTTATCAGATGTTATTGGTCCATACACATGGTTAGCAGATGTTATTGGTCACATGGTTAGCAGATGTTATTGGTCCATACACATGGTTATCAGATGTTATTGGTCCATACACATGGTTAGCAGGTGTTAATGCGAGTGTAGCGAAATGCTTGTGCTTCTAGTTCCGACCGTGCAGTAATATCTAACAAGTAACCTAACAATTTCCCAACAACTACCTTATACACACAAGTGTAAAGGAATGAATATGTACATAAAAATATATAAATGAGTGATGGCCAAACGGCATAGGCAAGATGTAGTAGACCCCCCCATGTAGTAGACCCCCATGTAGTAGACCCCCCATGTAGTAGACCCCCATGTAGTAGACCCCCCATGTAGTAGACCCCCCATGTAGTAGACCCCCCCATGCAGTAGACCCCCCCATGTAGTAGACCCCCCCATGCAGTAGACCCCCCATGTAGTAGACCCCCCATGTAGTAGACCCCCCATGCAGTAGACCCCCCCATGTAGTAGACCCCCCATGTAGTAGACCCCCCATGTAGTAGACCCCCCATGTAGTAGACCCCCCCATGTAGTAGACCCCCCATGTAGTAGACCCCCCCATGTAGTAGACCCCCCCATGTAGTAGACCCCCCATGTAGTAGACCCCCCCATGTTCTCAGCCTTCCTCCACCCCAGTCTACCCCTCTTCCCCTTCCCACTTCCTTCCCTCCACTCTTCTGCTAACTTCAGATTCACTTTACAGAGTAAAGTTACCTCAGTTAGCTGTTTAGCAGCGGTTTTTGTTGTCGGCTAGCTACAGTACAGTTGTTGCCTGGCCTACACACAATTGGCGTTGTTAGCTAGCTCCACTGCTTTAGCATCTCGCTAATAGCAGGTTCCCACACATTTTAGCTACTTCTACCCGGAGTTTCTAGCTCTCCGTCGGTTCCCACCGCTTGGAGTTAGCTAGCTGAACTTTCGAGTGTCTTGACTAGATAGTGGACTAACAGTACCACTGGTGTTTTAGTTAGCAACCTCTTGGCTAAACCCCCATCCAGTTTGTTTGGCTAGCACGAGCAGTGCTGTTTCTTCAGCGTGTTACCCCACCATTGAAACACCTTTTACCTCGAGTTACTTGGTTTACACTCCAAGTCTGCACTTGGTATCTCATGCTACGGCTCGACTAGCTGGCTATCATCACTCAGGCTAATTATCTAGCATCCCTGTTGGCTCTACTGTAATAATACCGCCGCCCTGGTAAATAAAGCTTTCTGTTTCTGCTTCCCTGGCTCCTGGGGTACACTCCATTCTGGATTTACGTCACCTCAACAAGCATCTGAGAGTCTACACATTTCAAATGCCAAAGCATTGCATGCTGTCAGATTGGAACACGTGGTTCAACACAGTAAAGCTTAAGAAGTTTATCCTGCAGGAGATATCTAACGTTTCCCTTCAGGGGCATAACCTACGAATATCTCACCTTACCATTCGGTCTGCCCCTTGACCCACGGACATTCACCAAGTGTGCCAAAGCAACCCTAGCCCCTCTACAGGAGAGAGGCTTAAGAGTCCTGACGTACATCGACGACTGGTTGATCTGCGCGGACACTTGGGCTCAGGCAACGGAGCACACAGCCCAGCTGTTGTCGCACCTGCTTCCTCTAGGCTTCAGGATAAATTGTGCCAAAAGCTTGCTCTTACCGACCAAGCAGAAAATTATTAGGGGATTGTCTCTGGAGTCCGTAGCCTGTCGGGCAGCCCTCACCATGGAGAGAGCCACGGCTTTTCGCCACTTCCTCTGTGTTTTGCCTGGAAACATCAGTCACGTACTGGATGTGTCTTTTCAGGCAATCGATGTGTTTTACAAGTGTCCCATAGTAACATGTCGAACCGGGTGGACTGAAAGAGAACTTTGGGTTATGGTGTGTGACCCCGGTTCTCTGAAGGAGTTGAGGGAGACATCTCTTGTAAGACTCATGTAAGATGTAGTTCTTAGAATGAGGAAACCAGAGCAGTGCAGGGTGTTATATAGACAAGAGGGGCATACACCCACAAAACTCTGATTGGCCTGTTAAAACATTCCCTTTCCTTGTTGATTAACTTTGAAAACAAGTTTGGACACCTACTGATTCAAGTTTTTCTTTTTCTTTTTACTATTTTCTACATTGTAGAACAATAGTGAAGACATCACAACTATGAAATAACACATTTGGAATCTTTTAGTAACTAAAAAAAGTAACAAATTAAAATATATTTTATATTCTTCAAAGTAGCCAGCCTTTGCCTTGATGACAGCTTTGCACACGCTTGGCATTCTCTAAACCAGCTTCATGAGGTCATCACCTGGAATGCATTTCAATTAACAGGTGGGCCTTGATAAAAGTTAATTTGTGGAATTGCTTTCCTTCTTAATGTGTTTGAGACAATCAGTTGTGTTGTGACAAGGTAGGGGTGGTATACAGATGACAGCCCTATTTCGTAAAAGACCAAGTCCATATTATGGCAAGAACAGCTCAAATAAGACAGAATAACAACAAAAAAATCCAGAAAAACGCATGACAAAAATGTTATAAATTGATTTGCATTTTAATGAGGGAAATTTTTGTTGTTGTTATTCTGTCTCTCACTGTTCAAATAAACCTACCATTAAAATTATAGACTGATCCTTTCTTTGTCAGTGGGCAAACGTACAAAATAGAGCAGGGGATCAAGTATTTTTTTCCCTCACTGTATGTACAGTGCATATGTTATCGTGTGTGTGTGTGTATGTGCCAATGTTTGTGCTGCTTCACAGTCCCCGCTGTTCCATAAGGTGTTTTTTAATCTGTTTTTTAAATCTAATTTTAATGCTTGCGTCAGTTACTTGATGTGGAATAGAGTTCCATGTAGTCATGGCTCTATGTAGTACTGTGTGCCTCCCATAGTCTGCTCTGGACTTGGGGACTGTGAAGAGACCTCTTGTGGAAAGTCTTGTGGGGTATGCATGTGTAACAGTGTAGGTTCCGTCCCTCTCTTCGCCCCAACCTGGGCTCGAACCAGGGACCCTTGCACACATCAACAACTGACACCCACGAAGCATCGTTACCCATCGCGCCACAAAAGCCACGGCCCTTGCAACGCAAGGGGAAACCCTACTTCAAGTCTCAGAGCGAGTGACGTCACTGATTGAAACGCTATTAGCGCACACCACCGCTAACTAACTAGCCATTTCACATCGGTTACACATGGGTGTCCGAGCTGTGTGCCAGTCTTTTAGACAGACAGCTCGGTGCATTCAACACATTAATACCTCTCATAAATAAAAGTAGTGATGAAGTCAATCTCCTCCACTTTCAGCCAGGAGAGATTGACATGCATATTATTAATATTAGCTCTCCGTGTACGTCCAAGGGCCAGACGTGCTGTGTGACAAAACTAGGGCCTGTAGGACCTGCCTTGTTGATAGTGTTGATTAGAAGGCAGAGCATAGCTTTATTATAGACAGACAGACTTATCCCCATTTTAGCTACTACTGCATCAATATGTTTTCACCATGACAGTTTATAATCCAGGGTTACTCCAAGCAGTTTAGTCATATCAACTTGCTAAATTTCCACATGATTTATTACAAGATTTAGTTGAGGTTTAGTGAGTGTTTTGTTCCAAATACAATGCTTTTAGTTATAGAAATAATTAGGGCTAACTTATTCCTTGCCACCCACTCTGAAACTAACTGCATCTCTTTGTTGAGTGTTGCAGTCACTTTAGTCGCTGTAGTAGCTGACATGTATAGTGTTGAGTCATCCTCATACATAGACTCTCTGGCTTTACTCAAAGTCAGTGGCATGTCGTTAGTAAAAATTTTAAAAAGCAAGGGGCCTAAACAGCTGCCCTGCGGAATTCCTGATTCTACCTGGATTATATATGAAAGGCTTCCATTAAAGAACACCCTCTGTGTTCTGTTAGACAAGTAACTCTTTATCCACAACACCTAAGTTTTTCCAGCAGCAGACTATGATCGATAATGTCAAAAGCTGCACTGAAGTCTAACAAAACAGCCCCCACAATCATTTTATCATCAATTTCTCTCAGTCAGTCAGTCAGTCATTTGTGTAAGTGCTATGCTTGTTGAATGTCCTTCCCTATAAGCATGCTGAAAGTCTGTTGTCAATTTGTTTACTGTAAAATAGCATTGTATCTGGTCAAACACATTTTTTTCCAGAAGTTTACTAAGGGTTGGGTACAGGCTGATTGGTCAGCTATTTTAGCCAGTAAAGGGGGCTTTACTATTCTTGGGTAGCGGAATGACTTTAGCTTCCCTCCAGGCCTGAGGGCACACGCTGTCTAGTAGGCTTAAATTGAAGATGTGGCAGATAGGAGTGGCAATATCATCCGCTATTATCCTCAGTAATTTTCCATCTGTATTGTCAGACCCCGGTGGCTTGTCATTGTTGATAGACAACAATATGTTTTTCCCTCTTCCACACTGACTTTACGGAATTCAAAAGTACAATTCTTGTCTTTCATAATTTGGTCCGATATATTTGGATGTGTAGTGTCAGAGTTTGTTGCTGGCATGTCATCCCAAAGTTTGCTTATCTTGCCAATGAAAAAGTCATTAAAGTAGTTGGTAATATAAGTGGGTTTTGTGATGAATGATCCGTCTGATTCAATGAATGAAGGAGCCGAGTTGGCTTTTATTTCCCAAAATGTTATTTAAGGTGCCCCAAAGCTTTTTATTATCATTCTTAATATACTTTATCTTTGGTTCATAGTGTAGTTTCTTTTTCTTTTAATTTAGTTTAGTCACATGATTCCTTAACTTGCAGTACGTTTGCCAATCAGTTGGGCTGCCAGGCTTAATTGTCATACCTTTAGCCTCATCCCTCTCAACCATACAATTTTCAATTCCTCATCAATCCACAGGGATTTAACAGTTTTTACAGTCATTTTCTTAATGGGTGCGTGCTTATTAGTAACTGGAATAAGTAGTTTCATAAATGTGTCAAGTGCAGTGTCTGGTTGCTCCTCATTACACACCATAGACCAGCAAATATTCTTCACATCATCAACATATAAATCACTACGAAACTTCTTGTATGACCTCTTATACACTATATTAGGCCCAGCATTTGGAACTTTGGTTTTCCTAGATATGGCTACTATATTGTGATCACTACATCCTATGGATGTGGGTACTGCTTGAAAGCAAATATCTGCAGCATTAGTAAAGATGTGATCAATACATGTTGATGATTTAATTCCTGTGCTGTTTGTAACCACCCTGGTAGGTTGATTAATAACTTGAACCAGGTTGCAGGCACTGTTTACAGTTTGAAGTTTTTTCCTGAGAGGGCAGCTTGATGATAGCCAGTCAATATTTAAATCACACAGAAAATATACTTCTCTGTTGATTTCACATACATTATCAAGCATTTCACACATTAACCAGATACTGACTGTTAGCACTTGGTGGTCTGTAGCAGCTTCCCACAAAAAATGGGCTTTAGGTGAGGCAGATGTTTCTCACCATAGAGCTGCCTATGATGACAGCTGGTGATGTTGAACGGGCCGGTCTCTCAGGCAGCCTCACGGAGCTCCGAGGATCTGAACCCGAGGTAGAAGCCACCGGAGAGGGAGACAGAGCCGAGGACGAAGACACAGGTACCTCCAGATCCGATCTTGATTGGGAAGCCACCAAGGACGAAGGCACTGGAACCTCTGGATCAGTCAATATGGGGAGGGATAACCCCTGTATATTCTGGACCAGGAATCAGTCAATATGGGGAGGGAGAAACCCTGTGTATTCTGGACCAGGATCAGGTATCAGTCAATATGTGGAGGGAGGAACCCTGTGTATTCTGGACCAGGATCAGGTATCAGTCAATATGTGGAGGGAGGAACCCTGTGTATTCTGGACCAGGATCAGGTATCAGAAAATATGTGGAGGGAGGAACCCTGTGTATTCTGGACCAGGATCAGGTATCAGTCAATATGGGGAGGGAGAAACCCTGTGTATTCTGGACCAGGATCAGTCAATATGGGGAGGGAGAAACCCTGTGTATTCTGGACCAGGATCAGGTATCAGTCAATATGTGGAGGGAGGAACCCTGTGTATTCTGGACCAGGATCAGGTATCAGTCAATATGTGGAGGGAGGAACCCTGTGTATTCTGGACCAGGATCAGTCAATATGGGGAGGGAGAAACCCTGTGTATTCTGGACCAGGATCAGTCAATATGGGGAGGGGGAAACCCTGTGTATTCTGGACCAGGATCAGTCAATATGGGGAGGGAGAAACCCTGTGTATTCTGGACCAGGATCAGTCAATATGGGGAGGGATAACCCCTGTATATTCTGGACCAGGATCAGTCAATATGGGGAGGGAGAAACCCTGTGCATTCTGGACCAGGATCAGTCAATATGGGGAGGGAGAAACCCTGTGTATTCTGGACCAGGATCAGGTATCAGTCAATATGAGGAGGGGGAAACCCTGTGTATTCTGGACCAGGATCAGTCAATATGGGGCGGAGGAAACCCTGTGTATTCTGGACCAGGATCAGGTATCAGTCAATATGGGGAGGAAGGGCTGAACACTCTGACATGGTACCATGGTAACCCCATTACCAGCAGACAGGAAGGTATGAACACTCTGACATGTTACCATGGTAACCCCATTACCAGCAGACAGGAAGGGCTGAACACTCTGACATGTTACCATGGTAACCCCATTACCAGCAGACAGGAAGATATGACCACTCTGGCATGTTACCATGGTAACCCCATTACCAGCAGACCGGAAGCAGTATCTGTATCGATTGGGAATGACAATTAAAAGGTGCACATTGTTATATTAGCAGGACACTTATTCTATGGTATTATGTAAAGGGTGGTTTATTCTACATGGACCTGTTACTACATTTGAAAGTTATCAAAACACTGAGTTTAGAATATCTACATATATTCTACAATTGCATTCTTCTCATATTACTCTGTAGACTACTGACCTAGTCAAAGCTCTCTCTGGCATCTCACCATACATCTGCCTGTAGTTATTGAACTGAACCTGCAGGAGGTTTGTTTGTTGTGAATGAGTGGGAGGAAACAGCTGCAGGCAAGGTTCTGACAGATGGGTGTGTCTTGGTGTTGGCAAGGACATCAAACTACACATTACATTACAGACATTTTAGTCATTTAGCAGATGCTCTTATCCAGAGCGACTTACAGTAGTGAATGCATACATTTCATTTCATGCATTTTTTTTTGTACTGACCCCCGTGGGAATCAAACCCACAACCCTGGCGTTGCAAACACCATGCTCTACCAACTGAGCCACAGGGATGACCACACCCCCAACTCACGTTTGGCTTCTGTCATGGCCGCCAGTACTTCTTCCAGCTGCTTCATGAGTACGTTTGTTTATTATCTAGCTGTATTGTATCCAGGTCCCCAGGGCCGGCCGTAGCCTTTTGGGGGCCCTAAGCAAGATTTGGTTGGGAGGCCCCACCACATCACAGCAAAATATTTTTGTGCCCCCCCTCTTGATGTTGGAGAGAAAAATCTGTTTTATAGTTTATTTCCTGCAATTCTGTGAACTGTCACGTGCAAGTTTTAAATTAACACAATACCTGTTAGTAAAGGTGTCAGCTAGAGATGACCTGCAGGAGCATGCTGGGATTTGTAGTTTTGCATGATTGTCTACTTTGATGCCAATTAGTGTTTTCAAATCTGAGAGTAAATAGAGCCAAATATATTGATAAACGGAATCTTGTCCGAGAGAGATTTACATGGTTATCAAAATGGCACGCCAGGGTTAGACTACATGAAACACAGACCTTATTTGAAGTGTTACTAAAATTCCCAATGGGAAGAATGAATGGTGGAAAATTGACTGTAACCATTTCCCTGTTTCACCACTAGGTTGAATAGGTACACACCTCCACTGTGGGGCTCTATACACAGCATATACAGTTGAAGTCAGAAGTATACATACACTTAAGTTGGAGTCAATAAAAATTGTTTTTCAACCACTCCACAAATTTCATGTTAACAAACTATAGTTTTGGTAAGTCGGTTAGGACATCTACTTTGTGCATGACACAAGTAATTTTTCCAACAATTGTTTTCAGACAGATTATTTCACTTATAATTCACTGTATCACAATTCCAGTGGGTCAAAAGTTTACATGCACTAAGTTGACTGTGCCTTTAAACAGCTTGGAAAATTCCAGAAAATTATGTCATGGCTTTAGAAGCTTCTGATAGGCTAATTGACATAATTTGAGTCAATTGGAGGTGTACCTGTGGATGTATTTCAAGGCCTACCTTCAAACTCAGTGCCTCTTTGCTTGACATCATGGGAAAATCAAAAGAAATCAGCCAAGACCTCAGAAAAAAATTGTACACCTCAACAAGTCTGGTTCATCCTTGGGAGCAATTTCCAAATGCCTGAAGGTACCATGTTCATCTCTACAAACAATAGTATGCAAGTATAAACACCATGGGACCACGCAGCCATCATACCTCTCAGGAAGGAGATGCAATCTGTCTCCTAGAGATGAACGTACTTTGGTGCGAAAAGTGCAAATCAATCCCAGAACAACAGCAAAGGACCTTGTGAAGATGCTGGAGAAAACAGGTACAAAAGTATCTATATCCACAGTAAAACGAGTCCCACATCGACATAACCTGAAAGGCCGCTCAGCAAGGAAGAAGCCACTGCTCCAAAACCACCCCAAAAAAGCCAGACTACGTTTTGCAACTGCACATGGGGACAAAGATAATTCTTTTTGGAGAAATGTCCTCTGGTCTGATGAAACAAAAATAGAACTGTTTGGCCATAATGACCATCGTTATGTTTGGAGGAAAAAGGGGGAGGCCTGCAAGCCGAAGAACACCATCCAACCATGAAGCACGGGGGTGGCAGGATCATGTGGTGGGGGAACTTTGCTGCAGGAAGGACTGGTGCACTTCACAAAATAGATGGCATCATGAGGCAGAAAAATTATGTGGATATATTGAAGCAATATCTCAAGACATCAGTCAGGAAGTTAAAGCTTGGTCGCAAATGGGTCTTCCAAATGAACAATGACCCCAAGCATACTTCCAAAGTTGTGGCAAAATGGCCTAAGGGCAACACTGTCAAGGTATTGGAGTGTCCATCACAAAGCCCTGACCTCAATCCTATAGAAAATTTGTGGGCAGAACTGAAAAAGCGTGTGTGAGCAAGGAGGCCTACAAACCTGACTCAGTTACACCAGCTCTGTCAGGAGGAATGGGTCAAAATTCACCTAACTTATTGTGGGAAGCTTGTGGAGGGCTACCCGAAACGTTTGACCCAAGTTAAACAATTTAAAGGCAATGCTACCAAATACTAATTGAGTGTATGTAAACTTCTGACCCACTGGGAATGTGATGAAATAAATAAAAGCTGAAATAAATCATTCTCTCTACTATCATTCTGACATTTCACGTTCTTAAAATAAAGTGGTGATCCTAACTGACCTAAGACAGGGATTTTTTACTAGGATTAAATGTCAGGTATTGTGAAAAACTGAGTTTAAGTGTGCTGTCATGGCCAAAAGTTTTGAGAATGACACAAATATTAATTTTCACAAAGTCTGCTGCCTCAGTTTGTATGATGGCAATTTGCATATACTCCAGAATGAAGAGTGGTCAGATGAATTGCAATTAATTGAAAAGTCCCTCACTGCACGCACAGTGAGGCGAAGACTTTTGGAAGATGGCCTGGTGTCAAGAAGGGCAGCAAAGAAGCCACTTCTCTCCAGGAAAAACATCAGGGACAGACTGATATTCTTCAAAAGGTACAGGGATTGAACTGCTGAGGACTGGGGTAAAGACATTTTCTCTGATGAATCCCCTTTCCGACTGTTTGGGGCATCTGGAAAAAAGCTTGTCCGGAGAAGACAAGGTGAGCGCTACCATCAGTCCTGTGTCATGCCAACAGTAAAGCATCCTGAGACCATTCATGTGTGGGGTTGCTTCTCAGCCAAGGGAGTGGGCTCACTCACAATTTTGCCTAAGAACACAGCCATGAATAAAGAATGGTACCAACACATCCTCCGAGACCAACTTCTCCCAACCATCCAGGAACAGTTTGGTGACGAACAATGCCTTTTCCAGCATGATGGAGCACCTTGCCATAAGGCAGAAGTGATAACTAAGTGGCTCGGGGAACAAAACATCGATATTTTGGGTCCATGGCCAGGAAACTCCCCAGACCTTAATCCCATTGAGAACTTGTGGTCAATCCTCAAGAGGCGGGTGAACAAATCAAAACCCACAAATTCTGACAAACTCCAAGCATTGATTATGCAAGAATGGGCTGCCATCAGTCAGGATGTGGCCCAGAAGTTAATTGACAGAATGCCAGGGTGGATTGCAGAGGTCTTGAAAAAGAAGGGTCAACACTGCAAACTTTGACTCTTTGCATCAACTTCAATGTCATTGTCAATTAAAGCTGTCGTGGACGAATCAGAATTAGTTGGGTAACATAGATAATTAAGATGTTTTATTAGTATAATATGCTTATGTGAGATACTTGTCATTAGAAAGTGTCCTTTGACTCTGGAATGTTTCAGTTACACATTTCCCTTTTCTGGGGCTCAGACACTGTGGGCCCAGAGAGGGGAAGAGGTCAGACTTGTCTTTTACTTGTCTCTGTTGCTCTGCAGAATATCAGCAAGAGAGGAGGACAGAATGAAATATTGTCTTCATATGTGAATGTCTCTTCACCTATGCTTAAACCATGTGAAGGGATGGCGTGATTAATGGGGAACCAATGACTTGTCTCCATAATGTCTGTGAGCAAGTCACACCCTCCTTTTCTTTATTGTGGGGAGGATTATGGCAGTAAATGGACCCTTGTATGTCCTCTCTTAGATCTCACACTTATCCTGTGATAATATATGGCCTAGAGGCTCAATCCCCCCAGTGAGCCTGTCCAGGAGTGGGGTCAAGAGAGGGTTTGCTTGAGATGGGAGTATCTAGAGTTGACAATTGATATATGCCATTGGATGAAATAGTTCTGTTCTATACCGTACCAGGGAGGGACAGTTCTAAGGAGACCAGATACTGGGCTATACCATTAATCCTGTTGACATAGCAGTTACTGTCTGATGTGTTTTATTGATATCTGTCATACAAAACTTAACCTTTGTGAACTGTTACTAAGTATCTGTGGTTTGTCAATGTACGTTGAAGGGGCTGTATCGTTGCTATAAAAGATCCCTGTAGCCATTCTGCAATCACCTCATTAAATGATTCATTCGAGAGAATGCATTATTGGGGGTCAAGAACTTTTGCAAAAGTATCTTAAGTATTAAAGATGTAGTTTTAACTCGGACTGGTGTGTTTATAAATCCTCATTTGGTAATGCGGAAATTAGCCACCACAAAGCCTTTGACACTTATGAAATGCTTGTAATTATACTTCAGTATTCCATAGTAACATCTGACAAAAATATCTCAAGACACTGAAGCAGCAAACTTTGTGGAAATTAATATTTGTGTCATTCTCAAAACTTTTGGCCACGACTGTATTTGGCTAAGGTGTATGTAAACTTCGTTTTAGTAACGTGCTGAGCTGATGGAGGAATTTAGTAATGTGCTGAGCTGATGGAGGAATTTAGTAACGTACTGAGCTGATGGAGGAATTTAGTAACGTACTGAGCTGATGGAGGAATTTAGTAACGTACTGAGCTGATGGAGGAATTTAGTAACGTACTGAGCTGATGGAGGCATTTAGTAACGTACTGAGCTGATGGAGGCATTTAGTAACGTGCTGGAGGATGAAAGATAACACCTGGGCTGTTTTATGCGACAGATTTAAATGATGCACATAAAAGAGGAGAGGGACACAAATCAGATGAAGGCTGCTGGAAAAACTTCAAAGGCAAAAGCCAAAAAGAATTCAGCAGACGAGAGGCGGAAGCTATTTCAGACCAGATTCTCTCTCACAGAACATATGTGTTGATACCCGAACAGTTAACCCTATGATGACGACGGACAACTCATCCCACAAATATTTAGTAAGCATAAATAACTGGTTAACATCAATGACTACGATGCACGTTAAAAAATAAACAGTGGTGTAAAGTACTTAAGTTAAAATACATTAAAGTACCACAAGTCGTTTTTTGGGGGGTATCTTGTACTTTACTATTTATATATTGGACAACTTTTATTTTTACTTCACTACATTCCTAAAGAAAATACATACATAAAAAAAAAAACGTTTTACTCCATACATTTTCCCTGACACGCAAAAGTACTCGTTACTTTTTGAATGCTTAGCAGGACAGGAAACTGGTCCAAATCCAGGCACTTATCGAGATAATCCCCACTGCATCTGATCTGGCGGACTCACTAAAACACAAATGCTTCATTTGTAAATGTCGTCTGCGTGTTGGAGTTTGACCCTGGCTAACTGTCAATTTAAAAAACAAGAAAATGGTGCCACTTGGTTTGCTTAATACAAGGAATATTAAATGACTTATACTTTTACTTTTGATACTTAAGAACATTTAAAACTAAATACTTTTACTCAAGTAGTATCTTACTGGCTGACTTTTACTTGAGTTATTTTCTATTAAGATATCTTTACTTTTACTACAGTGTGACAATTACTTTTTCCACCACTGAAAACTAACACTAATGCTATTTCACTAGAATGTTACCGTTCTCAGTCCAGTTACAGCATGTTGCATAACGTCATCATTCTACCAAGGTGTATCATAAGCTCTAATTAAATTACAAAAAATGGGAAGTTCTAATATTGAGTTGATTCTCTTTCCTTTAGTTGAGCTGACACCCTGTTGCCGTGGAGAAACAGCAACGCCTGGATCTTGAACTAGCCAGGCCAAGCAAACGCCCAGAACCCGAGACAAACCAGTTCATATTGATGTTTTGGAGCTGGAGGGAGAGAAAAATATTCCGCAGACTGAGATCCTGAGTTTACAAAAAGAGCTACTGCTAATTCAGAAACAGAAACTCCTTCAGAGAAACAAATATGGAAAGAATAATCCTCTTGTTATTTATTAAAACAATGCTTTCCCAAGCAATGTGGTGTCCCTACTCATGTTCTGGTGCGTCCAGTTTCCCCCTTTATGCTACTGAGAATAACAATAGGACTTAATAATACATTTTAATACAGATAATCTTATTAAGAATTGCACTTGTCTATCAAAATATAATATTGCTTTTTACATGTTACAAAATACACACACGTTAGGCTGCAACAATTGTTCTCAATCAAGGTTCTCCTCAACGCATTCACATCTACAGCATGTTGCACCTGGCCATCTTCTCCATTCTCATCAGGTAGGTCCTCCTCAGGTAGATCGTCTCCTTGTCTCTTGCTAAAGTTATACAGAACTGCCACTGCAATAGTGATTGTCAGTGTAGTGTCCATCTTCATGCAGAGCACCACCTGGATTCTAGGGGAGGGAATCTTTTCTTCCACGCTACAAAAACTCTCTCTATGAGATCTCTTGTTCAGGATATGAGAGGTGGTGTGTTCTCTCTCTATGAGATCTCTTGTTCAGGATATGAGAGGTGGTGTATTGTTTCTCTTCAGGTGTCTGGGGGTTTAAAAGGGGAGTCATAAGGTACCCACGACAGGCATATCCACTCTCACCTAGTAGGGGGCCTTCATATGCCCCCCTTTCCAGCATTGCACACAGACAACTATTGTCAAAGATTCTGCTGTCATGGCTGGATCTTGGCCCTCTAGCTAGGATGTTGGTGAGTTGACCTTTGACATCACAGACAGCCTACACGTTGATGAAGCAGTAGGATGTTGGCGAGTTGACCTTTGACATCACAGACAGCCTACACGTTAATGAAGCAGTAACCTTTCCGATTACGGAATAGTTCTCCATTCTCACCACCAGGGTTGGGAATAGGAATTTGTGAACAGTCTATTGCCCTTAGTACACCTGGGAATCTTGCTTTCCTGTAAAATCCATCTGCTGTTTCCTCTGTAGGATTGAACCTTATGTACTGATTCTTCAGACCGGCAATAGCACTGGACACTCTGACTACAATCCTGTAGACGGGTTGACTTGTGGAGTCCAGAAAGGTCCACATCCATCCACCATCTGGAAACATCCAGTTACGTAGAACCACCAGGTGCTGAAGAAGTTGGGGTACAGCCGCGATCCTTTCATTCCCACGCTTGGTCCAACCTTTCTTTCCAGTTGCATTACAGAGTCCTTGGAGAAGCGGCATCTCCTTGAAAACTCATCATTATCATCATAAAACAGGATACAACCTGTCTCTTCATGTTCTCTGAGGAACTCTGTTGTTCTGGTCTCTCCACAGTAGATATCCTGTCATTTTATCAGTTCAACCACCTCAAGTGGCAGTTCACAATTCATCTCCAATCTAAGTTTATATACAAGCTTAAAATTACTCTAAGTTTTAAAGTGAAAACTAAACTTAGATTAGAGGAAGGATTCATTTTAACTAGGATTCGTTTAAAAATAGGTTTAAAGTTTGGTGCAACAAGATGAATAGATAAACTGGGTTAAATCAAAGTTTAAGAGTTCCTCCATGTTGGTCCAACCCACCCTGTATGTTGGGTTTTCCTAGATTTTGGCAGATCCCTGTATTTGGCATGACAATGAGTGAAAGGTAGTTGCATGACAGCACCAACACACTGGCACTCAGGTTAGCTGTATTAGAGGTGATATCACTCAGGTTAGCTGTATTAGAGGTGATATCACTCAGGTTAGCTGTATTAGAGGGGATATCACTCAGGTTAGCTGTATTAGAGGTGATAACACTCAGGTTAGCTGTATTAGAGGCACCCATTCAGATCAATTGCATTAATGCCATCAATACACCTCCTGTAAGCACTGCAGGCCATCTATAGACCCTAAAAGTAGATAGATCTAGAGACAATTTAACAGAGAGACACATCCTTGCATCTGGTCATTGTCCAGGACAGTGTGTTTACCTGAATGTCTGACATTAAAACATCTGGAATGTACACGCTTTATGATCAGTCGTGTTTGATAACGACAGACTTTGGGATGGAATCTGGCCAGAGCCATAGGTAGACGAGAGTTGCGTAAAACAGGTCACCAAGCTTTCAGCCAATGGATCAACATACTTGGCAACAGAAAGTTAAAATGATGAATAGGTCTATGTCCCCAATGGAACTCTATTCCCTTTGTAGTGCACTACTTTAGACCAGGACCAATTTGGGACACATCCCATGTCTTGGCAGACTAACTACTTGGTCTTGGCAGACTTACTTGGTTGGCCCAACAACAGAATACAGACTGTAACAGCTATCTAAATTGTGTGGTCACAATGAAGGCCCAAAAGACCTGGGTAAAAGCTGTTCAGCCATTTAATCAGACCCTTCTTCCTATTGTGATGGTAATATGTTTATAATGATAGTTATGAAGTTTAGTCAGACCCTTCTTCGTATTGTGATGGTAATATGTTTATAATGATAGTTAGGAGGTTTAGTAAGAGAGATGGGGGATATAGAGAGCTTCTACAGGTAAATACTTCACATCATCATAGATTAAAGTCTTTAAATAGTTCATGTGGCGTCAACAACACTTTAAAAAAATAGAAAACAAATAACTGAGAACCAATAAGAGTCTTGCAATGAATCTACCCTCTGTTCCGACCCATCTCCATGGCATCACCCTGGTCAATTATAGTAGGTCCAACTGTCCATCTCCTGGCCACTCACCTCCCTGGCCCCAGCATGCCCTCGTCCCCCCCACCCATCTCATGGCCACCGCTGGGCTGGGCTCCACACTGCAGCCCCCTCTCCTCTGGTCTCTAGCCCCAGTCCCTCTCATCTCCAGCCCTAGTCCTTCTCCTCTCAGCTCCAGCCCCTCTCCTCTCCTCCTGTCTCCAGCCCCTCTCCTCTCCTCCTGTCTCCAGCCCCTCTCCTCTCCTCTCAGCTCCAGTCCCTCTCCTCTCAGCTCCAGCCCCTCTCATCTCCTCCTGTCTCCAGCCCCTCTCCTCTCCTCTCAGCTCCAGTCCCTCTCCTCTCAGCGCCAGTCCCTCTCCTCTCAGCGCCAGTCCCTCTCCTCTCAGCGCCAGTCCCTCTCCTCTCAGCGCCAGTCCCTCTCCTCTCAGCGCCAGTCCCTCTCCTCTCAGCTCCAGTCCCTCTCCTCTCAGCTCCAGTCCCTCTCCTCTCAGCGCCAGTCCCTCTCCTCTCCTCCCGTCTCCAGCTCCAGCCCCTCTCCTCTCCTCCTGTCTCCAGCCCCAGTCCCTCTCCTCTCCTCCCGTCTCCAGCGCCAGTCCCTCTCCTCTCCTCCCGTCTCCAGCTCCAGCCCCTCTCCTCTCCTCCTGTCTCCAGCCCCTCTCCTCTCCTCCTGTCTCCAGCCCCTCTCCTCTCCTCAGCCCCTCTCCTCCTGTCTCCAGCCCCTCTCCTCTCCTCAGCCCCTCTCCTCCTGTCTCCAGCCCCAGTCCCTCTCCTCTCCTCCCATCTCCAGTCCCTCTCCTCAGACCACTGAGTGATCATTGTTTTGTTTCCCTCCACTCAGCACGGTGTGATTGATAGAGGAGGCTGAGCGGTCGGAGCCTTCGGCTGCCGTCCCGTTAACGTTCTCCTGGCGCTGGCAGCACAGGATCTGCTTGAAGGTGGCGCTCATCTCCTTGTCCCGGTAGCTGTAGATGATGGGGTTCATAGCAGAGTTAAACTCAGCCAGAAGCAGGAAGAACTTCTCAAAGTCCAGGACGTTACAGTTGGCACAGAACACATCGAGGAGGATGAGAACCAGGCCTGGAGTCCAGCACACGATGAACGCACCTGGAGGAGGAAAAAGTAAGACTGTTCAGTAAAATCAGATTTCAAAAAAGGAATCAGGAACTGCATTTACAAAGAACACTTTGAATATACATTTTATTGATTCATCTGACCAATAGGAGATGACTCGTTAGAGAACGGGACTGTTGCGTTAATCTTTAAGTTAAAACTTAAAGTATCTAAATGTTGTGTTGTATATTTTGTAGCTTGGACCTTATTTCACATCAGAGGTTTGTTGAGACACAACATGCACTTGAATACAGGGGGGGACATATCTTGGCTGATACATTTAGTAAAATTCACTTACAAACGGTACCACAAAAAAAAATGATAGTGTAAATACTCCATAGGAAACCTATTGAAACATTGTTACTGTCTATTCTGTGTTCCCTCTAAACCCCGCCAAGCGATCCGCCCCATTAGTTTGTGGTATATAAATCCACGTTGTTTCTATGATCGAATCAACAACATATCAGCCCCATTTGAATGCAACAAACCAAAACAAATGTAACTTTGCTAGATTGAGTGTGATTTTGTTGTAGGCAGAGCCAGAGCGCAACGGTCTGTCAATCATCCGCATAGTGAACGAGCTTTTCAGATCAGTTAAGATGCAGAGCCGCGCATGGGAACATTTGTTGATATTCTTTGCTAGTTAGCAAGTTATTAGCCCAATTATAGACGGGGGGTTACTGCTTCCTACAAGAGCACAAAAAACAGTCAGGTAAAAAGCTTATGTCTTAATTAAAGGGGCAGTGTTGTATTTTGAGACAAAATGAATATGTAAATTAGCCAATAGGCAGAGGGGTAGTTTACATTGTCTAATTCCCTGTATGGTAATAATAAACAATTGTATTTGCAAAGTGGCTTCCTGCATTCAACACAATACAATTTACAGTCACGTGGTGCTACAGACCAAGTAAAATGTAAAAACGAATTTAAAAAAGTCTCATGCATTGTAGGTCTGCATTGAACACATATAGACTACTGAAGGCCTGAACACCTCATGTAGACTACTGAAGGCCTGAACACCTCATGTAGACTACTGAAGGCCTGAACACCTCATGTAGACTACTGTAGGCCTGAACACCTCATATAGACTACTGAAGGCCTGAACACCTCATGTAGACTACTGAAGGCCTGAACACCTCATGTAGACTACTGAAGGCCTGAACACCTCATGTAGACTACTGAAGGCCTGAACACCTCATATAGACTACTGTAGGCCTGAACACCTCATATAGACTACTGTAGGCCTGAACACCTCATATAGACTACTGTAGGCCTGAACACCACATATAGACTACTGTAGGCCTGAACACCTCATATAGACTACTGTAGACCTGAACACCTCATATAGACAATTTGTAAGTCGCTCTGGATAAGAGTGTCTGCTAAATGACTTAAATATAAATGTAAATGTAGACTACTGTAGGCCTGAACACCTCATATAGACTACTGTAGACCTGAACACCTCATATAGACTACTGTAGACCTGAACACCTCATATAGACTACTGTAGACCTGAACACCTCATATAGACTACTGTAGGCCTGAACACCTCATATAGACTACTGTAGACCTGAACACTTCATATAGACTACTGTAGGCCTGAACACCTCATATAGACTACTGTAGGCCTGAACACCTCATATAGACTACTGTAGGCCTGAACACCTCATATAGACTACTGTAGGCCTGAACACCTCATTTAGACTACTGTAGGCCTGAACACCTCATATAGACTACTGTAGACCTGAACACCTCTTATATAGACTACTGTAGGCCTGAACACCTCATATAGACTACTGTAGGCCTGAACACCTCATATAGACTACTGTAGGCCTGAACACCTCATATAGACTACTGTAGGCCTGAACACCTCATATAGACTACTGTAGGCCTGAACACCTCATATAGACTACTGTAGGCCTGAACACCTCATATAGACTACTGTAGGCCTGAACATCTCATATAGACTACTGTAGGCCTAACAGTAAGGGTACAGCCTATTGGCTACTGTCTATAACTGTCAGGGTACAGCCTATTGGCTACTGTCTAAAACTGTCAGGTTTCAGCCTATTGGCTACTGAAACTGTCAGGGTACAGCCTATTGGCTACTGTCTATAACTGTCAGGGTACAGCCTATTGGCTACTGAAACTGTCAGGGTTCAGCCTATTGGCTACTGAAACTGTCAGGGTTCAGCCTATTGGCTACTGAAACTGTCAGGGTACAGCCTATTGGCTACTGTCTAACACTGGTCAGGGTTCAGCCTATTGGCTACTGTCTAACACTGTCAGGGTTCAGCCTATTGGCTACTGTCTAAAACTGGTCAGGGTTCAGCCTATTGGCTACTGAAACTGTCAGGGTACAGCCTATTGGCTACTGTCTAACACTGTCAGGGTTCAGCCTATTGGCTACTGTCTAAAACTGGTCAGGGTTCAGCCTATTGGCTACTGTCTAACACTGTTAGGGTTCAGCCTATTGGCTACTGTCTAAACCTGTAAGGGTTCAGCCTATTGGCTACTGTCTAAAACTGTCAGGGTTCAGCCTATTGGCTACTGTCTAAAACTAAGGGTTACAGCCTCAGTGTTCACTGTAAACGCACACTGGAAGTTGCACAAAATTCTCACAACATTCAAGTTTCCTCTCACAAAACCTACAATTTGCTTAGTGCCCAAAACGTTAGACATGACCATTTAAGTTGACAGTCGATGGTGGGTGGACAGGCGGCCATCTTTGTGGTAGTAATTACGAAGTTCAAATTCTATTTAATTTCAATGGTGTACCAGCTAAATTACAGTGTTCTGAAGGGATAGGTCCATTCTATGAATTCTGTTTCTATGATTGAAGTGACACCCACCCTGTATTCAAGAGCATGCTGTGTCTCAACCGATGGCGGGCACGACACAAAAACCTCAAATGATGTAAAGTAGGGTCTAAGCTACATCAGAAAAAAATCTGAGTATACACGTTTTTAGATAATTGCCGTTAAAGGTAAAAACAAAAAGTCAGTTTATTTGTATTTTTTGGGACAACCCTGTTTGTAAGCTTTTAAATGATATAAACAGTTGAGTTGATCTTTTTCAGTAACAAAAACATGTCTCATGATATGGTGGGGTTTGCAAAATGAGTCCACTTTAGGCACCTCCATCTCCTGAATGTTTTGGTATTCAGGTCCTAAAATCACTTCCTGACTACTTTTTCCATCTGCAAACATGTATGGAAAGTTTTATTTAAATCAGAAGGGATGCTGTCAAAAAGTGATTGAATTCAAATGAATTCACCTAATACAAGTATACGAGACAAGAATATATGGCTGCGTTTCAAGTGTATTTTCCATATATTATTGTGAGACATGATTATAGAAACAGGAAACATAGGTCTCTACTACTGATACTGATTCACGCAGTCTCCTTCAAACAGGGGCGGCCTGAAAGGTTGCTGGATCGAATCCCTGAGCTGACAAGGTAAAAAATATGTTGTTCTGCCCCTGAACAAGGCAGTTGAGGCACTGTTCCCCGGTAGGCTGTCATTGTAAATAAGAATCTGTTCTTAACTGACTTGCCTAGTTAAATAAAGGTTACATTTAAATAAAAAAAGTTGATGTTGAGATGTGTCTGTTACTTGAACTCTGTGAAGCATTTATTTAGGCTGCAATCTGAGGCTGGTAACTGCTGGCGGGGCTCCCTGCCTGTGCCATCAAACCCTCTACAACTCATCCAGAACGCTGCAGCCCGTCTGGTGTTCAACCTTCCCAAGTTCTCTCACGTCACCCCGCTCCTCCGCTCTCTCCACTGGCTTCCAGTTGAAGCTCGCATCCGCTACAAGACCATGGTGCTTGCCTACGGAGCTGTGAGGGGAATGGCACCTCCATACCTTCAGGCTCTGATCAGTCCCTACACCCAAACGAGGGCACTGCGCTCATCCACCGCTGGCCTGCTGGCCCCCCTACCTCTGAGGAAGCACAGTTCCCGCTCAGCCCAGTCAAAACTGTTCGCTGCTCTGGCACCCCTATGGTGGAACAAGCTCCCTCACGACGCCAGGACAGCGGAGTCAATCACCACCTTCCGGAGACACCTGAAACCCCACCTCTTTAAGGAATACCTGGGACAGGACAAAGTAATCCTTCTAACCCCCCCCCTAAAAGATTTAGATGCACTATTGTAAAGTGGTTGTTCCACTGGATATCATAAGGTGAATGCACCAATTTGTAAGTCGCTCTGGATAAGAGCGTCTGCTAAATGACTTAAATGTAAAATGTAAATGTAACTCTAATGAACTTATCCTCTTCAGCAGAGGGAACTCTGGGTCTTCCTTTCCTGTGGTGGTCCTCATTGAGAGCCAGTTTCATCATAGCACTTGATGGTGTTTGAGACTGCACTTGAAACTTTCAAAGTTCTTGAAATTCTCCGTATTGACTGACCTTCGTGTCATAAAGTAATGATGGACTGTCATTTCTATTTTCTTATTTCAGCTGTTCTTACCATAATATGGACTTGGTATTTTACCAAATAGGGCTATCTTCTGAAAACAGGGCTCTACAGCGCGAGTATTTCACTCGCATTTACCCCTAAAAATAGATATGTGCAAAGAGAAAAAAATATATTTACGAGCACAGTGTGCGATTAAAGATTACAACCTACCGTAATCTATTTTTCCCCCGCTGCTAATTGTTTAAAAACTACAAGTCACACATTCCACAAGCAGCATGCACCAACCACAGTAGCTTTCTGTGATGAAACAGTCCAGTCAGAGAGAGAAAGGTGACCACTGGAGAATAGTATCGATATAGGCTGTAAATGAACGTGCACACATCGCTAAAAATGAAGCCCATTCAATTTTATTTTAAGCGTAAAAGAGACGAGGAGAAAGAGGAATCCGCAAGGTTCAACTAATGAAGCCTCTTCACAGGGTATACCTGAGGCGGCCTATGTTAGGGATGTTGAAAACAACGTTAGCGAAGCGACCCCCGCTGTAGCCGGTGGAGGGAGAACATATAAATTCAATACGAATTGGCTCAAAATGTTCCCATGGCTAGAGTTAGAAAACAATGTTATGTTCTGCAAATATTGTAGAGGTCAGAAAGTCGTCCTCCGTGTCAGGAAACCCGCATCTGAAAAGAGAGAGCATAGCGAAACATAACATCTCGCGGCGGCAGCATATCCAGTGCAGAGATCTGTACCTGATGAGACAGGAGAAACCATCAGACACGATGTCAGCAGCCGTGAGGAGTAGAGGAGGCAGATGAAAATAAAGATACACTTCATTGCGAAAGAATAAGAACCTTTTGTCAAATTTGGGCAGTTTATCAGACTCCACCACAAAAACGGAGTTGACATTAATCCCACAATGATGTAAGATGTGCAGAGATGATCGGTCATATTGCTGACATAATGAGAGAGAGAGAGCCTGTCAGCGAAGCATCTTGCTGTTCTAATAGACGGAGACACTGATATGTCCAACACCGAATGAGAGATTGTCTACATGCGCTTGTTGGAGGATGGGAAGCCAGTCAATCTCCTAGTCGGACAACAGACCTTTGAGCACTCTCATGCCATTGGTAAATTGTTCCTCTTTATAGGCTTTATTCTTGTGTAAAGTTTCATCATTATTCATAATGGAGATCGTTTAGTTTGTCAGAAATACTTTTGTATAATTTCTTTTTTTGTTGTGTGTTGTCATTCGAGGTGTTTTGGATGCCACCAAGGCCACATTTCGTGCTGTTTGCCCAGAGGAGGATGGAGGGTCATGGATGAAGAGGTGCATCTCCTTGGGGCAGATGGTGCCTCTGTGAACATGGGCCACCGTGGGGGAGTGATTGCACCACCTGCAGAGAGAGGCAGGGGGGCATATAATCCCAAATCCACTGTATGCCACATAGGTTTGTAACTAATAAATTCTCTATGATTTAGTTTTATTTGCTAGCAGAGAATGTTAAACAATACTGTGTGTGTTTGTCTGTGTGCGTGCACTAAGTGCTGGAATGGTAAATACCACAGAATTATTGTTTTCTGTTGGCACAAGAGACAGGGGGGAAAGGAGGGTGTCCAGACCCCAGTGGAGTCTTTCAGAGTACTAATTCCTGACACATGGCCAGAAGACCAGGCCAGCCTTCTCACCTTCGGCGATGATGGTGTGGCAGACCTGATGAGGCATTTCAAGGAGCCTCTAGCGAGTTAAGGATTTATTTGACACTGCATTGCCATATGAGACAATGTTATGTTTGCATACTCACTCTGTTCAATCCTGCAGATCGGGGTGCAACATGGCTGCAATCCAGGATGAGTGGCAAGGGGCTGAAAATCCTGGTCAGCCACAATTTCAAGGACAAGTCCTACAGTGGCCTCTGGGAGACCATGTTGACAAAGGACCCCTACGGGCACGATTACAAGGTAGACTAACAGTCCTGAGTGGTTATGTATGGTATCCTATGGTTGGGTTTGATAAGTTAATGGAGTTTAAATGAATCTTTTCCCTAGAACATACTGGAGTCGGTACAGCTTATGCTGGTGCTGCCCATTTCAGCCGCCCAGTGTGAGCAAGGCTTCTCTGCTCAGAACCGGATTAAGAATTCAACAAGCTGCTGCCTTGGGGTCTCCACCACCGAAGACCAGATGAGGATCAGCCTGGAGGGGTCTTCAGTCGAGGAGTTCAATCCCACTCCTGCCGTGGACCTCCTGGCTGACCTCTAAGCGTGCCAGACGGCCAACATACAAAAGCAGCTGGACAACTGATATCCTTTGCGTCTAGTAGGCACGGGGTCAATGGGTGATTTTGGTGGTATGTGCTGTTCCACAGATGTGTGTCTCTTAGCACACACACACAGTATAAATATGTATGTAATAAATTGTTTGTTAATAAACTCTATTATATTTTTCACTGTGCTCCTACATTTTTTCATTTGGGAGCGCATGTACTCCTTGGGGAGAAAGTTAGCGTAAGGAGGAAATAAATTCCACAAATTAACAAGGCACACCTGTTAATTAAAATGCATTCCAGGTGATGACCTCATGACGCTGGTTGAGAGAATGCAAAGCTGTCATCAAGGCAAAGGCTGGCTACTTAGAATCTCAAATATAAAATCTATTTTAATTTGTTTAACACTTTTTTGCTTACTACATAATCCCATATGTGGTATTTCATAGTTTTGATGTCTTCACTATTATTCTACAATGTATAATATAAAAGAAAAACCCTGGGATGAGTAGGTGTGTCCAAACTATTGACTGGTACTGTAGGCGTGTCCCAAATAGGACACATACATAGTTAGTAGTTCTCTGTTAAGGACAAGGCCTCTCCTTGGTCCCTCTGAGTAGTTCTCGGACAAGGCCTCTCCTTGGTTCCTCTGAGTAGTTCTCTGTTTAGGACAAGGCCTCTCCTTGGTCCCTCTGAGTAGTTCTCTGTTTAGGACAAGGCCTCTCCTTGGTCCCTCTGAGTAGTTCTCTGTTTAGGACAAGGCCTCTCCTTGGTTCCTCTGAGTAGTTCTCTGTTTAGGACAAGGCCTCTCCTTGGTTCCTCTGAGTAGTTCTCTGTTTAGGACAAGGCCTCTCCTTGGTCCCTCTGAGTAGTTCTCTGTTTAGGACAAGGCTTCTCCTTGGTTCCTCTGAGTAGTTCTCTGTTTAGGACAAGGCCTCTCCTTGGTCCCTCTGAGTAGTTCTCTGTTTAGGACAAGGCCTCTCCTTGGTCCCTCTGACACAATATTATTCTCCTCTTATCTCCAACTAAAGACAACACGTTCTTGACCATCACAGCAACATCATTTATACATATAGCTACAATTCTGCTTTTATCAACATAACATTCTGATTATATCCAAAGACAAAAGATGCATGAAGATTGACGCTCTACGATGTCATTCTGCTGAAAATCTCTGTGTTAAAAAAACAACAATATTCAGACTCAGATGTTATTTTTGTAAGAGAGCAGATCTTCTGTGAAAGCTATTTTCTCTGCTTTATGTTCTGCTCAGCGGGTCTGGCTCTACACCTCACGTCTCAGATATGCCGAGAGAGAGTTAAACAAGCTGTAAGAGAACATGTCCTACACCCTTTCCTCTCCGTGGAAAGGGTTCTACCTGGAACCCAAAATAACCTTTAGGTTCTCCCAACCAACTGGAGAGAGGAGAGGACAGGGAGAGGAGAGAGAGGAGATGGATGGAGAGACAGCTGTGGGCTGTGAATGACGAGAGAGAGAGAGGAGAGAAGATGAGAGCTGTGGCCTGTGAATGATGAGAGAGAGAGAGAGAAGATGAGAGCTGTGGGCTGTGAATGATGAGAGAGCGAGAAGATGAGAGCTGTGGGCTGTGAATGATGAGAGAGAGAGAGGAGAGAAGATGAGAGCTGTGGGCTGTGAATGATGAGAGAGAGGAGAGAAGATGAGAGCTGTGGGCTGTGAATGATGAGAGAGAGAGAAGATGAGAGCTGTGGGCTGTGAATGATGAGAGAGAGAGAAGATGAGAGCTGTGGGCTGTGAATGATGAGAGAGAGAGAAGATGAGAGCTGTGGGCTGTGAATGATGAGAAAGAGAGAGAGGAGAGAAGATGAGAGATCTGGGCTGTGAATGAGAAGAGAGGATAGAGGGAGTGAGGAGAGAGGAGACAGCTGTGGGTTGTGAATGATGAGAGAGAGTGAGAGGAGAGAAGATGAGAGCTGTGGGCTGAGAGCTGTGGGCTGTGAATGAGGAGAGAGGGAGTGAGGAGAGAGAGGAGACAGCTGTGGGTTGTGAATGGAGAGAGAGAGAGAGAGAGAGAGAGAGAGAGAGAGAGAGGAGAGAAGATGTGGGCTGTGAATGAGGAGAGAGGATAGAGGGAGTGAGGAGAGAGAGGAGACAGCTGTGGGTTGTGAATGGAGAGAGAGATAGAAAGAAGCAATGACATCTGAAATATTTATTTTCCTTTGGAACTTTGAGTGTAATGTTTACTGTTCATTTTATATTGTTTATTATCCATTTCACTTGCTTTGGCAAATGTAAACATACAGTATATTTCCCATGCCAATAAAATCCATTGAATTGACAGCTGTGAATTGTGAATGAGGAGAGAGCGAGAGAGACATCTGTCAAATCAAATCAAATGTTATTTGTCATGCGCTGAATACAACAGGTAAATACCATGAAATGCTTAATTACAAGCCCTTAACCAACAATGCAGTTCAGGAATTAGAGTTAAGAAAATATTAGGTTATTTGAGTTAATTTGTACATATAGGTAGGGGTAAAGTGACTGTGCATAGATAATAAGCAGCGAGTAGCAGCAGTGTAAAAGCAAATGGGGGGGGGGGGGGGTGTCAAGGTAAATAGTCTGGTGGCCATTTGATGAACTGTTCAGCAGTCTAATGGCTTTGGGGGGTAGAAGCTGTTAAGGAGCCTTTTGGACCTAGACTTGTCGCTCCGGTACCGCTTGTCGTGCAGTAGCAGAGAGAACAGTCTATGACTGGGGTGACTGACAACTTTTTGGGCCTCTCGGTCCTGGATGGCAGCAAGCTTGGCCCCAGTGATGTACTTGGCCGTACCCACTACCCTTCGTATCGCCTTACAGTAGGATGACGAGCAGTTGCCATACCAGGTTGTGATGCAACCAGTCAGGATGCTCTCGATGGTGCAGCTGTAGAACTTTTTGAGGATCTGGGGACCCATGCCAAATCTTTTCAGTCTCCTGAGGGGGAAATGGTGTTGTCGTGCCTTCTTCACGACTGTCTTGGTGTGTTTGGACCATGATAGTTCATTGGTGATGTGGACACTAAGGACCTTGAAACTCTCAACCCCCTCCACTACAGCCCCGTCGATGTGAATGGAGGCCTGTTCCTGTAATCCACCATCAGCTCATTTGTATTGCTCACGTTGAGGGAGAGGTTATTGTCCTGGCACCAAACTGCCAGGTCTCTGACCTCCTCCTTATAGCCTGTCTCATTGTTGTCGGTGATCAGGCCTACCTGTGGCTCAGTTGGTAGAGCATGGTGTTTGCAACGCCAGGGTTGTGGGTTCGATTCCCAAGGGGGGGCCACGACGTTTAAAAAATTAATAATAAAAAAAAATAATAATGTATGAAATGAAATGTATGCATTCACTACTGTAAGTCGCTCTGGATAAGAGCGTCTGCTAAATGACTAAAATGTAAAATGTTGTGTCATCAGCAAACTTAACGATGGTGATGAAGTCGTGCTTGGCCATGCAGTCGTGGGTGAACAGGGAGTACAGGAGGGGACTGAGCACGCACCCCTGAGGGGCCCCAGTGTTGAAGAGCAGCGTGGCAAACGTGTTGTTGCCTACCCTTACCACCTGGGGTGGCCTGTCAAGAAGTCCAGGATCCAGTTGCAGAGGGAGGTGGTTAGTCCCAGAGTCCTTCTCTTAGGGATGAGCTTTGAGGGCACTATGGTGTTGAACGCTGAGCTGTAGTCAATGAACAGAATTCTCACATAGGTGTTCCTATAGTCCAAGTGGGAAAGGGCAGTGGAGTATGGTTGAGATTGTGTCATCTGTGGATCTGTATGGGTGGTATGCAAATTGGAGTGGGTCTAGGGTTTCTGGGATAATGGTGTTGATGTGAGCCATGACCAGCCTTTCAAAGCACTTCATGGCTACTGACATGAGTGCTACGGGACGTTAGTCGTTTAGGCAGGTTACCTTCGCTTTCACCATAGGGACTATGGTGGTCTGCTTGAAACATGTAGGTATTACAGACTCGGTCAGGGAGAGGTTGAAAATGTCAGTGAAGAAACTTGCCAGTTGGTCCGTGCATGCTCTGAGTACACGTCCAGTAATCCATCTGGCCCTGCGGCTTTGTGAATGTTGACCTGTTTAAAGGTCTTGCTCACATCGGCTATGTAGAGCGTGATCACACAGTTGTCTGGAACAGCTGGGGCTCTCATGCATGCTTCAGTGTTGCTTGCCTTGAAGCGAGCATAAAAGGCATTTAGCCCGGCTGGTAGGTTTGCATCACTGGGCAACTCGCGGCAGCGTTTCTCTTTTTATATAAGTTTTGTAATAGTTTGCAAGCCCTGCCACATCTGATGAGCATCAGAGCTGTTGTAGTATACAGCTGTGGGTTGTGAATGGGGAGAGAGGAAAGATGCTGTATGAGAGAGGTTGTATGAGAGGGGAGAGAGGCTGTATGAGAGGGGAGAGAGGCTGTATGAGAAGGGAAAGTGGCTGTATGAGAGGGGCGAGAGGGTATATGAGCGAGGCTGTATGAGAGGGGAGAGAAGCTGTATGAGAGGGGAGAGAAGCTGTGAGAAGGGAGAGAGAGGCTGTATGAGAAGGGAGAGAGAGGCTGTATGAGGGGAGAGAGGCTGTATGAGGGGAGAGAGAGGCTGTATGAGAGATGTATGAGAGGAGAGAAGCTGTATGAGGGGAGAGCGGCTGTATGAGAGATGTATGAGAGGAGAGAGACTGTATGAGGGGAGAGGCTGTATGAAAGGGGAGAGAGGCTGTGTGAGAGAGGCTGTATGAGAGATGCTGTATGAAAGGGGAGAGAGAGGCTGTATGAGAGATGTTGTATGAGAGGAGAGAGGCTGTATGAGGGGAGAGAGACTGTATGAAAGGGGAGAGAGGCTGTATGAGAGAGGCTGTATGAGAGATGCTGTATGAGAGGAGAGAGAGGCTGTATGTGAGGGGTATGTGAGGGGAGAGAGGCTGTATGAAAGATGCTGTATGAGAGGGGAGAGATGCTGTGTGAAAACACTTCTCCCTCCTAGTTACTGAGACCTGGGAAGTTGTGGGAACATGACGATGACTAATTTATACCAGATGACAGGGATGAACAGAGACTATTTAAAACACAACACAGCCCATCCCTAACACACCCCAGAGAAAAGAAAACACACGCCAGAGAAACACACAGCAAATTAACATTCATATTGTCTGTCTATTCAGCTAGGAACATTCACATTGTCTGTCTATTCTGTTAGGAACAATCATATTGTTTCAAACATATCATATCCCAGTCCAACTCTCTTCAGATGTCAGACTGGGAGGGTTAAAATAACACATCTGTTCCTCTCATGTACTCTGAAAGCTGTTCTAGTATGCTGCTATAGTCCTCTGAAAGCTGTTCTAGTATGCTGCTATAGTCCTCTGAAAGCTGTTATAGTATGCTGCTATAGTACTCTGAAAGCTGTTATAGTATGCTGCTATAGTCCTCTGAAAGCTGTTCTAGTATGCTGCTATAGTACTCTGAAAGCTGTTCTAGTATGCTTCTATAGTCCTCTGAAAGCTGTTCTAGTATGCTGCTATAGTCTAGTATGCTGCTATAGTCCTCTGAAAGCTGTTTTAGTACGCTGCTATAGTACTCTGAAAGCTGTTCTAGTATGCTGCTATAGTCCTCTGAAAGCTGTTATAGTATGCTGCTATAGTACTCTGAAAGCTGTTCTAGTATGCTGCTATAGTCCTCTGAAAGCTGTTCTAGTATGCTGCTATAGTCCTCTGAAAGCTGTTCTAGTATGCTGCTATAGTCCTCTGAAAGCTGTTCTAGTATGCTGCTATAGTCTAGTATGCTGCTATAGTCCTCTGAAAGCTGTTTTAGTATGCTGCTATAGTACTCTGAAAGCTGTTCTAGTATGCTGCTATAGTCCTCTGAAAGCTGTTCTAGTATGCTGCTATAGTCTAGTATGCTGCTATAGTCCTCTGAAAGCTGTTCTAGTATGCTGCTATAGTACTCTGAAAGCTGTTCTAGCATGCTTCTATAGTCCTCTGAAAGCTGTTCTAGTATGCTGCTATAGTCCTCTGAAAGCTGTTCTAGTATGCTGCTATAGTACTCTGAAAGCTGTTCTAGTATGCTGCTATAGTCTGAAAGCTGTTCTAGTATGCTGCTATAGTCTAGTATGCTGCTATAGTCTGAAAGCTGTTCTAGTATGCTGCTATAGTCTAGTATGCTGCTATAGTCCTCTGAAAGCTGTTTTAGTATGCTGCTATAGTCCTCTGAAAGCTGTTCTAGTATGCTGCTATAGTACTCTGAAAGCTGTTTTAGTATGCTGCTATAGTACTCTGAAAGCTGTTCTAGTATGCTGCTATAGTCTAGTATGCTGCTATAGTCCTCTGAAAGCTGTTTTAGTATGCTGCTATAGTCCTCTGAAAGCTGTTCTAGTATGCTGCTATAGTACTCTGAAAGCTGTTCTAGTATGCTGCTATAGTCCTCTGAAAGCTGTTCTAGTATGCCGCTATAGTCCTCTGAAAGCTGTTCTAGTATGCCGCTATAGTCCTCTGAAAGCTGTTCTAGTATGCCGCTATAGTCCTCTGAAAGCTGTTTCTAGTATGCTGCTATAGTCCTCTGAAAGCTGTTCTAGTATGCCGCTATAGTCCTCTGAAAGCTGTTCTAGTATGCTGCTATAGTCCTCTGAAAACTGTTCTAGTTCTCTGAAAGCTGTTCTGGTATGCTGCTATAGTCCTCTGAAAGCTGTTCTAGTATGCTGCTATAGTCCTCTCGCTATTGGCCACTCTCATCTGTTGTCCTGCTAGGGTATATCACAAAAGGCTCTGCATAACAAACAAATAATACAATGTGCTGAAAGGAACCATCTCTACCTCATCATCATTCTCATCAACAGCGTCATTACCAATCACTTCCTCATAGATCTCCTATAGAAATGGTTCTGAGTGACTAAATAAATGACCATGGGAACTCTTTCCTGAACTCATTTGGTCTAAAAGGCACTTTCAATAATTCTGTTTGAAAATGGCACTGTTGGTAAATGCAGGAATTGGTGTCCTATTTCTCCATTACAGGAAGCCATTATGTTGTTTTTTAATATTGTGTATAATATTTATGTTAACGTCCCAAATGGCACCCTATTCTCTACATAGTGCACTAAAAGCAGTGCACTATGTAGGGAATAGGGTGCCATTTGGGACATATGCAATGTCTCTGAGGAGGTTTAAGCTTCAGTCATGGAGTAGTCTCGCTGAGATAAAACCCAAGACTGAGCTGAGCTACAGGAGGCCGTGCTACAGAAGGCCGTGCTACAGTACAGGAGGCCGTGCTACAGTACAGGAGGCCGTGATACAGTACAGGAGGCCGTGCTAGAGTACAGGAGGCCATGCTACAGTACAGAAGGCCGTGCTACAGGAGGCTGTGCTACAGTACAGAAGGCCGTGCTACAGGAGGCCGTGCTACAGTACAGAAGGCCGTGCTACAGGAGGTCGTGCTACAGTACAGAAGGTCATGCTACAGTACAGAAGGACGTGCTACAGGAGGCCGTGCTACAGTACAGAAGGCCGTGCTACAGGAGGTCGTGCTACAGTACAGAAGGTCGTGCTACAGTACAGAAGGCCGTGCTACAGGAGGCCGTGCTACAGTACAGAAGGCCGTGCTACAGGAGGCCGTGCTACAGTACAGAAGGCCGTGCTACAAAAGTCCGTGCTACAGTACAGGAGGCCGTGCTACAGTACAGAAGGCCGTGCTACAGGAGGCCGTGCTACAGTACAGAAGGCCGTGCTACAATACAGAAGGCCATGCTACAGGAGGCCGTGCTACAGAAGGCTGTGCTACAGTACAGTAGGCCGTGCTACAGAAGGCCGTGCTACAGTACAGGAGGCCGTGCTACAGTACAGTAGGCCGTGCTACAGTACAGGAGGCCGTGCTACAGTACAGGAGGCCGTGCTACAGTACAGGAGGCCGTGCTGCAGTACAGGAGGCCGTGCTGCAGGAGGCCGTGCAACAGTACAGAAGGCCGTGCTACAGTACAGGAGGCCTTGCTACAGTACAGGAGGCCGTGCTACAGTACAGGAGGCCGTGCTACAGTACAGAAGGCCGTGCTACAGTACAGGAGGCCGTGCTACAGTACAGTAGACCGTGCTACAGTACAGAAGGCCGTGCTACAGTACAGGAGGCCGTGCTACAGTACAGGAGGCCATGCTACAGTACAGAAGGCCGTGCTACAGTACAGGAGGCAGTGCTACAGTACAGGAGGCCGTGCTACAGTACAGGAGGCCGTGCTACAGTACAGGAGGCCGTGCTACAGGAGGCCGTGCTACAGTACAGAAGGCCGTGCTACAGTACAGGAGGCCGTGCTACAGTACAGGAGGCCGTGCTACAGTACAGAAGGCCGTGCTACAGGAGGCCGTGTTACAGTACAGGAGGCCGTGCTACAGTACAGGAGGCCATGCTACAGGAGGCCGTGCTACAGTACAGTAGGCCGTGCTACAGTACAGTAGGCCATGCTACAGTACAGGAGGCCATGCTACAGGAGGCCGTGCTACAGTACAGGAGGCCGTGCTACAGTACAGGAGGCCGTGCTACAGGAGGCCGTGCTACAGTACAGAAGGCCGTGCTACAGGAGGCAGTGCTACAGTACAGAAGGCCGTGCTACAGTACAGGACGCCATGCTACAGTACAGGAGGCCGTGCTACAGTACAGTAGGCCGTGCTACAGTACAGGAGGCCGTGCTACAGTACAGGAGGCCGTGCTACAGTACAGGAGGCCGTGCTACAGTACAGAAGGCCGTGCTACAGTACAGGAGGCCGTGCTACAGGAGGCCGTGCTACAGTACAGAAGGCCGTGCTACAGTACAGGAGGCCTTGCTACAGGAGGCAGTGCTACAGTACAGGAGGCCGTGCTACAGGAGGCCGTGCTACAGTACAGGAGGCCGTGCTACAGTACAGGAGGCCATGCTACAGGAGGCCATGCTACAGTACAGGAGGCCGTGCTACAGTACAGGAGGCCGTGCTACAGTACAGGAGGCCATGCTACAGGAGGCCGTGCTACATTACAGGAGGCCGTGCTACAGGAGGCCGTGCTACAGTATAGAAGGCCGTGCTACAGTACAGGACGCCGTGCTACAGTACAGGAGGCCGTGCTACAGTACAGGAGGCCGTGCTACAGTACAGAAGGCCGTGCTACAGTACAGGAGGCCGTGCTACAGTACAGAAGGCCGTACTACAGGAGGCCATGCTACAGTACAGGAGGCCGTGCTACAGTACAGGAGGCCGTGCTACAGTACAGAAGGCCGTGCTACAGTACAGGAGGCCATGCTACAGTACAGAAGGCCGTGCTACAGGAGGCCGTGCTACAGTACAGGAGGCGTGCTACAGTACAGGAGGCCGTGCTACAGTACAGGAGGCCGTGCTACAGTACAGGAGGCCATGCTACAGGAGGCCGTGCTACAGTACAGGAGGCCGTGCTACAGGAGGCCGTGCTACAGTATAGAAGGCCGTGCTACAGTACAGGACGCCGTGCTACAGTACAGGAGGCCGTGCTACAGTACAGGAGGCCGTGCTACAGTACAGAAGGCCGTGCTACAGTACAGGAGGCCATGCTACAGTACAGAAGGCCGTACTACAGGAGGCCGTGCTACAGTACAGGAGGCCGTGCTACAGTACAGGAGGCCGTGCTACAGTACAGAAGGCCGTGCTACAGTACAGGAGGCCATGCTACAGTACAGAAGGCCGTGCTACAGGAGGCCGTGCTACAGTACAGGAGGCGTGCTACAGTACAGGAGGCCGTGCTACAGTACAGGAGGCCGTGCTACAGTACAGGAGGTCGTGCTACAGTACAGAAGGCCGTGCTACAGTACAGGAGGCCGTGCTACAGTACAGAAGGCCGTGCTACAGGAGGCCATGCTACAGTACAGGAGGCCGTGCTACAGGAGGCCGTGCTACAGTACAGAAGGCCGTGCTACAGTACAGGAGGTCGTGCTACAGTATAGAAGGCTGTGCTACAGGAGGCCGTGCTACAGTACAGGAGGCCGTGCTACAGTACAGAAGGCCGTGCTACAGTACAGGAGGCCGTGCTACAGGAGGCCGTGCTACAGTACAGAAGGCCGTGCTACAGTACAGGAGGCCATGCTACAGTACAGGAGGCCGTGCTACAGGAGGCCGTGCTACAGTACAGAAGGCCGTGCTACAGTACAGGAGGCCGTGCTACAGTACAGAAGGCCGTGCTACAGTACAGGAGGCCGTGCTACAGTACAGGAGGCCGTGCTACAGTACAGGAGGCCGTGCTACAGTACAGGAGGCCGTGCTACAGGAGGCCATGCTACAGTACAGAAGGCCGTGCTACAGTACAGAAGGCCGTGCTACAGGAGGCCGTGTTACAGTACAGGAGGCAGTGCTAAAGAAGGTCATGCTAAAACACTTCTTCGAGCAGGCCTTTCTAATCGACCTGGCTGGGGTATCCTGGAATGACATTGATCTCATCCCGTCAGTAGAAGATGCCTGGTTATTCTTTAAAAGTGCCTTCTTCGCCATCTTAAATAAGCATGCCCCATTCAAAATTTAGAACTAGGAACAGATATAGTCCTTGGTTCACTCCAGACCTGTCTGCCCTTGACCAGCACAAAAACATCCTGTGGCTTTCTGCATTAGCTTCGAATAGCCCCCTCGATATGCAACTTTTCAGGGAAGTTAGGAACAAACATACACAGGCAGTTAGCTTTCCTAAGGCTAGCTTTTTCAAACAGAAATTTGCATCCTGTAGCACTAATTCCAAAAGGTTTTGGGACACTAAAGTTCATGGAGAATAAGAGCACCTCCTCCCAGCTGCCCACTGCTCTGAGGCTAGGAAACACTGTTACCACTGATAAATCCACTATAATTGGAACTCCTTCTTAGGCTACATTAATGTGGGCTATTTTTAGCAATTTTCTGTGATGCTTGATTGATTGATGTCATTGCTTTTCCAACAGTCTTGGAGTTCCTGTTTCAGATTATCAGTCTACCTGTCAGGGTAGAGCTCCCGAGTGGCACTGCATCGCAGTGCTAGAGGCGTCACTAAAGACCCTGGTTCGATTGCAGGCTGTATCACAACCGGACGTGATTGGGAGTCCAAAAGGGCGGCGCACAATTGGCCCAGGATCATACGGGTTAGGGTTTGGCCGGGGTAGGCCATCATTGTAAATGAAAATTTGTTCATAACTGACTTGCCTAGTTAAATAAAGGTTACATAAATACAAATAATAATAATTAAACAGCGCAGAAATGAAATAAATCAACATGTATTGATCACATCTTTACAAATGCTTAAGAATTTTGCTTTAAGCAGTATCCAAATTCGTTGGATGTAGTGATCACAATATAAATAGCCATATCTAGGAAAATCTAAGTTCCAAAAGACTGGGCCTAATATAGTGTATAAGAGGTCATACAATAAGTTTTGTAGTGATTCCTATGTTGATGATGTAAAGAATATTTGTGTATCTGTGATGTGTAATGAGGAGCAACCAGAAGCTGCACTTGTCACATTTATGAAATTGCTTATTCCAGTTACTAATAAGCATGCAGCTATTAAGAAAATTACTGTAAAAACTGTTAAATCTTCATGAATTTATGAGGAATTTAAACATTTTATGGTTGAGATGGTTGAGGCAAAAGGAATGGCAAATAAGTCTGGCTGCACAACTGATTGGCAAACATACTGCAAATTGAGAAATCATGGGCTATTTTTAGCACTTTTCTGGGCTGCTTGATTGTTTTTAATGCTTTACTGGGAAGCTTATCAGAGGTAGACTTACTCACGTTATTTACATTGGAGCTGATAGTGTAGGGTGAGCTGCATAAAGTGGTCTTCCTACTATTGCACACCGCCTCAGTGCTAACAGTGTAACTCTGGTTTATAGGCTCATGATTACTGCTGACAATAGCTGTAGGATAAACAGATGTATTCAGTGCAATTAGGGGTACATAAATTAAATGACTTACATTGTGTTTGCCAATGCCCCTAAGATCATATACATTTGATGCAGCATTATGACGACTCATTGAAACAATGGTAGGGATTAACTGAGCTGGTCTTGGATCATTTACCTGTCATTGTTTCAACGCAGCCTTGAAATGCGTGGACAGAGTTCAGGAGCCAAGATGATTTGGATGGACTCCTTCCTGTAGTGGTCAGGTGACACAGAGAGGGCTGGCCACGTTAATAATATGCATGGCTCAAAGTGGAGGAGAGGTTGACTTCATTTCTACTTGTTTTTGTAAGAAGTGTTGACATGCTGAATGCACCAAGGTGTCTGTTTAACTTCTACAGGATCAGTGTCTGAAAATAAGGCCAGTTGTGTGCTCAATATGTGACTAGAATGGCATTGTAAACAACAGCCAACTTTCCGGGACATAGACATGTCTTATATCATCAGAAACCTTAAAAATGTTAATCTAACTGCAGGGTCCAATTTACAATAGTTAATACAGCAAAACAAATAGCATGCTATTGCTTGAGGATAGTGCACAACAACAAAACACTTAAAGACAACTGGTTTGATACATTCACCTCTGACGGTAAACAATGTACTTACATTGACGGTAAACAATGTACTTACATTGACGGTAAACAATGTACTTACATTGAGTAATCTTGCTCTGATTTATCATCCTGAGAGTCTCAGAGATAAAATGTAGCATAGTTTTGTTTGATAAAATCCGTTTTTATATCGAAAACAACGGTTTGAATGAACTCTGACTTTCATCAAAACAATGAAATCTAAAAATCAGGAAAATGTTGCTTAACCCGGTCAAATTCAGTTTCTGTGCAATCCTCACACACTCGAGAAGGCAACCAAACTTGTTTCATTATTATATATTACGTATTGGCTACACAACACTTTAATCAGCCCATGAAGGTCAGCCATCATTACGAACCACTAAGCTGTCATATCGGGTTAGCCCACTTGGGAATCTTCCCTATCATTGTTAGTAACCAATATCTACTGTTTGTTTATGCATTTCTGTGATTAGTTAGTTAGTAAATAAATGATTAAGCCAATTTGTGTATTGATGATTCATAGTGAAGACAGGGTTCGTGCAGATAATCAAGAATTCTACGGCGTTTGAAATGAGACTGACGTGAGGTAAAGGATAATTCAGTAATAGAAGACTAATTGATCAGATATTAAAATATCTGAAGATTTTCCTTGGTGCCCCGACTTCCTAGTTAATTAAATTTACATGATTAGTTTAATCACGTAATAATAATAATAATTACAGAGAATTGATTTGATAAAATAACAGGTCTTCACCTTTAATGATGCCAAAGACACGACAACACACACACACACACACACACACACACACACACACACACACACACACACACACACACACACACACACACACACACACACACACACACACACACACACACACACACACACACACACACACACACACACACACACACACACACGGGGTCACTTAGAGATGTCCTTGTTTTTGAAAGAAAAGCACATTTTTGTCCATTATAATATCAAATTGATCAGAAATACAGTGTAGACATTTTAATGTTGTAAATGACTATTGTAGCTTGAAACAGCTGATTTTTAATGGAATATCTACATAGGCGTACAGAGGCCCATTATTAGCAACCATCACTCTTGTCTTCCAATGGCACGTTGTGTTAGCTAATCCAAGTTTATCATTTTAAAAAGGCTAAATGATCATCAGAAAATCCCTTTGAAATGATGTATATAGGCTCCTATCTAGAAGAGGTGTTTAAACTACGAGCACACAGGTTGGACACCATAACCCACAAGCAGGGATGAACGATATATTGGTGAGCGTATCGGAATCGGACGATATAGGCTAAAAATGCCAACATTGGCCCGATGTCTAGTTTAATGCCAATGTACAAAACCGATGTCAAAGCTGATGTGCATACCTATATAAACTTAAGTAGATGACGTAATGACGCCATGAAAAACACAGAACAAAAGCAGAAAAACACTAAGCACACACTTCCAACAACTAAACAAGTTCAAGTCCAGCAGTCATTTGAAAGAGTAAGAACATTTCAGCGAGACAACTAACGCCAAGATAATGGATTTCATTGCCCTTGACAATCAACCGTCCTCTGTCGTGGATGATGTTGGCTTTTCGCCGACTGGTCGAGCCCCGGTACAGACTATTTTTTAGATGTTGCCCTGCCGGAGTTACACAGTATTGTTGAAATGTACATCCCTGAGCTACTTGCTATGAGCGGCACTGCTATTAGCATCACTGTTATTAGCGTCACGACTGACATTTGGACCAGTGATGTCAGCCCCATGAGCCTGCTGAGTCTGACAGCACAGCGGGTCGGCGAGGATTTCGTACTGAGGAAGGCCGTATTGTATGCTCAAGAATGTGCTGGTTGTCACACCGCTGCTGCCATTTCAATGGCATTTGAGAACATGTTTGAAACATGAATACACTCCTAGCGCCATTCGACCAACTGGCTCGAGAAATAAGCTCATCAACTGTGTCTGCAGCAGACGTGATACCCCTCTGTCATGGCATTGAAACGCCTACTCAACAAAACTGCCGACAGACCGTGGGTTTAAAACTTACAGAAGTACTCGAGGCTGTGAACAAGTGATTCAGTGGTATTCTCTCTGAGCCTCTTTACTGTGTCGCCACCATGCTCGATGCTAGGTACAAGGACCGCTACTTCGGTGCAGACAAGAAACAGTGTTCACGTGAAATGTTACAGACACAGCTGGACAAGATGGAAACGGACACAGTGACAGTGCGCACTGAGGAAGAGAGACCATGGACAGACAGAGCTGAAACTTCACTGCTTGACATGTATGATGAAATTCTGGTTGAGACTGAAAAAATGAACAATAAAACAGCAAGTAAGTGAAAGAAATAGGTTTTCGTTATGTTTTACTGGTAATGGGGATATACGTAAATGCCAACACATTTTTTTTGGGGGGGGGACAGTGTGGTGTGTGTGTAACCTTTATTTAACTAGGCAAGTCAGTCAAGAAATTCCTATTTACAATGACGTCCTACCCGGCCGAACACAGACGACGCTGGGCCAATTGTGCGCCGCCCTATGGGACTCCCAATCACAGCCGGATGTGATACAGCCCGGATTCGAACCAGGGACTGTAGTGATGCCTCTTGCACTGTGATGCAGTGCCTATGACCGCTGCGTCAATGTGTGTTAACTATTTAACTGTACTAGAATGCTTAAAAGGCCGCAAAAATGTTAAATATCGGTTATCGGTATCGTTTTTTTGGGGGGGGGGCATGGAAAATATTGGATATCGGTATCGGCTAAAAATGTCATATCGGTGCATCCCTATACCCCACAAGACATGCCACCAAAGGTCTCTTTACAATCCCCAAGTCAAGAACAGACTCTGGGTGGCGCACAGTACCACATGGACTCATGACTACATGGAACTCTATTCCACATCAGGTAACTGATACAAGCAATAGAATCAGATTTTTTTTTTTTACTTTAAAAAAAACTTTAAAATACACCTTATGGAACAGTAGGGACTGTGAAGAAACACAGGAACAGACACACGCATACTCTAGCACACCGGCATACATTTTAATATTGGTTGGTATTATACATGTTGTAGTGGTGTAATAATGTTATATTATGTACTGTTTTATTTTTTGTTTTGTGTGTGATGTACGTGCCTTAATTGTTTAGACCCCAGGAAGAGTAGCTGCTGCCTTGGCAGGAACTAATGATGATCCATAATAAACCCCAGGAAGAGTAGCTGCTGCCTTGGCAGGAACTAATGGGGATCCATAATAAACCCCAGGAAGAGTAGCTGCTGCCTTGGCAGGAACTAATGGGGATCCATAATAAACCCCAGGAAGAGTAGCTGCTGCCTTGGCAGGAACTAATGGGGATCCATAATAAACCCCAGGAAGAGTAGCTGCTGCCTTGGCAGGAACTAATGGGGATCCATAATAAACCCCAGGAAGAGTAGCTGCTGCCTTGGCAGGAACTAATGGGGATCCATAATAAACCCAGGAAGAGTAGCTGCTGCCTTGGCAGGAATTAATGAGGATCCATAATAAACCCCAGGAAGAGTAGCTGCTGCCTTGGCAGGAACTAATGGGGATCCATAATAAACCCCAGGAAGAGTAGCTGCTGCCTTGGCAGGAACTAATGGGGATCCATAATAAACCCCAGGAAGAGTAGCTGCTGCCTTGGCAGGAACTAATGGGGATCCATAATAAACCCCAGGAAGAGTAGCTGCTGCCTTGGCAGGAACTAATGGGGATCCATAATAAACCCCAGGAAGAGTAGCTGCTGCCTTGACAGGAACTAATGAGGATCCATAATAAACCCCAGGAAGAGTAGCTGCTGCCTTGGCAGGAACTAATGAGGATCCATAATAAACCCCAGGAAGAGTAGCTGCTGCCTTGGCAGGAACTAATGGGGATCCATAATAAACCCAGGAAGAGTAGCTGCTGCCTTGGCAGGAATTAATGAGGATCCATAATAAACCCCAGGAAGAGTAGCTGCTGCCTTGGCAGGAACTAATGGGGATCCATAATAAACCCCAGGAAGAGTATCTGCTGCCTTGGCAGGAACTAATGGGGATCCATAATAAACCCCAGGAAGAGTAGCTGCTGCCTTGGCAGGAACTAATGGGGATCCATAATAAACCCCAGGAAGAGTAGCTGCTGCCTTGGCAGGAACTAATGGGGATCCATAATAAACCCCAGGAAGAGTAGCTGCTGCCTTGGCAGGAACTAATGAGGATCCATAATAAACCCCAGGAAGAGTAGCTGCTGCCTTGGCAGGAACTAATGAGGATCCATAATAAACCCCAGGAAGAGTAGCTGCTGCCTTGGCAGGAACTAATGAGGATCCATAATAAAGCCCAGGAAGAGTAGCTGCTGCATTAGGCAGGAACCAATGGGGATCCATAATAATTGCAAATACTCTATCTTTAGCGTGTTGTGTTCGTCAAGGCAGCTGCCTAGGACCACTCCTCTATTCACTTTACCCTGTGGTGTTCCTCAAGGCAGCTGCCTAGGACACCTCCTCTACTCCATCTTTACTAATGGTTTACCCTCAGTAACAAATGAAGCAAGAGTGGTTAAGTATGCTGATGACTCTACAATGTATAGTGCTGCATCAACATTTAATGAGCTAACAGATGTACTGAGCAGAGAACTAAGAACGGTGTCTGAATGGGTTAATTTGAACACATTGGTGATGGAATATTTTTGTAAAACAAAATGTATTGCATTTGGTCCAAGATATATGCTTACTGGTGACCCTCAATTAAACTTTTTGAAGGATGGGTTGGCTGTATAACAAGTTAAAAAGACCAAACTACTGAATGTCACATCCAACGCAGCTCTATTCTGGTCTGAACATATAGATAACATTGCAATTAAAATTGGTAAGGACATTGCCATAACAAGAACATTTTCTGACTATGTAACATCCAGCACTCTGAATCAGGTGATTAAAACTCTGGTTCTGTCACACCTAGAGAAGTGTCCAGTCATATGGTCATCTGCAGCAAAACAAATACCTAAAAAAGCTCCAACTCTCAAAACATGGCTGCCAGACTAGCTCTTCCTAGCTCTATATGAATGAATGTCAACCCAATGAATCTTAATCTCTCACGGCATCCCCTAGAAGGTCAACCACATGCATTTTAATCTCTCATTGTTTCCCCTAGAAGGTCAACCACTGCATTTTAATCTCTCATTGTTTCCCCTAGAAGGTCAACCACATGCATTTTAATCTCTCATGGCTTCCCCTAGAAGGTCAACCACATGCATTTTAATCTCTCATGGCTTCCCCTAGAACTTCAACTCAATGCACCTGAACTGGTTTCCTGATGAAAGCAAATTAGTGTCCAGTCTTGATTTTTTTTTAAAGAATGTAGTAATACTTTTTTTTTTAAGGAAAAAAGAAAGGTATCTTTCAGACCAATTAGTGTATAGTAGCAATGAACATAACCACCAAACCAGACAGGCCAGACAGGCAAAAGGCAGAAGTGTAGACATGGAAAGACAGAATGAAGCAGATGAGTTGTGCTCAGGAGAATGTTTACAGCTGTCAAACCAACCATGGGAGGGCTTGGCCCATGGTTCAAGATGGGAGGGCTTGGTCCATGGTTCAAGGTGGGAGGGCTTGGCCCATGGTTCAAGGTGGGAGGGCTTGGCCCATGGTTCAAGATGGGAGGGCTTGGCCCATGGTTCAAGGTAGGAGGGCTTGGCCCATGGTTCAAGGTGGGAGGGCTTGGCCCATGGTTCAAGATGGGAGGGCTTGGCCCATGGTTCAAGGTGGGAGGGCTTGGCCCATGGTTCAAGGTGGGAGGGCATGGCCCATGGTTCAAGATTGGAGGGCTTGGCCCATGGTTCAAGATGGGAGGGCTTGGCCCATGGTTCAAGGTGGGAGGGCTTGGCCCATGGTTCAAGATGGGAGGGCTTGGCCCATGGTTCAAGGTGGGAGGGCTTGGCCCATGGTTCAAGATGGGAGGGCTTGGCCCATGGTTCAAGATGGGATGGCTTGGCCCATGGTTCAAGATGGGAGGGCTTGGCCCATGGTTCAAGGCAGGCAGGCCAGAGACAGGAGGGCTTGGCCCATGGTTTAAGGCAGGCAGGCCAGAGATGGGAGGGCTTGGCCCATGGTTTAAGGCAGGCAGGCCAGAGATGGGAGGGCTTGGCCCATGGTTTAAGGCAGGCAGGCCAGAGATGGGAGGGCTTGGCTAGTGGACAGTGTCTGTGCCCCAAATGGCACCCTATTCCTACATAGAGCACTACCTTTGACCAGAGCCCTACGGCCATTATGTAGGGAGCCCTATGGGCCCTGGTGCCACTTGTGACGCAGCCAGTCATTTGTTCTGAATTCACAGGGCAGAAACACACAAGTCATTGTTTCAAAGGCAGTGTGTCTGAATCTAGAACAGTATTATTGTCTTTCTCTCTCTCCTTCCTCTCCCTCTGTGTGCACGCACGTGTGAAAGAGTGATATAATAGTGAATTAGACAGGGTTATTCAGTAATCTGAAACTTTACATTTGGTGTTATTACAGACACATTAACACGGACAATCAATCAGATTCAGGTTACAGTCCTGAATGAGTGAGTGTTAGTGTCCGTGCCAGCCAGCCCAGGTCCCATAGCTCCATCTCGGTCATCTTTAGGAGCTGCTGGGAAATACACTTCGTACTAATAAAGTTTGGTTTGTTTCACACGCACACCTGAGTGGATCTTCATCACAGTGACACTGGTCTTCCATTAGCCAATAAGAAGTGACAGGTGAATGTGGATGTGCCTGGGTATTACATCTTCGTCCCAAATGCCAACCTTTTCCCTTTGTATTACACTTTAGAGCCCCTGGTCAAAATGTAGTGCACTATTCCCAGAACAGGTTATCAGGTGGGGTGGACACCACATGTTTATTAAGCTATGGGCAGATGGGTTAGTGCTAGTTAGGGATCCTGCTCTTTTCACTGATAGATGTTCCCAGGAGAAATCAGGAATAACATATTTTACAGCAGTACCAGAAAGCTGGAATCTGCCCTCCTCATCTGCTTTCCAGATGTGTTACTTGGAAATATGTTTCGTTTTTCCCTCCAACTATTAAACTAAACTCACTTCAGCTGAAGAGAGAAAACTTCAAATCCACCCACCGTGCTTCCTCTGAAATATACACACACACACCATTAATAATGGCAGGAGGCTGAAGCAAACAATAGCTTTGAGAAGTGATATATTGTGATGATATGAGAATCTCATAACTCATTCTACAAAATACAATAGATATCACTAGTGTACCTGGTGGTCAATTTATCTAACTTAGAGCTCTATGTCATTTTAGAAAACAAATTGTAGTCTTGGTTGATTGCGATAAATCTGACAGAAAAAAAATTATAATAATTGGATGTGCTTGACTTTAAATTATCTTCAGTACGGTGAGAAAGGGACTGAGATAATGCTGAAACTGGAATGGTAAGTCTAACAAACCACTGGCCTCCGCCGGGGCTGGCCTCCGCCGGGGCTGGCTGCCGGGGCTGGGCTGGCCTCCGCCGGGGCTGGGCTGGCCTCCGCCGGGGCTGGGCTGGCCTCCGCCGGAACTGGGCTGGCCTCCGCCGGGGCTCATGGCTTGGCCTATGTCCTGTACTACTGTAAAGACTGAAAGTTCTGGTGCTTCAACAATGTGACGTTATGCCGTGCTATGCAGACACTGGGACTTTTCTGGCAGCAGGGCTGCTATGGTGTCAGACACTGCAGTAGTCTCGGACAATCAGCTGTATTGTTCAACTCCCCAACCCTGACACATTAACCACTGAGCAGGAAGCTTAAGAGTCCATCTCTCTTCGCTAGGACCTAACTAAAACGCTTTGTAAACACAACAATTTCAACAGTTTTATTGAGTTATAGTTCATATAAGAAAATCAGTCAATTGAAATAAATGAATTAGGACGTAATCTATGGATTTCACATGACTGGGAATACAGATATGCATCTGTTGGTCACAGATACCTTAAAGAAAAGGTAGGGGTGTGGATTATAAAACCAGTCAGTATCTGGTGTGACCACCATTTGCCTCATGCAGCGTGACACATGTCCTTTACATAGAGTTGATCAGGCTGTTGATTGTGGCCTGTGGAATGTTGTCCCACAGTGTGAAATTACTGGATATTGGCGGGAACTGGAACAAGCTGTCAATCACGTCGATACAAAGCATCCCAAACATGCTCAATGGGTGACATGTCTGGTGAGTATGCAGGCGATGGAAGAACTGGGACATTTTCAGCTTCCAGGAATTGTGTACAGATCCTTGTGACATGGGGCTGTGCATTATCATTCTGAAACATGAGGTGATGGCGGCAGACGAATGACACGACAACGGACCTCAGGATCTCTTCATGGTATCTCTGTGCATTCAAATTGCCATCGATAAAATGTGTTTGTTGTCCGTAGCTCTTTTTTATTAAAAACTTTGTTTTATTTAACCTTTATTTAACTAGGCAAGTCCGTGAAGAACAAATTATTATGCCTGCCCATACCGTAATATAGTTTAGATTTAGAATGGCCCCTTATCAAAATGGGGCAGGGTGAACATGCATGTTCTCTGTATGTACTCCAATAGGGAATCGAGGCCACCTTCATGCCAGTTTGTTTCACTCATGCTTGGTATGCTACTCTGGTTATTTTGTTAAATCAACAGGTGATATTCTACCTAAACTCTGTATGCCATGGGCTCTCCTACCCTGTTCCTGCAGCTACCCAGTACTCTGTATGCCATGGACTCTCCTACCCTGTTCCTGTAGCTACCCAGTACTCTGTATGCCATGGGCTCTCTTACCCTGTTCCTAACCAGTACTCTGTATGGGTCCTCCTACCCTGTTCCTTTAGCTACCCAGTACTCTGGATTCCATGAGCCTTCCTACCCTGTTCCTGCAGCTACCCAGTACTCTGTATGCCATGAGCCCTCCTACCCTGTTCCTGCAGCTACCCAGTACTCTGTATGCCATGGATTCTCCAATCCTGTTCCTGCAGCTACCCAGTACTCTGTATGGTCGCTCCTACCCTGTTCCTGTATCTAACCCAGTACTCTGTATGCCATGGGCTCCCTAACCCTGTTCCTGCAGCTACCCAGTACTCTGTATGCCATGGATTCTCCTACCCTGTTCCTGCAGCTACCCAGTACTCTGTATGGGCTCTCCTACCCTATTCCTGCATTTACCCAGTACTCTGTATGGGCTCTCCTACCCTGTCCCTGCAGCTACCCAGTACTCTGGATGCCATGGGCTCCCTAACCCTGTTCGTGCAGCTACCCAGTGAATAATGTGGGAAAACAAAGTGAAATCTGTTCGGGAACATCAATAGTAACATGTTTTCACAAGGACACATATTTCATTAAACTGTTGACAGCCCCTCTCTGTGTTCTGGAGAAAGGAATGAAGGAGAGGGGAGGAGGAGATGGAAACGCATGGTGGAGAGATATTCTGGAAAAAGGAATGAAGGAGAGGGGAGGAGATTAGAGGTCGACCGATTATGATTTTTTTTCAACGCCGATACCGATTATTGGAGGCCCAAAAAACCTGCTGCCGATTAAATCGGCCGATTTTAATATATATATAATGACAATTACAACAATACTGAATGAACAATGAACACTTTTATTTTAACTTAATATAAATACATCAATAAAATCCATTTAGTCTCAAATAAATAATGAAACGTGTTCAATTTGGTTTAAATATTTCAAAAACAAAAAGTGTTGGAGAAGAAAGTAAAAGTGCAATATGTGCCATGTAAAAAAATCTAATGTTTAAGTTCCTTGCTCAGAACATGAGAACATATGAAAGCTGGTGGTTCCTTTTAACACGAGTCTTCAATATTCCCAGGTAAGAAGATAGGAATATTTCTCTCTATACCATTTGTATTTCATATACCTTTGACTATTGGATGTTCTAATAGGTACTTTATTATTGCCAGCCTAATCTCAAGAGTTGATAGGCTTGAAGTCATAAAAAGCGCAATAGCTGCTGGCAAACACAGTAAAGTGCTGTTTGAATGAATGGTTATGAGCCTGCTGCTGCCTACCACCGCTCAGTCAGACTGCTCTATCAAATCATAGACTTAATTATAATATAATAACACACAGAAATACAAACCTTTGGTCATTAATATGGTCAAATCCGGAAACTATCATTTCGAAAATAAAACGTTTATTCTTTCAGTGAAATACGGAACTGTTCCGTATTTTATCTAACGGGTGGCATCCCTAAGTCTAAATATTCCTGTTACATTGCACAACCTTCAATGTTATGTCATAATTATGTACAATTCTGGCAAATTAGTTCGCAACGAGCCAGGCGGCCCAAATTGTTGCATATACCCTGACTCTGCATGCAATGAACACAAGAGAAGTGACACAATTTCCCTAGTTTAATATTGCCTGCAAACATGAATTTTAAAACTAAATATGCAGGTTTAAAAACATATACTTCTGTGTATTGATTTGAAGAAAGGCGTTGATGTTTATGGTTAGGTACACATTGGTGCAACGACAGTGCTTTTTTTGCGAATGTGATTGTTAAATCACCCGTTTGGCGAAGTAGGCTGTGATTCGATGATAAATTAACAGGCACCGCATCGATTATATGCAACACAGGACAAGCTAGATAAACTAGTAATATCATCAACCATTTGTAGTTATTAACTAGTGATTATGTTAAGATTGATTGTTTTTTATAAGATACGTTTAATGCTAGCTAGTACCTTACCTTGGCTCCTTGCTGCACTCGCATAACAGGTGGTCAGCCTGCCATGCAGTCTCCTCGTGGAGTGCAACGTAATCGGCCATGATTGGTGTCCAAAAATGCCGATTACCGATTGTTATGGAAACTTGAAATCGGCCCTAATTCCGATTAATTGGTCGACCTCTAGAGGAGATGGAAACGCATGGTGGAGAGATGTTCTGGAGAAAGGAATGAAGAAGAGGGGAGGAGATGGAAACGCATAGTGGAGAGATGTTCTGGAGAAACGAATGAAGAAGAGGGGAGGAGATGGAAACGCATGGTGGAGAGATGTTCTGGAGAAAGGAATGAAGAAGAGGGGAGGAGACGGAAACGCATGGTGGAGAGATTCTGGAGCTACAGGTTAATGTGTCACCCAATTAATTATTAAAATATAAAACAACGCCCTCTCACTAGGTTATACAAAATTAAATACAAATGCACTATCAGGCCATTAGGACCTGATGTTAGCAAAGGAGCCCTGAGTACTAGGCCATTAGGACCTGATGGTAGCAATAGAGCCCTGAGTACTAGGCCATTAGGAACTGATGGTAGTAATAGAGCCCTGAGTACCAGGCCATTAGGACCTGATGTAGGGACAAAAGAGACCTGAGTACCAGGCCATTAGGACCTGATGTAGGGACAAAAGAGCCCTGAGTACCAGGCCATTAGGACCTGATGGAGGGACAAAAGAGCCCTGAGTACCAGGCCATTAGGACCTGATGGAGGGACAAAAGAGCCCTGAGTACCAGGCCATTAGGACCTGATGGAGGGACAAAAGAGCCCTGAGTACCAGGCCATTAGGACCTGATGGAGGGACAACAGAGCCCTGAGTACCAGGCCATTAGGACCTGATGGAGGGACAACAGAGCCCTGAGTACCAGGTCATTAGGACCTGATGGAGGGACAACAGAGCCCTGAGTACCAGGCCATTAGGACCTGATGTAGGGACAACAGAGGGGATTACCTGGGCTCAACGGTCACGTGGAATTTTACTGCGGTCGTGACTGACGACTTCCAGTATGGCGGTAATACGGTCATGACAACATCCCTAGTCCTTACTCAAGGTTCTTTTAGGGCTAGGGGGCAGTATTGAGAATTTTGAAAAAAATATGTGCCCATTTTTAACTGCCTCCTACACCAACTCAGAAGCTAGAATATGCATATTATTGTTCAGGTTTGGATAGAAAACACTCTGAATTTTCTAAAACTGTTTGAATGGTGTCTGTAAGTATAACAGAACTCATATGGCAGTCAAAACCCTGAGACAAATTCTGACAGGAAGTGGATACCTGATGTGTTGAATTACCTTTAAGCCTATGCCATTGAAACACACAGGGGCGTATTAATCGTTGAGCACTTCCTATGGCTTCCACTAGATGTCACCAGTCTTTACAAAGTGTTTTGAGTTTTATACTGTGAGATCTGACCGAACAAGAGCCTTGGAACGGTGGTGGCCGATTAGACTCTGGCGCGCGAGTTCATGTTGGGTACTCTCGTTCCAATACGTTTTAAAAGAGAATGCAATCGTCAGCCTTGAATATTATTCATGTTCTGGTTAAAAAAGGCACTAATGATTTATGCTATACAACGTTTGACATGTTTGAAAGAACGTAAATATTTTTTTCCCCCTCGTTCATGAAGAGAAGTCCGGCGGGCATAGATCATGTGCTAACAACACGGAGCTTTTTGGACATAAATTATGAGCTTTTTCGAACAAAACTACATTTGTTATGGACCTGGGATTCCTGGAAGTGACATCTGATGAAGAGAATCAAAGGTAATGGATTATTTACATAGTATTTTCGATTTTAGATCTCTCCAACATGGTGGTTAGTCTGTATCGCAAAGCGTATTTTTCTGGGCGCAGTGCTCAGATTATTGCAAAGTGTGATTTCCCAGTAAGGTTATTTTTAAATCTGGCAATCCGGTTGCGTTCAAGAGATGTAAATCTATAATTCTTTGAATGACAATATAATATTTTACCAATGTTTTCGAATAGTAATGATTTCATTTGTTGTGCTGATTGACTGGCGGTTATTGAAGGGAAACGATTTCCTCAACATCAACGCCATAGTAAAACGCTATTTTTGGATATAAATATGAACTTGATAGAACAAAAAATGCATGTATTGTCTAACATAATGTCATAGGAGTGTCATCTGATGGAGATTGTCAAAGGTTAGTGCATAATTTTAGCTGGTTTTCTGCTTTTGGTGACGCCTGTCTTTGAATTGACAAAACATTACACACAGCTATTGTCAATGTACTCTCCTAACATAATCTAACTTTATGCTTTCGCCGTAAAGCCTTTTTGAAATCGGACAACGTGGTTAGATTAAGGAGATGTTTATCTTTCAAAGGGTGTAAGATAGTTGTAAATTTGAATTATGACATTTAATTGTTTTCAAATTTGGCGCTCTTGATATTTCACCTGTTGTTGATAGGGTATACCAGGGGTGGGACGCTTGCGTCCCACATAGCCCCTAGAGGTTAACCTCAGTCTCACAGGGATACTGTGTTATGTTATTTTGGGATGTCAGCAGGCTCATCATGATGTCTCTGTTCCTACGTGGTCCTACCCAGTACTAGTATCTAACACAGTGTCTATTCCTAACTCTAACCTACCCAGTACCAGAATCTAACACAGTGTCTATTCCAATGTGGTCCTAACTCTAACCTACCCAGTACTAGTATCTAACATATAGTGTATGTTCCTACGTGTTCCTAACTCTAACCTACCCAGTACCAGAATCTAACATATAGTGTATGTTCCTACGTGTTCCTAACTCTAACCTACCCAGTACCAGAATCTAAGACAGTGTCTATTTATACGTGGTCCTAACTCTAACCTACCCAGTACTAGTATCTAACATAGTGTCTATTCCTAACTCTAACCTACCCAGTACCAGAATCTAACACAGTGTCTGTTGTGAAGGTAGTCGAGGTTCTTACCCAATACGATGACGACAGTCTTCAGCAGGCTCATCATGGTGTCTCTGTTCCTGCGTGGTCCAGAGCTGTGTCTGCTCATCCTCATGGTCCTCTGTCTCACGTACATAAAGATGTGAGCGTACAGCACTACCATGACCAGGAAGGTGACCAGGTTGAATATGGCCCAGAACACCAGGTAGGAGTTACAGTACAGCGGCGCCATGCTAGAACACGTGCTGACGTCACAGATACAGTTCCACCCCACCGACGGGATGGCTCCCATGACGATAGACAAGGTCCAGATGACTACAATCACCACCACCACACGCCGGTTGGACATGCGCGTGTGCAGCTGCATACGGAAAACGGTGATGTGGCGCTCGATGGCGATGGCGAGGAGGTTACACACGGATGCCGTGAGGGACGTGTCGATGAGACCCTGTCGGAGCAGCCACGTGGAGACCGTGAGGCGTCGTGTGTTCGGGCCCGTGTTGAACATCAGGTAGAAGTACGCCAGGCCGGCAAAGAAGTCAGCGGCGGCCAGGTTGGCCATCAGGTAGTAAATAGGGAAGTGGAAGCGGCGGTTGACGTATATAGCCACCATGACCAGCAAGTTAGCCAGCATGATGAAGATACACACTGTGATACCCAGCCCCATCACCAGCTTACTGACAGTATTCCACTCTGTAGCCAGGTACTTTCCACTGCGGTTGTAGAAGAAGGCAATGGACTCATTGTAGAAGCACTGTTCCTCCTCCATCTTGAAGGCTGGATAGGGGGTCTGGAGGAGAGGAGACAGGGGTTAGAGAGAGTCACAGTAGGTTACAGAGTCACAGTAGGTTGTTAGGGGGTCTGGAGGAGAGGAGACAGGGGTTAGAGAGAGTCACAGTAGGTTAGAGAGAGTAAAATATTTTGCTGCAAGGTGGGTAAGCAACTCTAGTGTAGTTATTATTATTTACGTTATTATGCTGGTGAAAGGTGAATTCATCTCCCAGTGTCTGGTGGAAAGCAGACTGAACCAGGTTTTCCTCTAGGATTGTTCCTGTGCTTAGCTACATTCTGTTTATTTTGTATCCTGAAAACCTCCCCAGTCCTTAACGATTACAAGCATACACATAACATGATGCAGCCACCACTATGCTTGAAAACATGGAGAGTGGTACTCAGTAATGTGTTGTATTGGAATTTCCCTAAACGTAACACTTTTTATGCACAACAAAAGTGAATTGCTTTGCAACATTTTTTGCAGTATTACTTTAGTGCAGGATGCATGTTTTGGAATATTTTTTTAATCCTGAACAGGTTTCCTTCCTTTCACTCTAAATTAGGTTAGTATTGTGGCGTAATTACAATGTTGTTGATGCATCCTCAGTTTTCTCTTATCACAGCCTTTTAAACTCTGTAACTGTTTTAAAGTCACCATTGGCCTCATGGTGAAATCCCTGAGTGGTTTCCTTCCTCTCTGGCAACCGAGTTAGGAAGGATGCCTGTATCTTTGTAGTGACTGGGTGTATTGATATACCATCCAAAGTGTAATTAATAACTTCACCATGCTCAAAGGGATATTCAATGTCTTTTTCTTTGCCATCTACCAATAGGTGACCTTCTTTGCAAGGCATTGGGAAACCGCACTGATCTTTGTGGTTGAATCTGTGTTTGAAATTCACTGCTTGACAGATAATTGTATGTGTTGGGTACAGAGATGAGGTAGTCATTCAAAATTCATGTTAAACACTATTATTGCACACAGAGTGAGTCCATGCAACTTATTATGTGACTTGTTAAGCACATTTTTACCCCTGAACTTATTTAGGCTTGCCATAAAGGGGTGGAATACTTATTGACTCAAGACATTTCAGCTTTTCATTATTAATCCATTTGTAAAACTTTGACAAACATAATTCCACTTTGACATTATGGAGTACTGTGTGTAGGCCAGTGACCAAAAAACTCAATTTAAATCAATTTTAAATTCAGACTGTAACACAACAATGTGGAAAAAGTCAAGGGGTGTGAATACTTTCTGAAAGGCACATTGGTCAGTCCAAAATTGCTTTTTAATTCTGTCATGGAAATATATGCATTTCCTTTTAAAAAGTAATTTACGGTTTCTATGCCTTTAGTATTCCATGTGGGCCAATGTATCAGTGAATTGTGAAAAGCTATCCAAGGATCGTTCCATAGGGTTGTGTATATTCTGGGGATGGATCGTTCCATAGGGTTGTGTATATTCTGGGGATGGATCGTTCCATAGGGTTGTGTATATTCTGGGGATGGATCGTTCCATAGGGTTGTGTATATTCTGGGGATGGATCGTTCCATAGGGTTGTGTATATTCTGGGGATGGATCGTTCCATAGGGTTGTGTATATTCTGGGGATGGATCGTTCCATAGGGTTGTGTATATTCTGGGGATGGATCGTTCCATAGGGTTGTGTATATTCTGGGGATGGATCGTTCCATAGGGTTGTGTATATTCTGGGGATGTGCATTTTCAATATGAACCCATTGTTCCTCTTTAGTGATTTAACTGTATATGTTGCAAGTCCCTGGGTGGTGAGTTGATACAATTCCAAATCTGGAAGGTTAAAACCACCCACAGACTCAGGAAGACTTAAAACTTGATTTGCCCATATAAAAAGTCTGTTATGACCGAGTATACTTTTTAAAAGAATGTCCTCGGTATTATCAAGAATACAAATAAAAACTTTGGGAGCATTCTGAAGAGGTTTATTCTACCTTTAAGATTTATGGGAAGAATGTTCCATTTAATTAGATCTGCTTTCATATTGTTGAGTAAATGGAATAAAGTTATCTTAATATATTTGTTGTCACTTATTAACCTCTACGGGATCGGTGTCCCTAAACCAGGACAGTTGTTGCTCAATATGTGATAATGAGACTAGAATGACACTGTAAACAACAGCCAACTTTCTGGGACATAGACATGTCTTATATGGGTAGAAAGCTTAAAAAAAATTATTGTTAACCTAACTGCAGTGTCCACCTTACAGTAGCTATCACAGCAAAAAAGGATAGTGAAAAAAAAAAAAAAACACTAGTCAAGGCAATTCTTGCTCTGATTTGTCATCCTGAGGGTCCCAGAGATAAAATGCAGCATAGTTTTGTTTGATAACATCAATTTTTACATTCAAATGTAGGAACTGGGTTCTACAGTTTGAACCCCTGCTGTGTCTGGCTCCACACCCACCCTGCCATCTAGATGTGTGAAAGGTTAGTGTCTTTTCTGTAGGGAAGCTAATGATCCATCGTGTAAACAAAAAAAAACATGTATTACCATAGCATGTTTGTATGTTCTCTATAGTTAGTCTCCATGTAGTTGAGAATATATAAATTGACCAATTCAGCACATTTGTGCAAAATTTATGGAAAATATTGTGTAGTGATTTAATTCTTCACTGGATCAGTCTGAAACTTTTCACACACAGTGCTGCCATCTTGTGGACAACATCTAAATTACACCTAAAATCCAACTCTCAATGTATGGTCCTTTCTCTTGCATTTCAAAGATGAAACAAAAAAAACAAATAGAAAACACATTTTTTATATTATCTTTTACCAGATCTAATGTGTTATATTCTCCTACATTATTTTCACATTTCCACAAACTTCAAAGTGTTTCCTTTCAAATGGTACCAAGAATATGCATACCCTTGCTTCAGGGCCTGAGCTACAGGTGGTTAGATTAGGATATGTCATTTTAGGCTAAATTTTTACAAAAAAGTGTTTGATCCTTAAGCATTCTAAGTATTTGATATTTTTTGTGGTCCACGCATTGCTGTAGATGGTGAGTTATTCTTAAAAATTGTAGAGTATTCAAAAAATATTTATAGCAAGGGGGACATCGAGTTATCAGTATTGGTCAGGTATATCAGGAGATCATCTGCAAATAAGTGTATTTAAATGTTTACCTGTTACGTTTGGGTCCTGTCTAATTCTTTCTGCAAGCGGTTCAATTGCCAGTGCAAACAGGAGAGGGGAGAGAGGACATCCCTGTCTTGTGCCCCTTTCTAAAGCAATTTCATCAGATAATGTATTATTTGTGAATATTTTTGCTTCAGGACATTTATATAAATATTGTTATTACATTTATTATTTAGGTTGTAAAAGCTGAACGCTTCCAAAGTTTTGAATGGAAAAGGCCATTCAAGATGGTCGAAAGGCTTTTTGGCTGGTAAATTACTGAGATTGGTAGAGGAATACATTGTGACTTGTATTGCACATCTTCATTTTAAGCCTAGAAAATGGTGTGTGCCCTCAGACATGGAGGGAGTCAAAGGTCATTCAGCTACCCAAGAATAGCAGAGCACCCTTTGATAGTTCAAACAGACAATCAAATCAGCCTGTTACCAGTGCTTAGTAAACTTTTGGGAAAAAATATATTTGATCAAATACAAAGTTAATTTACAAAAGAAAATGCTTATAGGAAAGGGCACTCATGCTCAGCACTGACACAAATGACTGAGGATTGGCTGAAAGAACTGATAGTAAATAAATATAATATATATACACACACACTTGTAAAGGTTTTGAGCTTTGGCAAAAATGTAAAACATCACAGCGCAATTGAAAAATATATATGGCACATGGAAACCAAACAGGTGGGATGGTCTGAGAGCGGCTGAACATTGGGATAACAGGTGGGATGGTCTGAGAGCGGCTGAACATTGGGATAACAGGTGGGATGGTCTGAGAGTGGCTGAACATGGAAACCAAACCGGTGGGATGGTCTGAGAGTGGCTGAACATTGGGATAACAGGTGGGATGGTCTGAGAGTGGCTGAACATTGGGATAACAGGTGGGATGGTCTGAGAGTGGCTGAACATTGGGATAACAGGTGGGATGGTCTGAGAGTGGCTGAACATTGGGATAAAGAGCTTGTGTTCAGCAACGTATTATTGTTATGTGATCGCTGAATAGAAAAGTACAAATGTATGTAAAATGTATATTTAAATGTACAGTACCAGTCAAAAGTTTGGACACCTACTCATTCAAGGCCTTTTCTTTATTTTTGCTATTTTCTACATTGTAGAATAATAGTGAAGACATCAAAACTATGAAATAACACATGGAATCATGTAGCCAATTCCCTGACCAAGGATCTTCTCCCCTGATTGCTCATTTTGGCTGGGCAGCCAGCTATAGGAAGAGACTTGGTGGTTCTGAACTTCTTCCATTTAAGAATGATGGAGGCCACTGTGTTCTTAGGGACCTTCAATGCTGCAGAAATGTTTTGGTACCCTTACCCAGATCTGTGCCTCGACACAATACTGTCTTGGAGCTCTACGGACAATTAATTCGACCTCATGACTTGTTTTTTTTGCTGACGCTGACATGCATTGTCAACTTCAGCACTTTATCTAGACAGGTGTGTGTCTTCCCAAATCATGTCCAACCAATTGAATTTACCACATGTTGACTCCAATGAAGTTGTAGAAACATCAAGGATGATCAATGGACACAAGATGCACCGGAGCTCAATTTCGAGTCTGATATCAAAGGGTCTGAATACTTTTGTAAATAAGGTATCGGTTTGTAATTTTCAATACATTTGCAAAAATGTCTAAAACCTGTATTCACTTTGTCATTATGGGATATTGTGTAGATTGATGAGGATTTTTATTTATTTAATCCATTTTAGAAAAGCTGTAAAGTAACAAAATGCTGAAAAAGTCAAGGGGTCTGAATACTTTCTGAATGCACTGTTTGTTTGATATAGTACCAGTCAAAAGTTTGGACAAACCTATTCATTCAAGGGTTGTCTTCACGACTTCCGCCGAAGTCGGTCCCTCTCCTTGTTCTGGCGGCATTCAGTGGTCGACGTCACCGGCCTTCTAGCCATGGCTGATCCATTTTTCATTTGTTTTGTCCTTGTCTTACACACCTGGTTTCATTCCCCCAATTACTTATTCATTATTACCCTCTGTTCCCCCATGTTTGTTTGTGAGTGATTGTATGTAATACGGTCCGTTAATGTGTGCTAGATTATTGCGTTTTATTATTGATTCCTTGAGTAATTACGTTATTTACTCATATCTGCTGTCCTGCGCCTGACTCCTCTACACCAGCTACACACAGGCATATTAGTTTTTTTTTTATTTTTACTATTTTAAATTAACAGGTTTGCCTTGTTAAAAGTTAATTTGTGGAATGTATTTCCTTCTTAATGTGTTTGAGTTAATCAGTTGTGTTAGGACAAAGTAGGGGTGGTATACAGAAGATAACCCTATTTGGTAAAAAACCAAGTCCATATTATGGTAAGAACAGCACAAAAATGCAAAGAGCAACAAAAGTCCATCATTACTTTAAGACATGAAGGTCAGTCAATCCTGAAAATGTTAAACAACTTAACGTTTCTTTAAGTGCATCCGCAAAAACCATCAAGCGCTGATGAAACTGGCTCTCATGAGGACCGCCACAGGAAAGGAAGACCTATAGTTACCTCTGCTGCAGAGGATAAGTTCATTAGAAATTGCAGCCCAAATAAATGAGTCACAGAGTTAAAGAGACATCTCAAGCCCGCAAGGTCTCCCTTCTCAAGAAAGCACATATACATGCCCATCTGAAGTTTGCCAATGAACATCTGAATGATTCAGAGGACAACTGGGTGAAAGTGTTGTGGTCAGATGAGACCAAAATGGAGCTCATTGGCATCAACACAACTCGCCGTGTTTGGAAGAGGTTGCCTATGATCCCAAGAATACCTTCCCCACCGTCAAACATGGAGGTGGAAACATTATGCTTTGGGGGTGTTTTTCTACTAAGGGGACAGGACAACTTCACCGCATTAAAGGAACGATGGACGGGGCCATGTACTGTCAAATCTTGGGTGAGCCAGGGCATTGAAAATGTTTATTCCAGCATGACAATGACCCAAAACACACGGCCAAGGCAACAAAGGAGTGGCTCAAGAAGAAGCACATTAAGGTCCTGGAGTGGCCTAGCCAGTCTCCAGACCTTAATCCCATAGAAAATCTGTGGAGGGAGCTGAAGGTTCGAGTTGCCAAACGTCAGCCTCAAAACCTTAATGACTTGGAGAAGATCTGCAAAAGAGGAGTGGGACAAAATCCCTCCTGAGATGTGTGCGAACCTGGTGGCCAACTACAAGAAACGTCTGACCTCTGTGATTGCCAACAAGGGTTTTGCCACCAAGTACCAAGTCATGTTTTGCAGAGGGGTCAAATACTTATTTCCCTCATTAAAATGCAAATCAATTTATAACTTTTTTGACATGAGTTTTTTCTGGATTTTTTGGCTTTTATTCTGTCTCTCACTGTTCAAATAAACCTACCATTAAAATTATAGACTGATCATTTCTTTGTCAGTGGGCAAACGTACAAAATCAGCAGGGGATCAAATACTTTTTTCCGCTCACTGTATGTATTACAGCCATACCTCCTCTCCACCTCCAGTCATATGTATTACAGCCATACCTCCTCTCCTCCTCCAGTCATGTGTATTACAGCCATACCTCTGCTCCTAGTCATATGTATTACAGCCATACCTCCTCTCCACCTCCAGTCATATGTATTACAGCCATACCTCCTCTCCACCTCCAGTCATATGTATTACAGCCATACCTCCTCTCCACCTCCAGTCATATGTATTACAGCCATACCTCCTCTCCTCCTCCAGTCATATGTATTACAGCCATACCTCTGCTCCTAGTCATATGTATTTCAGCCATACCTCCTCTCCACCTCCAGTCATATGTATTACAGCCATACCTCCTCTCCACCTCCAGTCATATGTATTACAGCCATACCTCCTCTCCACCTCCAGTCATATGTATTATCCATGTATTACCTTCTGCTGGGCGGATGGAGGTACTGTGTCCCAAACGGCACTCTATTCCCTGTGACATAGTCTAAAGTAGTGCACCAAATACGGAATAGAGAGCCATTTGGGACGCATCCATTGATTCTCATGGAATGGCTGTGTTTAATTGTAAATCCGACCAGATAAGAGTTCCTTTGTTCTGTCTCTTTTGGCCATAGGGAACGACAGGATAATAGGCAGGCTGTGACCTCATCAGTACTAGACACAGGGTGCTCCAGGGTGGTCCTGTCTACAAGAGAAGACGAATGCACGTGTCCCAAATGGCCCATGTGCATCTGGTGAGAAGTAGTGCACTATATAGGGAATGGAATGCCATTTGGGATACACCTAGCCTGGTCTTTTTATCCCATTGACGGAGAGAGAGAGAGAGAGAGAGAGAGAGAGAGAGGGAGGACTGTCTGCACACAGTTAAGCATAGAAAGCTTTTGTCCTCCCTTCACTTCAACACAGTCTCATCAAACAGCTCACACACAGGACCGGACCTAGCCTTTTGGAGGCCCTACGCAAGATTTGGTTGGGCCCCAACCCCATCTCACGGCAAAACATTTTAGTCGCCCCCCTCTTCACGGTGGAAAGATAAGTTGTAATGTTAATTTCCTGCAAATCTACACATTTTGCCATGGACCGTAAAGAACGTTGCAGTTTTTAAAGGAAGTTTTCTGCAATTCCACGCATTTCCGCATAGGGCGGAAATAACTTTGCAATTTTATAACGAATATCACGCAAATCTACAAATTTTGCCTGAGATAAAAAAAAAACAATTATAATGTCCTGCAATTCTATTCATTTTGACATGAAAAAATACAAGAGTATACTTTGGTATAAATACTGAAGTCTTAGTAAATTTATACCCTACCATACCCATCTGTACATTATGTTCAAAATTTTTTTTATCACGCCCAGAAATCTGCTCCTTTTATTCTCTGTCCCCAACACACTAGACCCTCAACCTACTCCCCCTCTGTTCCTCGGGTAATGTGGAGGTTAACCCAGGCCCTGTGTGTCCCTAGGCACTCTCATTTGTTGACTTCTGTAATTGAAAAAGCCTTGGTTTCATGCATGTTAACATTAGAAGCCTCCTCCCTAAGTTTGTTTTTCCTCACTGCTTTAGCACACTCCGCCAACCCTGATGTCCTTGCCGTGTCTGAATCCTGGGTTACGAAGGCCACCAAAAATTCGGAGATTTCCATACCCAACTACAACATTTTCTGTCAAGATAGAACTGCTAAAGGGGGAGGAGTTGCAATCTACTGCAGAGATAGCCTGCAGAGTTCTGTCACACTATCCAGGTCTATGCCCAAACAGTTCGAGCTTCTAATTTAAAAAAATGAATCTCTCCAGAAATAAATCTTTCACTGTTGCCGACCTGTTTTCGACCTCCCTCAGCCCCCATCTGCACCCCATATGTGAATTGATTGCCCCCAATCTTCAAAGGTCTTCCCTGTGGCTCAGTTGGTAGAGCATGGTGTTTTGCAATGCCAGTATGGTGTGTACAACGCCAGGGTTGTGGGTTTGATTCCCACGGAGGGCCAGTACAAAAAAAAAAAATGCATGAAATGAAATGTATGCATTCACTACTGTAAGTCGCTCTGGATAAGAGTGTCTGCTAAATGACTTAAATGTAAATGTAAATGTTCTGTTAGGTGACCTAAACTGGGATATGCTTAACACCCCGGCAGTCCTACAATCTAAGCTAGATGCCCTCAATCTCACACAAATTATGAAGGAACCTACCAGGTACAACCCTAAATCTGTAAACATGAGCACCCTCATAGATATTATCCTGACCAACTTGCCCTGTAAATACACCTCTGCTGTTTTGAAATCAGGATCTGAGCGATCACTGCCTCAATGCCTGCATCCGTTATGGGTCCGCGGTCAAACGACCACCCCTCATCACTGACAAATGTGTTTTAGGGAGCTTCTGCGAGCAGGCCTTTCTAATTGACCTGGCCCGAGTATCCTGGAAGGATATTGACCTCATCCCGTCAGTAGAGGATGCCTGGTCGTTCCTTAAAAGTGCCTTCCTCACCATCTTAAATAAGCATGCCCATTTGAAAAAATGTAGAACTAAGAACAGATATAGCCCTTGGTTCACTCCAGACCTGACTGGCCTCGACCAGCACAAAAACATCCTGTGGCGGACTGAACTAGCATCGAATAGTCCCTGTAATATACAATTTTTCAGGGAAGTCAGGAACCAATACACACGGCCAGTTAGGAAAGCAAAGCCTAGCTTTTTCAAACAGAAATTTGCATCCTGTAGCTCTAACTCCAAAAAGTTCTGGGAGACTAAAGTCCATGGAGAATAAGAGCACCTCCTCCCAGCTGCCCACTGCACTGAGGCTAGGAAACACTGTCATCACCGATAAATCCACGATAATCAAGAATTCCAATATGCATCTCTACAGCTGGCCATGCTTTCCTCCTGGCTACCCCAACCCCAGCCAACAGCGCCGTCCCCCCCGCAGCTACTTGCCCAAGCCTCCCCAGCTTCTCTTTCACCCAAATCCAGATGTGCTGAAAGAGCTGCAAAACCTGGACCTGTACAAATCAGCTGGGCTAGACAATTTGGACCCTTTCTTTCTAAAATTATCCGCCGCCATTGTTTCAACCCTATTACTAGTCTGTTCAATCTCTCTTTCGTATCATCCGAGATTCCTAAAGATTGAAGAGGGGGATGACCATGGCAGCTTTCCAAAAGGGGTGACACTCTAGACCCAAACTGTTACAGACCTATATCCATCCTGCCCTGCCTTTCTAAAGACTTCAAAAGCCAAGTTAACAAACAGATCACGGACCAATTCGAATCCCACCGTACCTTCTTCGCTTTGCAATCCAGTTTCCGAGCTGGTCACGGGTGCACCTCAGCCACGCTCAAGGTCATAAACGATATCATAACCGCCATCGATAAAAGACAGTACTGTGCAGCCGTCTTCATCGACCTGGCCAAGGCTTTCGGCTCTGTCAATCACCGTATTCTTATCGGCAGACTCAACAGCCTTGGTTTCTCAAATGACTGCCTTGCCTGGTTCACAAACTACTTCTCAGATAGAGTACAAATAGGAGGGCATGTTGTCCGGACCTCTGGCAGTCTCTATGGGGTTACCACAGGGTTCAATTCTCGGGCCAACTCTTCTCTCTGTATATATCAATGATGTCGCTCTTGTTGCTGTTGATTCTCTGATCCACCTCTATGCAGACGACACCATTCTGTATACATCTGGCTCTTCTTTGGACACTGTGTTAACAAACCTCCAAAGGAGCTTCAATGCCATACAACACTCCTTCCGTGGCCACCAACTGCTCTTAAAACGCTAGTAAAACTAAATGCATGCTCTTCAACCGATCACTGCCCGCACCCCCGACTAGCATCACTACTCTGGACGGTTCTGACTTAGAATATGTGGACAACTACAAATACCTAGGTGTCTGGTTAGACTGTAAACTCTCCTTCCAGTCTCATATTAAGCATCTTCAATCCAGAATTAAATCTAGAATCGGCTTCCTATTTCGCAACAAAGTCTCCTTCACTCATGCTGCCAAACATACCATCGTAAAACTGACTATCCTACTGATCCTCGACTTTGGCGATGTAATTTACAAAATAGCCTCCAACACACGCAAACTGGATACAGTCTATCGCAGTGCCATCCATTTTGTCACCAAAGCCCCATATACCATCCACCACTGCGACCTGTATGCTCTAGTCGGCTGGCCCTCGCAACATATTCGTCGCCAGACCCACTGGCTCCAGGTCATCTATAAGTCTTTGCTAGGTAAAGCTCCGCCTTATCTCAGCTCACTGGTCACCATAACACCCACCCATAGCACGTGCTCCAGCAGGTATCTCTCACTGGTCATCCCCAAAGCCAACATCTACTTTGGCCGCCTTTCTTTCCAGTTCTCTGCTGCCAATGATTGGAACAAACTGCATAATTTCTTTATATATATACATATTATTTTTTTGTTGTTGCTGAGGTTGGAGAGTTATATCTCCCTCACTAACTTTAAGCATCAGCTATCTGAGCAGCTTACCGATCAGTGCAGCTGTACATTGCTCATCCAACTACCTACCTCATCCCCATACTGTTTTTGTTTACTTTTTTTGCTCACCAGTATCTCTACTTGCACATCATCATCTGCACATCTATCACTCCAGTGTTAATTTGCTAAATTGTAATTACCTCGCTACGATCGGCCTATTTATTGCCTTACCTCCTTACTCCATTTGCACACACTGTATATAGATTGCTATTGACTGTACTTTTGTTTTTCCCATGTGAAACTCTGTGTTGTTTTTTGTTCCACTGCTTTGCTTTATCTTGGCCAGGTCGCAGTTGTAAATGAGAACTTGTTCTCAACTGGTTAAATAAAGGTGAAATAAAAAAATACTGAACAAAAATATAAAAAAACACAACATGTAAAGTGTTGGTCCCATGTCTGGATCCCAGTTAGAGTAGCAGCTGCTTTTGCAATCCACATGCTGACTGCAGGAATGCCCACCTGAGCTGTTGCCAGAGAATTAAATGTAGATTTTTCTACCATAAGCCGCCTCCAATGTCATTTTGGTGAATTTGGCAGTACGTCCAACCGGCCTCACAACCGCAGACCATGTGTAACCACGGGAGCAAGATCACGCGAGCAGTTTGGATGAAATGATTGCAAAATACATTTACATAAGCATGTTATTCAACGCTCGCACACATAACGCTCCTTCAAGACAGAGTCCCACATTGCAACCTATTGTATCCTTATGGGCTCTGGTCAAAAGTAGTGCACTATGTAGGCACTGTCTATGGCACCCTATGTAGGGAATAGGGTGCCATAGACCCTGGTCTAAAGTAGTGCACTCAGTAGGGAATAGGGTGCCTTTTGGGATGTATCCTGATTAATGACAGACAGGTGAAAGAAACACTTAGAGGGAACATTAAAAATGGGGACTACTTTTAAGTGTTCCAGCTAATTTATTGAGTATTCAGTAAGACAAGCAGTGGAGCAGGGAGTGTGAGGTGGCTCATTGGTAGAAATGAGGTGGCTGTAGGTGGGACTCAATCCATTCAAGGCTTTCAACCCCTGGAGGCTTTTAAAAGTTAATCCCATTGTGGACTGGTATTCACTGGAGTACAGAAAGGATGGGGTTAATGTGGGCTGACTTCTTGGTCAGGACTCTGGAGAAGTTGTAGCCTCTGAAGTGATTTGTCTGGTAGGCCCCTCGAACAGAGCTGGAAGGCCCCCCCGAACAGATCATTGCCGTAGTCAACCCGGGAGAAGATGAAGGCGTGGATGAGTTTCACAGATGGAAACAGATATGTTCAATATGAGCATTAAAAGGACAGAGAAGGATCAAACTTGACTCCCAGGTTGGATATGACAGGGAACAGATGGATGTCTTGACCAACAATTGTAGGTCAGATGTTTCCAGCACTGCTGACCTGCTTGGGTGTCTCAAATAAGCATCGCCTCAGTCTTGCAGCTGGAGGAAGTCATTTCATCCATACCATGATGTCATCTAGGCATCTGCCAATTTACGATAGTGCTGAGATGGTAATATATACATGGGTATCGTCAGCATAGCTTAACAGCCGTGGATATTATGGTCTCTGAGGAATTGGCCGAGAGGGAGCATGTAAATGAGGGACAGAAACATACCCGGTGGGACATTGCATGTGACTGCAGACTCCTCCGATCTGGACTCTCCAATCGTGATGTATTGCTTCCCATTGGAGAGATAGGAGAACCAGTTGTTCCAGAGACAGCCGTGTGCTCTCTGAGACGCCGCAGGAGAATGTGCTCTCTGAGACACCGCAGGAGGATGGTGTGGTCTAGACAGCAGCTGTGTGCTCTCTGAGATGCCGCAGGAGGATGCTATGGTCTAGACAGCAGTGTGCTCTCTGAGACGCCGCAGGAGGATGGTGTGTTCTAGACAGCAGCAGTGTGCTCTCTGAGACACCGCAGGATGATGTGCTCTCTGAGACACCACAGGAGGATGTGCTCTCTGAGACACCGCAGGAGGATGATCTGGTCTAGAGACAGCAGCAGTGTGCTCTCTGAGACACCGCAGGAGGATGTGCTCTCTGAGACACAGCAGGAGGATGGTGTGGTATAGACAGCAGCAGTGTGCTCTCTGAGACACCGCAGGATGATGTGCTCTCTGAGACACCGCAGGAGGATGATCTGGTCTAGAGACAGCAGCAGTGTGCTCTCTGAGACACCGCAGGAGGATGTGCTCTCTGAGACACAGCAGGAGGATGGTGTGGTATAGACAGCAGCAGTGTGCTCTCTGAGACACCGCAGGATGATGTGCTCTCTGAGACACCGCAGGAGGATGTGCTCTCTGAGACACCGCAGGAGGATGATCTGGTCTAGAGACAGCAGCAGTGTGCTCTCTGAGACACCGCAGGAGGATGTGCTCTCTGAGACACAGCAGGAGGATGGTGTGGTATAGACAGCAGCAGTGTGCTCTCTGAGACAACGCAGGAGGATGTGCTCTCTGAGACACCACAGGAGGATGTGCTCTCTGAGACACCGCAGGAGGATGTGCTCTCTGAGACACCGCAGGAGGATGGCGTGGTCTAGACAGCAGCAGTGTGCTCTCTGCGACACCGCAGGAGGAGTGTGTGGTCTACGGCAGGGTTCCCAACTGGTGGCACGCGGGCCGTTTTATTTATCCCCCCAAGATTTGAGCAAAAGTTTTATTTATTTTTTATTGGTGGTCAATAGACTGTAAAAACACCAGTAAATCAGATCTAAGTGATTTTAATTAAGAAATATTTTCCCAAGTATTCCAATGCGTAATAGAGAGACACGTGATCGTGTAGAAATGTAAGCAAGGTTTATAATGAATATGTTTTAGTCAAACATATCTGTTTGGGCTTCTTGCAGTCAATTTGCAGTCTACAAATTATTTGTAATTATGTTCCAGCCCCCCGACCAACCGCTCAAGAAAAAAATAAAAATAATAAATAAATAAAAAGAGGAGAATGCTGGGAGATCCAGAATCTGCAGTCAACAGTAGGTTGTTAGTTCCTTTCACCAGAGCTGTTTTCGGTGTTGTGCAAGAGCCGTGCAGAAGGTTGGAAGATTTTACATCATTATTTTACAAACAGCTGTTAAGAACGGGGATCTGAAATTGCGTCAGGCCGTACTCATAAAAGCAGAACAGATGGAAACGTTTCAGATACTGACAGATATAACACTAGGTTGTGCTAACACACCCAACCCCCAAAGTCTTCCATTTCAGACACAGCCCATGAATTCCACAGTTTATAGTATTTAGACAGAACCCCCCTCCTCCCTAACCCCTATCCCATAACTTATACAGACCCCTGAACTGCCTGACATAGCTTAGGACTTATACTGAACAAAATGAGCTTCCCATCATTTTTGTGTAGAAATGATTAGGTTGTGCAAACAGTTTCATCAGCTGTCCGGGTGGCTGGTCTCAGTTGATCCCGCAGGTGAAGGAGGAAGATGTGGAGGTCCTTGGCTGCCGTGGTTACTTGTGGTCTGCAGTTGTGTGGCCAGTTGGGCGTACTACCAAATTCTCTAAAACGATGTTGGAGGTGGCTTATGGTAGAGAAATTAACATTAAATGATCTGGCAACAGCTCTGGTGGACATTCCTGCAATTGCACACTCTCTCAAAACTTCAGACATCTGTGGCATTGTGTTGTGTGACAAAACTGCACATTTTAGAGAGGACTTTTATTGTCACCAGCACAAGGTGCATCTGAGTAATAATCATGCTGTTTAATCAACTTCTTGATAAGGCCACACCTGTCAAGTAGATGGATTATCTTCGCAAAGGAGAAATTCTCACTAACAAGGATGTAAACAAATTTATGCACCCCATTTGAGAGAAATATGTTTTTTTTGTGCGTATGGAACATTTCTGGGATCTTTTATTTCAGCTCTTGAAACATGGGACCAACACTTTACATGTTGCTTTTATACTTTTGTTTATATAGTATTTAGTATTAATTAGGATCCCCATTAGCTGCTGCCAAAGCAGCTACTCTTCCTGGGGTCCAAACAGGGTTAGAACAGTTACACCTCAACAAGGCAGCAGCTACTCTTCCTGGGGTCCAAACAGGGTTAGAACAGTTACACCTCAACAAGGCAGCAGCTACTCTTCCTGGGGTCCAAACAGGGTTAGAACAGTTACACCTCAACAAGGCAGCAGCTACTCTTCCTGGGGTCCAAACAGGGTTGGAACAGTTACACCTCAACAAGGCAGCAGCTACTCTTCCTGGGGTCCAAACAGGGTTGGAACAGTTACACCTCAACAAGGCAGCAGCTACTCTTCCTGGGGTCCAAACAGGGTTAGAACAGTTACACCTCAACAAGGCAGCAGCTACTCTTCCTGGGGTCCAAACAGGGTTAGAACAGTTACACCTCAACAAGGCAGCAGCTACTCTTCCTGGGGTCCAAACAGTGTTAGAATAGTTACACCTCAACAAGGCAGCAGCTACTCTTCCTGGGGTCCAAACAGGGTTGGAACAGTTACACCTCAACAAGGCAGCAGCTACTCTTCCTGGGGTCCAAACAGGGTTAGTTTATATCTTTTTTCAGTATAGTTTACGAATTGCTGTGTCACGCTGCTATAGAGACACTGTAAGGAATGTGAACATATAAGATGACCACACACATCCACATTGCTGTGCGTAAATAATAAGGATTCGATTACAAGACCCACACTGAGGCTCCAGGCTTTTTCACAAACATGTGCACATGCTCCAGGCACAGCCCAAAGGCCCATTACTTCCTGCCAGGGTGTTGGGGGAGAAGAGAATCGGCCAATTCAACTCTAGAGCTCTGGCCTGAATACACTGGACATACACTATGTGTGTGTGTGAGAGAGCCTGCGTTTAACTCAACCAGTGCGTTGCTCTGCTGACTGAGTTCCTCTGTTGAGTTTTAAAGCAGGAAAACTCAGAAAAGCACAGCCCAGACGGAAAAGTCCTGTTTTCAATACTGCTGCGTGGTAATACAACCTAGTGCGATATCTGTTAGTCACACTGTGTCACAATGTCTGGTTTCAATACTGCTGCGTGGTAATACAACCTAGTGAGATATCTGTTAGTCACACTGTGTAACAATGTCTGTTTTGTCACAAACACCTCATGATGAAAATCTCCTTTTGACTTACCTACAGTGCCTAAAGAAAGTACAGTTGAAGTCGGAAGTTCACATACGCCTTAGTTTTCCACAATTCCTGACATTTAATTCTAGTAAAAATTGCCTTTCTTCAGTTAGGATCACCACTTTATTTAAGAATGTGAAATGTCAAAATAATAGTAGAGAGAATGATTTATTTCAGCTTTCATTTATTTCATCATATTCCCAGTTGGTCAGAAGTTTACATACTAATTGTGTATTTGGTAGCATTGCCTTTAAATTGCTTAACTTGGGTCAAATGTTCTGGGTAGCCGTCCACAAGCTTCCCACAATAAGTTGGGTGAATTTTGGCCCATTCCTCCTGACAGAGCTGGTGTAAATGAGTCAGGTTTGTAGGCCTCCTCGCTCGCACAGGCTTTTTCAGTTCTGACAACAAATTTTCTATAGGATTGAGGTCAGAGCTTTGTGATGGCCACTCCAATACCTTGACTTTGTTGTCCTGAAGCCATTTTGCCACAACTTTGGAAGTATGCTTGGGGTCATTGTCCATTTGGAAGACCCATTTGCGACCAAGCTTTAACTTCCTGACTGATGTCTTGAGATGTTGCTTCAATATATCCACATACTATTCTTCCTCATGATGCCATCTGTTTTGTGAAGTGCACCAGTCCCTCCTGCAGCAAAGCACCCCCACAACATGATGCTGCCACCCCCGTGCTTCATGGTTGGGATGGTGTTCTTCGGCTTGCAAGCCTCCCCCTTTTTCCTCCAAACATAACAATGGTCATTATGGCCAAACAGTTCCATTTTTGATTCAACAGACCAGAGGACATTACTCCAAAAAGTACGATATTTGTCCCATGTGCAGTTGCAAACCGTAGTCTGGCTTTTTTATGGCGGTTTTGGAGCAGTGGCTTCTTCCTTGCTGAGCGGCCTTCCAGATTATGTACGACTCGTTATAGGACTCGTTTTACTGTGGATATAGAAACTTTTGTACCCGTTTCCTCCAGCATCTTCACAAGGTCCTTTGCTGTTGTTCTGGGATTGATTTGCACTTTTCGCAACAAATTACGTTCATCTCTAGGAGACAGAATACGTCTCCTTCCTGAGCGGTATGACGGCTGCGTGGTCCCATGGTGTTTATACTTGCGTACTATTGTTTGTACAGATGAATGTGGCACCTTCAGGCGTTTGGAAATTGCTCCCAAGGATGAAAGACTTGTGGAGGTTCACAACTTTTTTTCTGAGGTCTTGGCTGATTTCTTTTGATTTTCCCATGATGTCAAGCAAAGAAGTACTGAGTTTGAAGGTAGGCTTTGAAATACATCCACAGGTACACCTCCAATTGACTCAAATGATGTCAATTAGCCTATCAGAAGCTTCTAAAGCCATGACATTATTTTCTGGAATTTTCCAAGCTGTTTAAATACACTAAGTTTTTTTACATTTACGTCATTTAGCAGACGCTCTTATCCAGGGAGACTTACAAATTGGTGCATTCAACCTTATGATATCCAGTGGAACAACCACTTTACAATAGTACATCTAAATCTTTTAGGGGGGGGGGGTTAGAAGGATTACTTTGTCCTATCCCAGGTATTCCTTAAAGAGGTGGGGTTTCAGGTGTCTCCAGAAGGTGGTGATTGACTCCGCTGTCCTGGCGTCGTGAGGGAGCTTGTTCCACCATAGGGGTGCCAGAGCAGCGAACAGTTTTGACTGGGCTGAGCGGGAACTGTGCTTCCTCAGAGGTAGGGGGGCCAGCAGGCCAGAGGTGGATGAGAGCAGTGCCCTCGTTTGGGTGTAGGGACTGATCAGAGCCTGAAGGTACGGAGGTGCCGTTCCCCTCACGGCTCCGTAGGCAAGCACCATGGTCTTGTAGCGGATGCGAGGCACAAGTTGACTGTGCCTTTAACTTAGCAAGTAGTTGTAGTTTTTCAAGGTGTCCCTCATTAGGACTCTAGTCTTGTGGCACGCGTGAATGAGGGCACGCACTTCGTTATTTATATCCGGAATCGAACATACAATTTAAGACGGAATGTAGTATCATTTATTTACATATTAGGGTACCTGAGGATTGATTAGAAATGTTGTTTGACTTGTTTGGACAAAGTTTACCGGTAACTTTTGGGATTCCTTTGTCTGCATGTTGAACGAGTGGATTACTGAATCAAACGCATCAACCAAACAGACTTTTTTGGGATATAAAGAAGGACTTTATTGAACAAAACAATCATTTGTTGTGTAGCTGGGACCCTTGGGATTGCAAACAGAGGAAGATCTTCATAGATAAGTGATTTATTTTATCGCCATTTCTGATTTTTGTGACGCCTCTGCTGGTTTGAAAAATGATTTTAAATGCTTTTGTATGCGGGGCGCTGTCCTCAGGTAATTGCAGGGTATGCTTTCGCCGTAAATCCTTTTTGAAGTCTGACAATGCAGTTGGATTAACAAGAAGTTAAGCTTTTAAACGATGTAAGACGCTTGTATTTTCATGAATGTTTAATATTATGATTTTTGTATTTTGCGCTGTGCAATATCACCGGATGTTGTCATGGTGGGATGCTAGTGGTAGAATTGTGGACCCACTATTCACCCGTCTTGGAATACCTGATGGACAAATGCAGATCCTTCTACCTCCCGAGGGAGTTTTTCATCTGTTATCGTGACTGCTGTACACATTCCACCTCAGGACAATAAAAATAATAAGCTGGCAATTAAAAAAAAGAACTACATGGAATGCAAGTAATTGAACAGATATCAATTAGTTTTTTAATAAACAAAAAATAAATAAACAAAAATGTGGTTCATCACTACTTTTAGAAGAGCGCAAACAGTACATGTCACCACGGTTATTGTCCCAGTTCGATTGTTTTCAATACAATATCGATGTGAGCGATTCATTTGCACACACTATTGTTTACAGTAGAAAAAGCTAATCAATTCCGGTTTAGAGTGTCCGCTTGGTAAATGTTGTTGTGTAGTTTCTAAAAAGATAGTAATTTATCTAAACACAGTGTAAGTCATTTGAACACAAGTGTGACACGTGTGTAGGGAGTAACATGTATGTCTTGGTCTTCAACATATCACATCTTACTGATTATGAATTTGGATATTGAAAACCAGTGTTTTGACACCCAGCTATACTAAACAGGAAGCATCAACAGTATCATTTTCAACTGATGTTTTAGCAATATAAAACGATAGCATTTATTTTTCAACAGAAATCAGGTAGAAACTGCTGAATGAGCTCAAACCTCCATCTCAACTTGAGATTTCTTACATAGAAATGTATTTATTAGCCTGCTCTAGAGCTTAAACAATTTACGATATTAAAAACACCAAACCAACTTCCAAATGTTCAGATTGCCCGGGTTGCTGTAGAAAATGGTTTTGATAGCATTTATACTTTTTGAATTATAACAATATTTAAAATGAGTTCCCAATGCATTTCAAATGACCAACAACAACAAAAAGGTCCATAGACTTCAACGCTAAAAAATAAATATAATTCTAGACCTATGTCCTCCTACACCGTTTAAGCCATCAACACCAAACCAACGTTGAGATGTTCAGAATGGCCAAACTGATATGGCTTGTCAAAGGTGATCTGATACTATGTATACTTTCGGAACTATAACCATTGTAAATGTGTATAAATTAACTTGGGTTTAAATGAGAACCATAGGAATACAGTGGTTGCTATTCAAAATGGTCCTGCTCCTTGGTCAATTCATCTACAAGACCATCTTTAAAAATGTTCAGGCAATCCTAACTTAAAATTCTCTCAAACCTTGATAAAATAAAAATAAATTAAATATGATTTGCATCAATTAACAAATAACTCATGAATATTTCCAGCCAGAGACGCCAAATCAACATGTTCAGGCTAACTTCCTAACTTCAAATTCTTTAAACATCTTTATCAAATATAACTACACACATTTGCAGAAATAAACTCAACAACAGTAAAACTCTTGAACCGTTCAAGCTAGAGACACCAAACCGACTTTCACATGTTCAGGCTATCCTACAAACTGAAAATGGTCCAACCACACAGATAGCATGGTGAAGGTGACACAACAACCCCTCTTCAACCTCAGGAGGCTGAAGAAATTTGGCTTGGCACCTAAAACCCTCAAACTTTTACAGATGCACAGTTGAGAGCATCCTGTCGGGCTGTATCATTGCTTGGTAAAGCAACTGCACCGCCCACAACCGCAGGGCTCTCCAGAGGGTGGTGTGGTCTGCCCACTGTATCACTGGGGGCAAACTACCTGCCTTCCAGGACACCTACAGCACCCGATGTCACAGGAAGGCCAAAAAGATCATCAAGGACATCAACCACCCGAGCCACTGCCTATTCACCCCGCTATCATCCAGAAGGTGAGGTCAGTACATGTGCATCAAAGCTGGGACCGAGAGAATGAAAAACAGCTTCTATCTCAAGGCCATCAGACTGTTAAACAGCAAACACTAACATTGAGTGGCTTCTGCCAACATACAGACTCAATCTCTAGCCACTTTTATAATTAACATTTGGATGTAATAAATGTATCACTAGTCACTTAAACAATGCCACTTTATATAATGTTTACATACCCTACATTACTCATCTCATATGTATATACTGTACTCTATACCATCTACTGCATCTTGCCTATGCCGTTCGGCCATCGTTCATCCATATATTTATATGTACATATTCTTAATCATTCCTTTACACTTGTGTGTATAAGGTAATTGTTGTGAAATTGTTAGATGACTTGTTAGATATTACTGCACGGTCGGAACTAGATGCACAAGCACAGAGAGGCTGCTGCCTACATACATAGACATGAAATCACTGGAAACATTAATAAATGGAACAATAGTCACTTTAATAATGTTCACGTATTTTGCATTACTCATCTCATATGAATATACTGCATCTTAGTCTATGCTGCTCTGACATTGCTCGTCCATTTATTTATATATTCTTAAATCCATTCCTTTACTTAGATGTGTTTGTATTGGGTATATGTTGTGAAATTGTTAGATATTACTGGTTAGACATTACTGCACTTTTGTCGCTACAAGTTCAAATTATAAAAAACATTTATCAACTATAACCATATATAAATCTAGAGACACCAAACAAACTCTCATGTTCAGGCAATCCTAACTTCCAATTCTTAAATCTTTATCAACTTTAACTACATACATTTGCATACAATAACTCACTAACAGTAACTAATTTACAGTTCAAGCTATTGACACCAAACCAACTTTCATATGTTTAGGCTATCCTATCAATCTACAATAACTACTGTAGTCACTACCACTACTATGACCAGTCACTATCATTACCATAGACAATACCACTACTAAACTCAGCAAAAAAAAGAAACGTCCCTTTTTCAGGACCCTGTCTTTCAAAGATAATTCGTAAAAATCCAAGTATCTTCCCAGATCTTCATTGTAAAGAGTTTAAACAATGTTTCCCATGCTTGTCCAATGAACCATAAACAATTAATGAACATGCACCTGTGGAACGGTCGTTAAGACACTAACAGCTTACAGACGGTAGGCAATTAAGGTCACAGTTCTGAAAACTTAGGACACTAAAGAGGCCTTTCTACTGACTCTGAAAAAAGACAAAAGAAAGATGCCCAGGGTCCCTGCTCATCTGCGTGAACGTGCCTTGGGCATGCTGCAAGGAGGCATGAGGACTGCAGATGTGGCCAGGGCAATAAACTGCAATGTCCATACTGTGAGACGCCTAAGACAGCACTACATGGAGACAGGACGGACAGCGGATCGTCCTCGCAGTGACAGACCACGTGTAACAAAACCTGCAACACCTGCACAGGATCGGTACATCCGAACAGCACACATGCGGGACAGGTACAGGATGGCAACAACAACTGCTCGAGTTACACCAGGAACGCACAATCAGTGCTCAGACTGTCCGCAATAGGCTGAACTGAGGGCTTGTAGGCCTGTTGTAAGGCAGGTCCTCACCAGACATAGCTGGCAACAACGTTGCCTATGGGCACAAACCCACAGTCTCTGGACCAGACAGAACTGGAAAAATGTGCTCTTCACTGACTGGTTGGATTTGCGTTTATCGTCGAAGAAATGAGCATTACACCGAGGCCTGTACTCTGGAACGGGATCGGTTTGGAGGTGAAGGGTCCGTCATGGTCTGGGGCGGTGTGTCACAGCATCACCGGACTGAGCTTGTTGTCATTGCCGGCAATCTCAACGCTGTGCGTTACAGGGAAGACATCCTCCTCCCTCATGTGGTACCCTTCCTGCAGGCTCATCCTGACATGACCCTCCAGCATGACAATGCCACCAGCCATACTGCTCGTTTTGTGCGGGATTTCCTGCAAGACAGGAATGTCAGTGTTCTGCCATGGCCAGCGGATCTCAATCCCACTGAGCACGTCTGGGACCTGTTGGATCAGAGGGTGAGGCCTAGGGCCATTCCCCCCAGAAATGTCTGGGAACTTGCAGGTGCCTTGGTGGAAGAGTGGGGTAACATCTCACAGCAAGAACTGGCAAATCTGGTGCAGTCCATGAGGAGGAGATGCAGTGCAGTACTTAATGCAGCTGGTGGCCACACCAGATACTGACTGTTACTTTTGATTTTGACCCCCCCCCCCCCTTTGTTCAGGGACACATTATTCAATTTGTTAGTCACATGTCTGGAACTTGTTCAGTTTATGTCTCAGTTGTTGAATCTTATGTTCATACAAATATTTACACATGTTCAGTTTGCTGAAAATAAACACAGTTGACAGAGAGGACATTTATTTTTTTGCAGAGTTTAAAACCAGTCACTACAATTACTACCGTAGACACTACCACAACTATATATACACCATTACTACTGCAGACACTACCACAACTATATTTACCATTACTACCGTAGACACTACCACTACTATATCTACCATTACTACTGCAGACACTACCACTACTATATCTACCATTACTACTGTAGACACTACCACTACTATATATACCATTACTACTGCAGACACTACCACTACTATATCTACCATTACTACCGTAGACACTACCACTACTATATATACCATTACTACTGCAGACACTACCACTACTATATCTACCATTACTACCGTAGGCACTACCACTACTATATATACCATTACTACTGTAGACACTACCACTCCTATAACTAGTCACTACCACTAATACTGTAGACACTACCACTCCTATAACCAGTCACTACCATTACTACTGTAGTCACTACCACTACTATAACCACTCACTACCACTACTATAACCAGTCACTACCATTACTATTGTCACGAATCCCATCGAAGGTGGCTCCCCTGCCTGCTCGGGCGGCGCTCGGCGGTCGTCGTCACCGACCTACTAGCCGCCGCTGATCCTTTTTTCCTTTTCGTTTGGTATGTCTTATTGTTTGCACCTGTCCCTCATTTGGTTTATTGATTTTGGTTATTTAAGCCTGGTTAGCCCGCCCAGTGTTGTGCGGGATTATTTTAGCGTCAGGTTGTAATTTCTCGTTGGATGTGCTGGCGTTTATTTACGTGTTATTTAATTGCAGGCTGTGCTCCTGTTTTGGGCACTTGGCAATTTACCCACGCCGTTTGTATTGGTGTTTATCGTGTTGGCCTTTGTTCTAAATAAACACGAAGTTCTGTACCTCTGCTCTCTGCGCCTGACTCCTACCACCACTCCTAGCAACCGTCTGACAACTATAACCAGTCACTACCATTACTACTGTAGTCACTACCACTACTATAACCAGTCACTACCATTACTACTGTAGTCACTACCACTACTATAACCAGTCACTACCATTACTACTGCAGACACTACCACTACTATATCTACCATTACTACTGCAGACACTAACACTACTATATGTACCATTAATACTGTAGACACTACCACTACTATAACCAGTCACTACCATTACAGACACTACCATTACTATAACTAGTCACTACCATTACTACTGTAGACACTACCACTACTATAACCAGACACTACCACTACTACAACCAGACACTACCACTACTATAACCAGACACTACCACTACTATAACCAGTCACTACCACTACTATAACCAGTCACTACCATTACTATAACTATAACCAGACACTACCACTACTATAACCAGACACTACCACTACTATAACCAGACACTACCACTACTATAACCAGACACTACCACTACTATAACCAGACACTACCATTACTACTGTAGACACTACCACTACTATAACCAGACACTACCATTACTACTGCAAACACTACCACTACTACTGGAGACACTACCACAAATATAATGTACCAGTCAAACGTTTGGACACACCTACTCATTCCAGGGTATTTCTATATTTGTACTATTTTGTAAATTGTAGAATAATAGTGAAGACATCAAAACTATGAAATAACACATATGGAATCATGTAGTAACCCAAAAAAGTGTTATACAAATACACTTCAAAGTAGCCACCCTTTGCCTTGATGACAGCTTTGCATTATCTCAACCAGCTTCACCTGGAATGCATTTCCAACAAGGAGTTCCCACATATGCTGAGCACTTGATGGCTGTTTTTCATTCACTCTGCGGTCCAACTCATGCAAAACCATCTCAATTGGGTTTAGGTCAGGTGATTGTGGAGGCCAGGTCATCTGATGCAGCACTCCATCACTCTCCTTCTTGGTCAAATAGCCCTTACACAGCCTGGAGGTGTGTTGAATCATTGTCCTGTGGAAAAACGAATGAGCGTCCCACGAAGTGCAAACCAGATGGGATGGTGTATCGCTGCAGAATGCTGAGGTAGCAATGCTGTTTAAGTGTGCCTTGAATTGTAAATAAATCACTGACAGTGTCTCCAGTAAAGCAGCCCCACACCATAACACCTCCTCATCCATGCTTCACGGTGGAACCACACATGCAGAGATCATCCTTTCACCTATTCTGCGTCTCACAAAGACACTGCGGGTGGAACCAAAAATCTCAAATTTGGACTCATAAGACCAAAGGACAGATTTCCACCATTGCTCGTATTTCTTGGCCCAAGCAAGTCTCTTCTTATTGGTGTCCTTTAGTAGTGGTTTCTTTGCAGCAATTCAACCATGAAGGCCTGATTCACGCAATCTCTGAACAGTTGATGTTGAAATGTCTGATACTTGAACTCTGAAGCACTTATTTGTCCTGCAATTTCTAAGGCTGGTAAATCTAATGAACGTATCCTCTTCAGCAGAGGTAACTCTGGGTCTTCCATTCCAGTGGTGGTCCACATGAGAGGCAATTTCATCATAGCGCTTGATGGTTTTTGCAACTGCCCTTGAAGAAACTTTCAAGATTGACTGATCTTCATGTCTTAAAGTAATGATGGTCTGTCGTTTCTCTTTGCTCATTTGAGCTGTTCTTACCAAAATATGGACTTGGTATTTTACCAAATAGGGCTAACTTCTGTATACCACCACTACCTTGTCACAACACAACTTGATTGACTCGAGCGCATTACTTATTTGCACTGAGTCTTAAGAGTAACCACGTGTTGTTCTCCCTCCAAGTTGGGCGTGTGGCCGACGGGGGTATATAATACACCAGACAGTGTGAGGGTTATTACATGTTTACTAGCAAAAAAAACATGAAGCCATCCCTTAGAAGAGCTTAGGAAGGGGCTGAGGTTGAGGCTGGGACAGGACTCAGGTCTCTCCTGTGACTGACCTGGTTTGACAGCACTAACAAATCACTATCACCACTCATCATTTGTCACATTCACAAAAACACAGTCAGAGTCCCAAATGGCACCCTATTCCTTATATAGTGCACTACTTTAGACCAGAGCCCTATTCCCTATATAGTGCACTACTTTAGACCAGAGCCCTATATAGTACACTACTTTAGACCAGAGCCCTACACAGTACAATAGTTTAGACCACAGCCCTATATAGTGAACTACTTTAGACCACAGCCCTATTCCCTATATACTGCACTACTTTAGACCAGAGGACTATATAGTGAACTACTTTAGACCACAGCCCTATTCCCTATATAGTGAACTACTTTAGACCACAGCCCTATTCCCTATATAGTGCACTACTTTAGACCACAGGACTATATAGTGAACTACTTTAGACCACAGCCCTATTCCCTATATAGTGCACTACTTTAGACCACAGGACTATATAGTGAACTACTTTAGACCACAGCCCTATTCCCTATATAGTGCACTACTTTAGACCACAGGACTATATAGTGAACTACTTTAGACCAGAGCCCTATTCCCTATATAGTGCACTACTTTAGACCAGAGCCCTATTCCCTATACAGTGAACTACTTTAGACCACAGCCCTATAAAAGGGAATAGCATGCCATTTAGAAAACCACCGAGGTGACATTAATCTACCTCACGTCCCTGTGATACTGATGCCCATCGTGTTAACATGGTGAAACCCATACCAGGGCCTTCTTACTATGATGCCCATCGTGTTAACATGGTGAAACCCATACCAGGGCCTTCTTACTATGATGCCCATCGTGTTAACATGGTGAAACCCATACCAGGGCCTTCTTACTATGATGCCCATCGTGTTAACATGGTGAAACCCATACCAGGTCCTTCTTACTATGATGCCCATCGTGTTAACATGGTGAAACCCATACCAGGGCCTTCTTACTATGATGCCCATCGTGTTAACATGGTGAAACCCATACCAGGGCCTTCTTACTATGATGCCCATCGTGTTAACATGGTGAAACCCATACCAGGGCCTTCTTACTATGACGCCCATCGTGTTAACATGGTGAAACCCATGCAGTGTTTTCGACTAGCGGCTATAAAGCCGATTACAGATACATTTTCACTTAACCTGCTAAGGTCTATTTCTACGCCCCACGCAGAAATCTAATTAGCATAATACAAAAAAAACAACAAAAAAACATAACAATCTGTCTGTTTTGCATTGGATGCGTCTCAATTTACCACATCCGCCTATGTCGCAATTTCGCATCTGCTGTGAAAGATGACAGAGCGGTGTTTGCACAGACCATGAGACATCACGAAAAACGGTCTTCTCACAAAATCATCTGGAACGGTTTGTCCTAGAAAACTATTCTGCCACGCACGCGTTGGCTGGAGAGGTGTAAAGCTCACCGCCATTGGAATCTGGAGCAGTGGAAACACGTTCTCTGGAGTGATGAATCACGCTTCATCATCTGGTAGTTTGACTGACAAATCTGGGTTTGGTGGATGGCAGAAGGCTACGCGTTGTGCCAACTGTAAAGTTTGGTGGAGGAGGAATAATGGTCTGGGGCTGTTATTCATGGTTCAGGCTAGGCCTCTTAGTTCCAGTGAAGGGAAATCTTAATACTACAGCATACAATGACATTCTAGATGATTCTGTGCTTCCAAATTTGTGGCAACAATTCCCAAGTGCACAAAAACGAGGTCCATACAGAAATTGTTTGTCGAGATCGATGTGGAAGAACTTGACTGCACAGAGCCCTAACCTCAACCCCATCTAACACCTTTGGGATGAATTGGAACGCCGCCTGCGAGCCAGGTGTAATCACTCAACATCAGTACCCGACCTCACTAATGCTCTTGGTGCCGCAGCAATGTTCCAACATCTAGTGGAATGCCTTCCCAGAAGAGTGGAGGCTGTTAATGCAGCAAAGGGGGGACCAACTCCATATTAATACCCATGATTTTGGAATGAGATGTTTGACGAGCAGGTGTCCACATACTTTCGGTGATGTAGTGCATGTATTAGAAGACAGTATCTGACAAATCCTGTTTTCTATATTCTGTTAATTGTAAGGCATTTTCAGCACCATATCAAATCCATGGTATATGTCAATGTATGGCAAATATAGATTCTGATTTAAAGCAAAACAAAGTGTAAAAACTTGAGTAATGTCCAAAACGTGGTTATTGAGACCTCAGACCGGCACCCAGCATTGAACACAGCCTTCTCAGAGCCTGAGATAGACTACACCAAGGCGTAGACTTTGGGGACACGCCAAAAAACAGCAGGAATGTTTGATGACTATCAATCTGTCCTAGCCAATGTTTAAGCAAAGTACTGAAATAATCTGTAAGAGCTACGGCACAGCATAGAGCCTGGAGGAATACAGAACTACAGGACAACATAGAGCCTGGAGGAATACAGAACTACAGGACAGCATAGAGCCTGGAGGAATACAGAACGACACCATAGAACCTGGAGGAATACAGGACCCAGAACTACAGGACAGCATAGAGCCTGGAGGAAAACAGAACAGCATAGAGCCTGGAGGAATACAGAACGACAGCATAGAGCCTGGAGGAATACAGGACGACAGCATAGAGCCTGGAGGAATACAGGACGACAGCATAGAGCCTGGAGGAATACAGGACGACAGCATAGAGCCTGGAGGAATACAGGACGACAGCATAGAGCCTGGAGGAATACAGGACGACAGCATAGAGCCTGGAGGAATACAGGACGACAGCATAGAGCCTGGAGGAATACAGGACGACAGCATAGAGCCTGGAGGAATACAGAACTAAAGGACAGCATAGAGCCTGGAGGAATACAGAACTAAAGGACAGCATAGAGCCTGGTGGTAAACAGAACGACAGCATAGAGCCTGGAGGAATACAGAACGACAGCATAGAGCCTGGAGGAATACAGAACGACAGCATAGAGCCTGGAGGAATACAGAACGACAGCATAGAGCCTGGAGGAATACAGAACGACAGCATAGAGCCTGGAGGAATACAGAACGACAGCATAGAGCATGGAGGAATACAGAACGACAGCATAGAGCATGGAGGAATACAGGACGACAGCATAGAGCCTGGAGGAATACAGGACGACAGCATAGAGCCTGGAGGAATACAGGACGACAGCATAGAGCCTGGAGGAATACAGAACGACAGCATAGAGCCTGGAGGAATACAGAACGACAGCACAGAGCCTGGAGGAATACAGGACCCAGAACTATAGGACAGCAAAGAGCCTGGAGGAATACAGAACTACAGGACAGCATAGAGCCTGGAGGAATATAGAATGACAGAACGACAGCATAGAGCCTGGAAGAATACAGAACTACAGGACAGCATAGAGCCTGGAGGAATACATGACTACAGGACAGCATAGAGCCTGGAGGAATACATGACTACAGGACAGCATAGAGCCTGGAGGAATACAGGACAGCATAGAGCCTGGAGGAATACAGAACTACAGGACAGCATAGAGCCTGGAGGAATACAGGACAGCATAGAGCCTGGAGGAATACAGGACAGCATAGAGCCTGGAGGATTACAGAACTACAGGACAGCATAGAGCCTGGTGGAAAACAGAACGACAGCATAGAGCCTGGAGGACTACAAAACGACAGCATAGAGCCTGGAGGAATACAGAACGACAGCATTGAGCCTGGAGGAATACAGGCCGACAGCATAGAGCCTGGAGGAATACAGGCCGACAGCATAGAGCCTGGAGGAATACAGAACTACAGGACAGCATAGAGCCTGGAGGAATAGAGAACGACAGCATAGAGCCTGGAGGAATACATGACCCAGAACTACAGGGCAGCATAGAGCCTGGAGGAATACAGAACTACAGGACAGCATAGAGCCTGGAGGAATACATGACAGCATAGAGCATGGAGGAAAACATGACAGCATGGAACCTGGAGGAATACAGAACTACAGGACAGCATAGAGCCAGGAGGAATACAGAACGACAGCATAGAGCCTGGAGGAATACAGGACGACAGCATAGAGCCTGGAGGAATACAGGACGACAGCATAGAGCCTGGAGGAATACAGGACGACAGCATAGAGCCTGGAGGAATACAGGACGACAGCATAGAGCCTGGAGGAATACAGGACGACAGCATAGAGCCAGGAGGAATACAGGACGACAGCATAGAGCCTGGAGGAATACAGGACGACAGCATAGAGCCTGGAGGAATACAGGACAGCATAGAGCCTGGAGGAATACAGAACTGCATAGAGCCTGGAGGAATACAGAACTACAGGACAGCATAGAGCCTGGAGGATTACAGAACTACAGGAAAACATAGAGCCTGGAGGAATACAGGACAGCATAGAGCCTGGAGGAATACAGAACTATAGGACAGCATAGAGCCTGGAGGAATACAGAATGACAGAACGACAGCATAGAGCCTGGAAGAATACAGAACTACAGGACAGCATAGAGCCTGGAGGAATACATGACTACAGGACAGCATAGAGCCTGGAGGAATACAGAACTACAGGACAGCATAGAGCCTGGAGGAATACAGAACTACAGGACAGCATAGAGCCTGGAGGATTACAGAACTACAGGAAAACATAGAGCCTGGAGGAATACAGGACAGCATAGAGCCTGGAGGAATACAGAACTATAGGACAGCATAGAGCCTGGAGGAATACAGAATGACAGAACGACAGCATAGAGCCTGGAAGAATACAGAACTACAGGACAGCATAGAGCCTGGAGGAATACATGACTACAGGACAGCATAGAGCCTGGAGGAATACAGAACTACAGGACAGCATAGAGCCTGGAGGAATACAGGACAGCATAGAGCCTGGAGGAATACAGAACTACAGGACAGCATAGAGCCTGGTGGAAAACAGAACGACAGCATAGAGCCTGGAGGACTACAAAACGACAGCATAGAGCCTGGAGGAATACAGAACGACAGCATTGAGCCTGGAGGAATACAGAACAGTATAGAGCCTGGAGGAATACAGAACAGTATAGAGCCTGGAGGAATACATAACTACAGGACAGCATAGAGCCTGGAGGAATACAGAATGACAGCATAGAGCCTGGAGGAATACAGAACGACAGCATAGAGCCTGGAGGAATACAGAACGACAGCATAGAGCCTGGAGGAATACAGAACGACAGCATAGAGCCTGGAGGAATACAGAATGACAGCATAGAGCCTGGAGGAATACAGGACGACAGCATAGAGCCTGGAGGAATACAGAATGACAGCATAGAGCCTGGAGGAATACAGGACGACAGCATAGAGCCTGGAGGAATACAGAACTACAGGACAGCAAAGAGCCTGGAGGAATACAGAACTACAGGACAGCATAGAGCCTGGAGGAATACAGGACTACAGCATAGAGCCTGGAGGAATATAGAACTACAGGACTACAGCATAGAGCCTGGAGGAATACAGAACTACAGGACAGCATAGAGCCTGGAGGAATACAGAACTACAGGACAGCATAGAGCCTGGAGGAATACAGACCTAAAGGACAGCATAGAGCCTGGAGGAATACAGAACTACAGGACAGCATAGAGCCTGGAGGAATACAGAACTACAGGACAGCATAGAGCCTGGAGGAATACAGAACGACAGGACAGCATAGAGCCTGGAGGATTACAGAATGTCAGCATAGAGCCTGGAGGAATACAGGGCAGCATAGAGCCTGGAGGAATACAGAACGACAGGACAGCATAGAGCCTGGAGGATTACAGAATGACAGCATAGAGCCTGGAGGAATACAGGGCAGCATAGAGCCTGGAGGAATACATGAGCCAGAACTACAGGGCAGCATAGAGCCTGGAGGAATACATGACTACAGGACAGCACAGAGCCTGGAGGAATACATGACCCAGAACTACAGGGCAGCATAGAGCCTGGAGGAATACAGAACGACAGCATAGAGCCTCGATGAATACAGAACTGCAGGACAGCATAGAGCCTGGAGGTATACAGGACGACAGCATAGAGCCTGGAGGAATACAGGACGACAGCATAGAGCCTGGAGGAATACAGGACAGCATAGAGCCTGGAGGAATACAGAACTGCAAAGAGCCTGGAGGAATACAGAACTGCAAAGAGCCTGGAGGAATACAGAACTGCATAGAGCCTGGAGGAATACAGAACTACAGGACAGCATAGAGCCTGGAGGATTACAGAACTACAGGACAACATAGAGCCTGGTGGTAAACAGAACGACAGCATAGAGCCTGGAGGAATACAGAACGAAAGCATAGAGCCTGGAGGAATACAGGACGACAGCATAGAGCCTGGAGGAATACAGGACGACAGCATAGAGCCTGGAGGAATACAGGACAGCATAGAGCCTGGAGGAATACAGAACTGCAAAGAGCCTGGAGGAATACAGAACTGCAAAGAGCCTGGAGGAATACAGAACTGCATAGAGCCTGGAGGAATACAGAACTACAGGACAGCATAGAGCCTGGAGGATTACAGAACTACAGGACAACATAGAGCCTGGTGGTAAACAGAACGACAGCATAGAGCCTGGAGGAATACAGAACTACAGGACAGCATAGAGCCTGGAGGAATACAGAACTACAGGGCAGCATAGAGCCTGGAGGAATACATGACCCAGAACTACAGGGCAGCATAGAGCCTGGAGGAATACAGAACGACAGCATAGAGCCTGGAGGAATACATGACCCAGAACTACAGGGCAGCATAGAGCCTGGAGGAATACAGAACTACAGGACAGCATAGAGCCTGGAGGAATACATGACAGCATAGAGCATGGAGGAAAACATGACAGCATTGAGCCTGGAGGAATACAGAACTACAGGACAGCATTGAGCCTGGAGGAATACAGAACGACAGCATAGAGCCTGGAGGAATACAGAACGACAGCATAGAGCCTGGAGGACTACAGAACGACAGCATAGAGCCTGGAGGAATACAGAACGACAGCATAGAGCCTGGAGGAATACAGAACGACAGCATAGAGCCTGGAGGAATACAGAACTACAGGACAGCAGAGAGCCTGGAGGAATACAGAACGACAGCATAGAGCCTGGAGGAATACATGACCCAGAACTACAGGGCAGCATAGAGCCTGGAGGAATACAGAACTACAGGACAGCATAGAGACTGGAGGAATACATGACAGCATAGAGCATGGAGGAAAACATGACAGCATAGAGCCTGGAGGAAAACAGAACTACAGGACAGCATAGAGCCAGGAGGAATACAGAACGACAGCATAGAGCCTGGAGGAATACAGAACGACAGCATAGAGCCTGGAGGAATACAGGACGACAGCATAGAGCCTGGAGGAATACAGAACTACAGGACAGCATAGAGCCTGGAGGATTACAGAACTACAGGACAACATAGAGCCTGGTGGTAAACAGAACGACAGCATAGAGCCTGGAGGAATACAGAACGAAAGCATAGAGCCTGGAGGAATACAGAACGACAGCATAAAGCCTGGAGGAATACAGAACGACAGCATAGAGCCTGGAGGAATACAGAACGACAGCATAGAGCCTGGAGGAATACAGAATGACAGCATAGAGCCTGGAGGAATACAGAACGACAGCATAGAGCCTGGAGGAATACAGAACGACATCACAGAGCCTGGAGGAATACAGGACCAGAACTATAGGACAGCAAAGAGCCTGGAGGAATACAGAACTACAGGACAGCATAGAGCCTGGAGGAATACATGACAGCATAGAGGCTGGAGGAATACAGAACTATAGGACAGCATAGAGCCTGGAGGAATACAGAATGACAGAACGACAGCATAGAGCCTGGAAGAATACAGAACTACAGGACAGCATAGAGCCTGGAGGAATACATGACTACAGGACAGCATAGAGTCTGGAGGAATACAGAACTACAGGACAGCATAGAGCCTGGAGGAATACAGGACAGCATAGAGCCTGGAGGAATACAGGACAGCATAGAGCCTGGAGGAATACAGGACAGCATAGAGCCTGGAGGATTACAAAACGACAGCATAGAGCCTGGAGGAATACAGGCCGACAGCATAGATCCTGGAGGAATACAGAACGACAGCATAGATCCTTGAGGAATACAGAACTACAGGACAGCATAGAGCCTGGAGGAATACAGAACTACAGGACAGCATAGAGCCTGGAGGAATACAGAACTACAGGGCAGCATAGAGCCTGGAGGAATACATGACCCAGAACTACAGGGCAGCATAGAGCCTGGAGGAATACAGAACGACAGCATAGAGCCTGGAGGAATACATGACCCAGAACTACAGGGCAGCATAGAGCCTGGAGGAATACAGAACTACAGGACAGCATAGAGCCTGGAGGAATACATGACAGCATAGAGCATGGAGGAAAACATGACAGCATTGAGCCTGGAGGAATACAGAACTACAGGACAGCATTGAGCCTGGAGGAATACAGAACGACAGCATAGAGCCTGGAGGAATACAGAACGACAGCATAGAGCCTGGAGGACTACAGAACGACAGCATAGAGCCTGGAGGAATACAGAACGACAGCATAGAGCCTGGAGGAATACAGAACGACAGCATAGAGCCTGGAGGAATACAGAACTACAGGACAGCAGAGAGCCTGGAGGAATACAGAACGACAGCATAGAGCCTGGAGGAATACATGACCCAGAACTACAGGGCAGCATAGAGCCTGGAGGAATACAGAACTACAGGACAGCATAGAGACTGGAGGAATACATGACAGCATAGAGCATGGAGGAAAACATGACAGCATAGAGCCTGGAGGAAAACAGAACTACAGGACAGCATAGAGCCAGGAGGAATACAGAACGACAGCATAGAGCCTGGAGGAATACAGAACGACAGCATAGAGCCTGGAGGAATACAGGACGACAGCATAGAGCCTGGAGGAATACAGAACTACAGGACAGCATAGAGCCTGGAGGAATACAGGACAGCATAGAGCCTGGAGGAATACAGAACGACAGGACAGCATAGAGCCTGGAGGAATACAGAACTACAGGACAGCATAGAGCCTGGAGGAATACATGACTACAGGACAGCATAGAGCCTGGAGGAATACAGAACTACAGGACAGGATAGAGCCTGGAGGAATACAGAACGACAGGACAGCATAGAGCCTGGAGGAATACAGAACTACAGGACAGCATAGAGCCTGGAGGATTACAGAATGACAGCATAGAGCCTGGAGGAATACAGGGCAGCATAGAGCCTGGAGGAATACAGAACGACAGGACAGCATAGAGCCTGGAGGATTACAGAATGACAGCATAGAGCCTGGAGGAATACAGGGCAGCATAGAGCCTGGAGGAATACATGAGCCAGAACTACAGGGCAGCATAGAGCCTGGAGGAATACATGACTACAGGACAGCACAGAGCCTGGAGGAATACATGACCCAGAACTACAGGGCAGCATAGAGCCTGGAGGAATACAGAACGACAGCATAGAGCCTCGATGAATACAGAACTGCAGGACAGCATAGAGCCTGGAGGTATACAGAAATGCAGGGCAGCATAGAGCCTGGAGGAATAGATGAGCCTGGAGGAATACATGACCCAGAACTACAGGACAGCATAGAGCCTGGATGAATACATGACTACAGGACAGCATAGAGCCTGGAGGAATACAGGACTACAGCATAGAGCCTGGAGGAATACAGAACTACAGGACAGCATAGAGCCTGGAGGAATACAGAACTACAGGACAGCATAGAGCCTGGAGGAATACAGAACTACAGGACAGCATAGAGCCTGGAGGAATACAGGAGGACAGCATAGAGCCTGGAGGAATACAGGACTACAGCATAGAGCCTGGATGAATACAGAACTGCAGGGCAGCATAGAGCCTGGAGGAATACAGAACGACAGGACAGCATAGAGCCTGGAGGAATACAGAACTACAGGGCAGCATAGAGCCTGGAGGAATACATGACCCAGAACTACAGGACAGCATAGAGCCTGGAGGAATACAGAACGACAGCATAGAGCCTGGATGAATACAGGACGACAGGACAGCATAGAGCCTGGAGGAATAGATGAGCCTGGAGGAATACATGACCCAGAACTACAGGACAGCATAGAGCCTGGAGGAATACAGGACTACAGGTGTTTTATTATGAATAATAATAATTCTACCAAGGATTCATCGAAGTGAAAAAAACTGCCCAAATCGATCAACCCAGGTAACATTTATTACCATTTTCCAAAGCTCACGTTTCATCTGTTTTTTTGGGGGGGGTTTTTGTCCATGGAAAAACGAAGCATCATAAATTGAACAAATGAAAATATTCAATATTTTTACCAGGCACTGCACAGGCGCAACAAGTTATGATTCAGCTGCATGGTTTCCTGCCGTGAGATTCGGACATATTAAATAGACGTTGACCAGGAACACGACATCGGCGGTAACTACCATTTAAACAGTTGTCAATTGATTGTGAATGATAATACGTGGCCGGTAACATACTAGTTCGACTTTTCTAAACAACCTACCTACGGTTTCATAGACACCTGAAGATGCAGCTCACGGTGCGCAAGGGAGAAGGAAAAACGGACACATCTCGTGTATATTAGGCTACGTGTTGGAGATTAAATGTTTTATGTTCGAGATAAAAAATAAATTAATTCCTACTTACAGTCGTTCTGTCTCAGCGATATGTACAAACTGTTGCTTGAAACGCCCCAAAAAAGTAAAATATTTCGGAGTCAACTCTCAAACTCCAAAAAGTGAATTCCGTTATTGTGTTGGTCATCAGACTCGCATGTGTTGTTTCTTCCAATCCAAGTCGAGGATGTGTGATCTTTTCATTTTACAGTCCATGGAGACGAGTGTGTTTTTGTGATTGCATAGTTATGGTGGCGCTCTCCTCTCCAGCGTCTCAGAGCCCTGCTGCCACTCGACCGGGACCGCTGTACGCGTATGACGTCACACTGTTCTCTTGAGTGTATAATTGAAAACACTCATTTTTTTTGTAGAGAGAGGGGGGGGACACGCGATTGTATTCTTTACCAATTAGCTTTCTATATGTTCTAGTTTGGGTAGTTGTGTTTTTATTTCTGTGATATTATAGGCTAAGGTTAAATATATAGCCAGATTGTTTTTTAATAGCGTCGTATTGGCACGCAAACGTTAGGTCTACAGTGATGCTAATGAAAATCAAATCAAATGTATTTATATAGCCCTAACAGATTATCTATAGACCTGGAGGACTGTGTACCAGTACCTTGATGTAACAGATTATCTATAGAGGACTGTGCATCAGTACCTTGATGTAACAGATTATCTATAGACCTGGAGGACTGTGCATCAGTACCTTGATGTAACAGATTATCTATAGAGGACTGTGCATCAGTACCTTGATGTAACAGATTATCTATAGACCTGGAGGACAGTGTACCAGTACCTTGATGTAACAGATTATCTATAGACCTGGAGGACTGTGTACCAGTACCTTGATGTAACAGATTATCTATAGACCTGGAGGACTGTGCATCAGTACCTTGATGTAACAGATTATCTATAGACCTGGAGGGCTGTGTACCAGTACCTTGATGTAACAGATTATCTATAGAGGACTGTGCATCAGTACCTTGATGTAACAGATTATCTATAGACCTGGAGGACTGTGTACCAGTACCTTGATGTAACAGATTATCTATAGACCTGGAGGACTGTGCATCAGTACCTTGATGTAACAGATTATCTATAGACCTGGAGGACTGTGCATCAGTACCTTGATGTAACAGATTATCTATAGACCTGGAGGACTGTGCATCAGTACCTTGATGTAACAGATTATCTATAGACCTGGAGGACTGTGCATCAGTACCTTGATGTAACAGATTATCTATAGACCTGGAGGGTGTGTGTGTGTGTTGTGTTGTGTGTGTGTGTGTGTGTGTGTGTGTGTATCAGAGGAGGCTGCTGAGGGGAGGACGGCTCATAATAATGGCTGGAATGGAGTAAATGGAACGGCATCAAAACCATGGAAACCATGTGTTTGATGTATTTCATACCGTTCGACCTATTCTGTTCCAGCTATTACCACGAGCCTATTAAGATACCACCAACCTCCTACTTTCGACCACAGCCCTATTCCCTATATAGATATAATGAGGGAAATAAGTATTTAACCCCTCTGCAAAACATGACTTAGTACTTGGTGGCAAAACCCTTGTTGGCAATCACAGAGGTCAGACGTTTCTTGTAGTTGGCCACCAGGTTTGCACACATCTCAGGAGGGATTTTGTCCCACTCCTCTTTGCAGATCTTCTCCAAGTCATTAAGGTTTCGAGGCTGACGTTTGGCAACTCAAACCTTCAGCTCCCTCCACAGATTTTCTATGGGATTAAGGTCTGGAGACTGGCTAGGCCACTCCAGGACCTTAATGTGCTTCTTCTTGAGCCACTCCTTTGTTGCCTTGGCCATGTGTTTTGGGTCATTGTCATGCTTGAATACCCATCCATGACCCATTTTCAATGCCCTGGCTAAGGGAAGGAGGTTCTCACCCAAGATTTGACAGTACATGGCCCCGTCCATTGTTCCTTTGATGCGGTGAAGTTGTCCTGTCCCCTTAACAGAAAAACACCCCCAAAGCATAATGTTTCCACCTCCATGTTTGACGGTGGGGATGGTGTCCTTGGGGTCATAGGCAGCATTCCTCCTCCTCCAAACACGGCGAGTTGAGTTGATGTCAAAGAGCTCCATTTTGGTCTCATCTGACTACAACACTTTCACCAGTTGTCCTCTGAGTCATTCAGATGTTCATTGGCAAACTGTATATCTATTCTTGAGCAGGGGGCCCTTGCGGGTGCTGCAGGATTTCAGTCCTTCATGGCGTAGTGTGTTACCAATTGTTTTCTTGGTGGCTATGGTCCCAGCTGCCTTGAGATCATTGACAAGATCCTCCCGTGTAGTTCTGGGCTGATTCCTCACCGTTCTCATGATCATTGCAACTCCACGAGGTGAGATCTTGCATGGAGCCCCAGGCCGAGGGATATTGATAGTTCTTTTGTGTTTCTTCCATTTGCGAATAATCGCACCAAATGTTGTCACCTTCTCACCAAGCTGCTTGGCGATGGTCTTGTAGCCCATTCCAGCCTTGTGTAGGTCTACAATCTTGTCCCTGACATCCTTGGAGAGCTCTTTGGTCTTGGCCATGGTGGAGAGTTTGGAATCTGATAGATTGATTGCTTCTGTGGACAGGTGTCTTTTTTACAGGTAACAAGCTGTGGTTAGGAGCACTCCCTTTAAGAGTGTGCTCCTAATCTCAGCTCGTTACCTGTATAAAAGACACCTGGGAGCCAGAAATCTTTCTGATTGAGTGGGGTTAAATACTTATTTCCCTCATTAAAATGCAAATCAATTTATAACATTTCTGACATGCATTTTTCTGGATATTTTTGTTGTTATTCTGTCTCTCACTGTTCAAATAAACCTACCATTAAAATTATAGACTGATCCTTTCTTTGTCAGTGGGCAAACATACAAAATTAGCAGGGGATTAAATACTTTTTTCCCCCACTGTATGTCGCATATGGCACCCTATTCCCTGGGGAACTAAGGGTATGTCCCATATGGCACCCTATTCCCTGGGGAACTAAGGGTATGTCCCATATGGCACCCTATTCCCTGGGGAACTAAGGGTATGTCCCATATGGCACCCTATTCCCTGGGGAACTAAGGGTATGTCCCATATGGCACCCTATTCCCTGGGGAACTAAGGGTATGTCCCATATGGCACCCTATTCCCTGGGGAACTAAGGGTATGTCCCATATGGCACCCTATTCCTTGGGGTACTCAGTCTCTCGGTATCCTGTATTTTTTTCTTCTTCCTTTTGTCTTTTCCTGTTTGGTTTTTCCACGTTTCCTACTACCTGAGATGATCCCCAGTGGCCGTCAGTCACGAATCATCAACAAGTTGAATGTCAGTGTTGTTTCCTTCAGTTTGCTCTGAGTTTCTTGTGGCTTTAGAGAGTTTTATGTAATTAATGTCTGTCAGTCTAAATGGCAGTGACTGAATGTGTTTCACTTCTTCCCCGCCAGTCTGGTCTAACCACTCTCCAGCCAGGAGACGTAGTCATGTAGTGATAGCAGTTTGAGGACAGAGTGTGACATAGTGAAATGGTAACATAATGGAGATGAGAGTTTACAACCTCCCTGTCCGTTAGACAGCCATTATGACTCAACTCAGAGTAGAGTTTACAACCTCCCTGTCCATTAGACAGCCATTATGACTCAACTCAGAGTAGAGTTTACAACCTCCCTGTCCGTTAGACAGCCATTATGACTCAACTCAGAGTAGAGTTTACAACCTCCCTGTCCGTTAGACAGCCATTATGACTCAACTCAGAGTAGAGTTTACAACCTCCCTGTCCGTTAGACAGCCATTATGACTCAACTCAGAGTAGAGTTTACAACCTCCCTGTCCGTTAGACAGCCATTATGACTCAACTCAGAGTAGAGTTTACAACCTCCCTGTCCATTAGACAGCCATTATGACTCAACTCAGAGTAGAGAGATGTTACATTGGACCAGACCCAACCCTCACAACAATATAACCTCATGGAGCCAGTAACCTAGCGGTAGCAGTAGCCTAGCAGTAGCCTAGCAGTAGCAGTACTGTGATAGGCTAGCCTTGTTAGCAGTAAACTAGCAGTAGCAGTAGTGTGATAGGCTAGCCTTGTTAGCAGTAACCTAGCAGTAGCAGTAGTGTGATAGTCTAGCCTTGTTAGCAGTAACCTAGCAGTAAGCATGCCCCATTAAAAAAAAATAGAACCAGGAACATATATAGTCCTTTGTTCACTCCAGACCTGACTGCCCTTGACCTGCACAAAAACATCCTGTGGCATTCTGCATTAGCATCGAATAGCCCCCGTGATACGCAACTTTTCTGGGAAGTTAGGAATGAATATACACAGGCAGTTAGAAAAGCTAAGGCTAAATTTGCATCCTGTAGCACAAACTCAAAAAAGTTCTGGGACATTGTAAAGTCCATGGAGAATAAGAGCACCTCCTTCCAGCTGCCCACTGCACTGAGGCTAGGAAACATTGGCATCACCGATAAATACACTATAATTGAGAATTTCAATAAGCGTTTTTTCTACGGCTGGTCATGCTTTCCACCTGGCTACCCCAACCCCGGCCAACAGCCCTGCACCCCCCACAGCAACTGGCCCAAGCCCCCCGCTTCTCCTTCACCCAAATCCAGACAGCTGATGTTCTGAAAGAGCTGCAAAATCTGGACACCTACAAATCAGCCGGGCTAGACAATCTGGACCCTCTCTTTCTAAAGTGATCTGACTAAATTGTTGCACCCCTATTATTAGCCTTTTCAACCTCTCTTTCGTATCGTCTGAGATTCCTAAAGATTGGAAAGCTGCCGTGGTCGTCCCCTTCTTCAAAGGGGGTGACACTCTAGTCCCAAACTGCTACAGACCTATATCTATCCTACCCTGCCTTTCTAAGTTCTTCGAAAGCCAAGTTAACAAACAGATTACCGACCATTTTGAATCCCACCGTACCTTCTCCGCTATGCAATCTGGTTTCAGAGCTGGTCATGGGTGCACCTCAGCTACGCTCAAGGTCCTAAACGATATCATAACCGCCATCGATACGAGACGTTACTGTGCAGCCGTATTCATCGACCTGGCCAAGGCTTTCGACTCTGTCAATCACAACATTCTTATCAGCAGACTCAACAGCCTTGGTTTCTCAAATGACTGCCTCGCCTGGTTCACCAACTACTTCTCTGATGGAGTTCAGTGTGTCAAATCGGAGGGCCTGTTGTCCAGACCTCTGGCAGTGTCTATGGGGGTGCCACAGGGTTCAGTTCTCGGGCCGACTCTCTTCTCTGTATACATCAATGATGTCGCTCTTTCTGCTGGTGATTCTCTGATCCACCTCTACGCAGACGACACCATTCTGTATACTTCTGGCCCTTCTTTGAACACTGTGCTAACTAACCTCCAGACAAGCTTCAATGCCATACAACTCTCCTTCCGTGGCCTCAAACTGCTCTTAAATGCTAGTAAAACTAAATGCATGCTCTTCAACCGATCGCTGCCCGCCCGTCCAGCATCACTACTCTGGACGGCTCTGACTTAGAATACGTGGACAACTACAAATACCTAGGTGTCTGGTTAGACTGTAAACTCTCCTTCCAGACTCACATCAAACATCTCCAATCCAAAACTAAATCTAGAATCGGCTTCCTATTTCGCAACAAAGCATCCTTTACTCATGCTGCCAAACATACCCTCGTAAAACTGACCATCCTACCGATCCTCGACTTCAGCGATGTCATCTACAAAATAGCCTGCAACACTCTACTCAACAAATTGGATGCAGTCTACCACAGTGCCATCTGTTTTGTCACCAAAGCCCCATGGGGCGGCAGGGTAGCCTAAGTGGTTAGAGCAATGAAAGGTACAAATCTGTCGTTCTGCCCCTGAACAAGGCAGTTAACCCACTGTTCCTAGGCCGTCATTGAAAATAAGAATGTGTTCTTAATTGACTTGCCTAGCAAAAAAATACAAATAAATACTACCCACAACTGTGACCTCTACGCTCTCGTTGGTTGGCCCTCGCTTCATACTCGTCAGCAAACCCACTGGCTCCAGGTCATCTACAAGACCCTGCTAGGTAAACCCCCCCCTCTCAGCTCACTGGTCACCATAGCAGCACCCACCCGTAGCACGTGCTCCAGCAGGTATATCTCACTGGTCACCCCCAAAGCCAATTCCTACTTTGGCTGCCTTTCCTTCCATTTCTCTGCTGCCAATGACAGGAACAAACTGCAAAAATCACTGAAGCTGGAGACTCGTATTTCCCTCACTAGCTTTAAGCACCAGCTGTCAGAGCAGCTCACAGATCACTGCACCTGTACATAGCCCATCTGTAAACAGCCCACCCAACTACCTCATCCCCATACTGTATTTATTTATTTATCTTGCTCCTTTGCACCCCAGTATCTCTACTTGCACATTCATTCATCTATCAATCCAGTGTTTAATTGGGATATTGTAATTGCTTCGCCACCATGGCCTATTTATTGCCTTACCTCCCTTATCTTACCTCATTTGCACTCACTGTATATATACTTTTTCTACTGTATTATTGACTGTATGTTTGTTTATTCCATGTGTAGCTCTGTGTTGTTGTTTGTGTCGAACTGCTTTGCTTTATCTTGGCCAGGTCACAGTTGTAAATGAGAACTTGTTCTCAACTAGCCTACCTGGTTAAATAAAGGTGAAATAAATACAAAAGTAACCTAGCAGTAGCAGTACTGTGATAGGCTAGCCTTGTTAGCAGTAACCTAGCAGTAGCAGTACTGTGATAGGCTAGCCTTGTTAGCACTAACCTAGCGGTAGCAGTAGTGTGATAGGCTAGCCTTGTTAGCAGTAACCTAGTGGTAGCAGTAGTGTGATAGGCTAGCCTTGTTAGCAGTAACCTGGTGGTAGCAGTAGTGTGATAGGCTAGCCTTGTGTTAGAAGAAACCTAGCAGTAACTACATTCTCCAGAGTTGAGTCATTCAGAGGGCTGTCTGACTGGGAGACTGAGTGGAGATGGGGTAGAGCAGCAGCTGAAACATGAGTCTGATTAGCATCTTTAGCGCCACGCTAAACTGCTACACACACATACTTCTAGAAGGTACTCCAGCCACCCTCAGATCGGATGAATGGAAAAGGGCCTATTATTTAGAGAAGCAAAGAGCAGAAACTTGACATCAGGAAACAATTACCCTGCTTTCCACACACTGGCTCTAAACCCCCACTTTACCTCTCTCTACCTCTACACATCTCTCTACCTCTACACACCTCTCTCCCTCTACATCTCTCTACCTCTACACACCTCTCTCCCTCTACCTCTCTCTACCTCTACACACCTCTCTCCCTCTACCTCTCTCTACCTCTACACACCTCTCTCCCTCTACCTCTCTCTACCTCTACGCATCTCTCTGCCTCTACCTCTCTCTACCCCCTCCTCTCTAACTCTACCTCTCTACCTCTGTTTTTACCCCATCCTCTCTAACTACCTCTCTCTACCCCACCTCTCTAACTCTACCTCTCTTTTTACCCCATCCTCTCTAACTACCTCTCTCTACCCCACCTCTCCACATCTCTCTACCCACCTCTATACCTCTACCTTTCTGTACCTCACCTATATACCCATCCCTACCTCTTTCTACCCCACCTTTCTACCTCTCTCTGCCCCATCTCTCTACCTCTCTCTGCCCCATCTCTCTACCTCTCTCTGCCCCATCTCTCTCTCCCTCCCTGGCCCCTCCCTCCCTCCCTGGCCCCTGTTTCCCCCTCCCTCCCTGCCCCTGTTTCCCCCTCCCTCCCTGCCCCTACCTCCCTGGCCCCTCCCTGCCCCTCCCTCCCTGCCTGCCCCTCCCTCCTTGGGAGGGGGAAACCCTTGAATGAGTAGGTGTGTCCAAACTTTTGACTGGTACTGTACATATCATAACGCTGATAAGAAATCATGCTATGCCCTCAGGTGAACCATCAAACAGGCAAATCATAAAAACAGGACTAAGACTGAATCGTATTACACTGGCTCTGATGCTCGTCGGATGGGCTTGAAAACCATTCCAGACTACAAAGGGAAGCACAGCCGAGAGCTTCCCAGTGACACGAGCCTACCAGACAAGCTAAATGCCTTTTATGGTCGCTTCGAGGTAAATGGCACTGAAACATGCATGAGAGCACCAGCTGTTCTGGACGACTGTGTGATCACGCTCTCCGTAGCCAATGTGAGTAAGACCTTTAAACAGGTAATTTACAAGGCCACAGGGCTAGACGGATTACCAGGACAGTATACTCAGAGCATGCACTGACCAACTGGCAAGTGTCTTCACTAACATTTTCAACCTCTTCCTGACTGAGTCTGTAATACCTACATGTTTCAAGCAGACCACCATAGTCCCTGTGCAAAGAACACTAAGGTAACCTGCCTAAATGACTACCGCCCCGTTGCACTCACATTGGTAGCCATGACTTGCTTTGAAAGGCTGGTCATGGCTCACATCAACATCATCATCCCAGAAACACTAGACCCACTCCAATTCATGTACCGCCTCAACATGTCCACAGTTAACGCAATCTCTATTGCACTCCACACTGCCCTTTCCCACCTGTGAGAATGCTGTTCCTTGACTACAGCTCAGCGTTCAACACCATAGTGCCCTCAAAGCTCATCACTAAGCTAAGGACCCTGGGACTAAACACTTCCCTCTGCAACTGGATCCTGGACTTCCTGACGGGCTGCCCCCAGGTGGTAAGGGTAGGTAACAACACATCCGCCATGCTGATCCTCAACACGGGGGCCCCTTAGAGGTGTGTGATCAGTCCCCTCCTGTACTCCGTGTTCACTGATTACTGCATGGCCAGTCACGACTCCAACACCATCATTAAGTTTGCTGACGACACAATGGTGGTAGGAGTGATCACCGACAATGATGAGACAGCCTATAGAGAGGACGTCAAAGACCTGATAGTTTGGTGCCAGGACAACAACCTCTCCCTCAATGTCAGCAAGACAAAAGAGCTGATCATGGACGACAGGAAAAGGAGGGCCGAACAGGCCCCCATTAACATCAACGGGGCTGTAGTGGAGCGGGTCGAGAGTTTCAACTTCCTTGGTGTCCACATCACCAACAAACTATCATGGTCCAAACACACCAAGACAGCCGTGAAGAGGGCACGACAAAACCTTTTCCCTATTCCCCCTCAGGAGCCTGAAAAGATTTGACATGGGTCCCCAGATTCTCAAAAAGTTGTAAAGCTGCACCATCGAGAGCATACTGACCGGTTGCATCACCGCCTGGTATGGAAACTGTTTGGCATCTGACCGTAAGGTGCTACAGAGGGTAGTGCGAACGGCCCAGTACATCACTGAGGCCAAGCTTCCTGACATCCAGGACCTCTATACCAGGCGGTGTCAGAGGAAGGCCCCAAAAAATTGTCAAAATTGTTTTTTATTTATTTTTTACTTTAGTTTATTTAGTAAATATTTTCTTAACTCTTCTTGAACTTTATTGTTGGTTAAGGGCTTGTAAGTAAGCATTTCACTGTTGTATTCGGCACATGTGACAAATGCAATTTGGATTATTTTTTACATTTATTTTTTGGTCAAGTAAAGTCTTACCATGCAAGCTGACAATATTGAAATATCCATGTTAGGTTTGCTAAGATAGCCAGTCTAGGTGTGTGGTTAAATTGTGTATTATTGTGTGTTTTGTTGTTGGTGGTACAGAATCTGATTCCACCAGCATGCATCTCCAACTCCTAGTACTGCACAAGGTGAGATTTTAAATATTTACAAGCTGACGGCTCAATTCACAGTAAGCATTGGACAATACATACACGACAATACATACACGACACCAATACATATATACCACAATACACACACACAACAATGCACCTCTCTCTCTATCGATCTATCTATCGATCTATGGCTTTATTGGTATGGGAAACATATGCTAACATTGCTCTGTATTGGTATGGGAAACATATGTTTACATTGCCAAAGCAAGTGAAGTAGATAATAAACTAAATTGAAATAAACAATAAAAATGAACAGTAAACATTACACTCACAGAAGTTCCAAAACAATAAAGATATTTCAAATGTCATATTATGTCTATACACATTGTTGTAATGATGTACAAATGGTTAAAGTACAAAAGGGAAAATAAATAAACATAAATATGGGCTGTATTTACAATGGTGTTCGTTCTTCACTGGTTGACCTTTTCTTGTGGCAACAGGTCACAAATCTTGCTTCTGCGATGGAACACTGTGGTATTTCACCCAGTAGATATGGGAGTTTATCAAAATTGGGTTTGTTTTCAAATTTTATATGGGTCTGTATAATCTGAGGGAAATGTGTGTCTCTAATATGGTCATACATTTGGCAGGAGGTTAGGAAGTGCAGCTCACTTTCCACCTCATTTTTGTGGGCAGTGTTGCACATAGCCTGTCTTCTCTTGAGAGCCAGGTCTGCCTACGGCGGCCTTTCTCAATAGCAAGACTATGCTCACTGAGTCTGTACATAGTCAAAGCTTTCCTTAAGTTTGGGTCAGTCAAAAGTGTAAAATGTGTAAAATGTATGCTGATAACACAGAAAACTTTTAGAAAAGGGAACAATCCCTTACCTTTTACTTCTCTACAGTAACAAATATAAATAGTAATTTTCTAATTTATTGCTCGGGATCGACTAAGGCTACCTGGTGTGATTTCAGCTGGTTATAATGATGAGTTGTAGCAGGTGACGTACAGAATTTGATGGTAGTTTGAAAATTAGTTGGCTGTGAAAAGTAGGTTTGAGGGTGTTTTGGCCATATGGCAAGGAAGTGGTCATGTGAACACACACCCAGAGGGGGTGGTGTGTGTGTGTGTGTGTGTGTGTGTGAAACAGAGGTGTTGTATGTGTTAGACATCAAAGCAGCCAGTTGCTCAAGAGAAAAACTATGTATATTTGAATATAGTACCAGTATTTGTAAAGTATACTCCAAATTCAAATGACATACTTCAAATACAAGCTGTACTTTTCAATGTGTTACCTTAAGTATACTATGAATATACTATCATTACATTAAACACAAACTCTTAAAAGTGTTCTTCAGTTTCATACGGTTTCATTGTAACCGAGTATATTCAATCAAAATACACTTGGAGTTGTAAATTTAATTCTGCTTGTGAGTGATCAAGTATACTAGAAGTACTGTGTTTTGAAGTACTTTCTGAATTCCTGAAGAGTTCAGAGGAAGTTGAAAATTATAATAATACTTTATTCTACGTACGGTTGAAGAAATGGAGAGCAGCTAGGCAGCGTCCCTTAAAACCTGTCTGGGCTAGGGGGCAGTATTGAGAATTTTGGAAAAATATGTTCCCATTTTTAACTGCCTCCTACACCAACTCAGAAGCTAGAATATGCATATTACTGTTCAGGTTTGGATAGAAAACACTCTGAATTTTCTAAAACTGTTTGAATGGTGTCTGTGAGTATAACAGAACTCCTATGGCAGGCAAAAACCTGACAAGGTTTCAAGCAGGAAGTACCCTGTCTGACAAGGAGTCGTGCGTCTTACCTCTTTTTATTGAAAAGTAAGGATCTTAGCTGTAACGTGACAATTCCCAGGGCTCCGATAGGCTCTCAGAGCCCGGGAAATACCTGAAGGTTTACGAGGGAGCCTCAGGCTGAAACATATTATCGCCTTTTGTAAGTGGCTGCTCGGAGGACCTTTCAATGATGCGCGTGCATGAGTCGCTTCTGAGGAGAAATTTTATTCGGCTGTTTAGGCTCAATGCATACTCCCGGTCGGAATATTATCACTTCTCTACGACATAAATGGCATAAAAATTGGTTTTAAACAGCGGTTGACATGCTTCGAAGTACGGTAATGGAATATTTAGACATTTTTGACAAGCCAACGCGCCATGCGCGGGACCGTGAAAAAGCATTCTAGAACTCACGAACAAAACGTCGCTGTTTGGATATAACGATGGATTATTTGGGACCAAACCAACATTTGTTATTGAAGTAGAAGTCCTGGCAGTGTATTCTGATGAAGAACAAGCAAGGTAAGAACATTTTTCTTATAGGAAATTGGATTTTGGTGGAGGCTGACCTGGGTGGGTATCTAAATAGCTAGCCCTGTAATGCCGGGCTATGTACTTAGATTATTGCAAAATGTGCTTCATCCGAAAAGCTATTTTAAAATCGGACATATCGAGTGCATAGAGGGGTAATGTATCTATAATTCTTAAAATAATTGTTATGCTTTTTGTGAACGTTTATCGTGAGTAATTTAGCAAACTGTTAGTAAATTCAACGGAAGTTTGCGGTGGTTATGCTTTTTCTGAACGTCACATGCTAATGTAAAAAGCTGGTTTTTGATATAAATATGAACTTGATTGAACAGACATGCATGTATTGTATAACACAATGTCCTAGGTGTGTCATCTGATGAAGATCATCAAAGGTTAGTGCTGCATTTAGCTGTGATTTGGGTTTGTGTGACATGATATGCTAGCTTGAAAAATGGGTGTCAGATTTTTTCTGGCTGGGCACTCTGCTGACATAATCTAATGTTTTGCTTTCGTTGTAAAGCCTTTTTGAAATCGGACAGTGGGGTTAGATTAACGAGATTCTTGTCTTTAAATAGCTGTGAAATAGTCATATGTTTGAGAAATTGAAGTTATAGTATTTCTAACGATTCAAAAATCGCGCCACTGGAATTCCAGTAGCTGTTACGTAGGTGGGACGAAATCGTCCCACATACCCCAGAGAGGTAAGGGGGGGGTACTGTCACACCATGATCTGTTTCACCTGTCTTGTGCTTGTCGCCCATCTTCCCCATTATCCCCCTGTGTATTTATACCTGTCTGTTTGTCTGTTGCCAGTTCGTCTTGTCACGTCAAGCTTATCAGCGGTTTTTACCTCTACTCCTGTTTCATGTTACTTCATGTTTTCTAGTTCTGGCATTTTTTGCCCATTCTGCCTGCCCTGAGCCTATCCTGATCCTGAGCCTGCCTGATCCTGAGCCTGTCGTTATGTACCTCTTGACACTGCCTTGGTTTACTGACCCCTGCCTGCCCTGACCCTGAGCCTGCCTGCCCTTCTGTACCTCTTGACACTGCCTCGGATTACTGGCCCCTGCCTGCCCTGACCCTGAGCCTGTCGTTCTGTACCTCTTGACTCTGCCCTGGATTACTGTGCCCTGCCTGCCCTTGACCTGTTGTTTGTCTGCCCCCTGTTTTGTAAATAAACGTCTGTGATTCGAACTGTCTGCATCTGGGTTTTATCCTGAGTTCTGGTACTAGGAGCTCAGATGCAATCATTTAATAACCTAATAACCAACGTTTTGACAGACGAGCGTGTTCGACGCCGATATAATGTAGGGACGAAATCGAGTGGTTTGCCCCCAAAAAGTGGGCCGCAACTGGGTACGTCGAGTTTCTGTACATAATGGTGCTACGATGCTCCGAGATTCGTACTTTTAATTTGCGCTTCGTTTTACCAAAATATTGTTTTTCCACAAGGACAAGTTCTAAGATAAATAACTGCCTTAGTGGAACACGTAATAACACCTTTAATTGGGATAGATTTCCCTGTTTGGGGGTGTTTGAAGGATCTACATTTATAAAGAGCCATTGCATTGAGCACAGCCGTTACACTTGTAATTTCCATCCAGCAGGGGCGCACATAGACATTGTTCAGGGATATCTTGGGGTGGTAAATCAGAGTTTACCAATTGGTCTCTGAGTTGCCTTACCAGGCGGCGATGCAACTAGTCAGGATGCTCTTGATGGTGCAGCTGTAGAACTTTTTGAGTATCTGAGGACCCATGCCAAATCTTTTCAGTCTCCTGAGGGGGAAAAGGCTTTGTTGTGCCCTCTTCATGACTGTCTTGGAGTGTTTGGACCATGTTAGTTTGTCAGTGATGTGGACACCAAGGACTTTGAAGCTCTCAACGTGCTCCACCATCAAGAGCATCCTGACTGGTTGCATCACTGCCTGGTATGGCAACTGCCCAACCTCCGACCGCAAGGCACTACAGAGGGTAATGCGTACGGCCCAGTACATCACTGGGGCCAAGCTTCCTGCCATCCAGGACCTCTATACCAGGCGGTGTCAGAGGATGGCCCTAAAAATTTGTCAAAGACTCCCGCCACCCTAGTCATGGACTGTTCTCTCTGCTACCGCACTGCAAGCGGTACCGGAAAGCCAAGTCTAGGTCCAAAAGGCTTCTTAACAGCTTCTACCCCCAAACCATAAGACTCCTGAACAGCTAATCAAAGGGCTACCCAGACACCTCTTTTACGCTGCTGCTACTCTATTTATTATTATGCATAGTCACTTTAACTCATAGTCACCTACATGTACATATTACCTCAATTAGCTCGACTAACCGTTGCCCCTCCACATTGACTCTGTACCGGTACCCCCTGTATATAGCCTCCACATTGACTCTTTACTGGTACCCCCTGTATATAGTCTCCACATTGACTCTGTACCGGTGCTCCCTGTGTATAGCCTCACTATTGATTATTTGTTACTTTTCTATTTTTTACCCCCCCCTTTTTGAAATCATACACTGTGGTTAGATTAACAAGAATCTTATCTTTAAAATGATGTATAATACTTGTATGTGTGAGAAATTTGAATTATGAGATTTTTGTTTTTTGAATTTGGCGCTGTGCTATTTCACTGGCTGTTGTCAAATCGATCCCGCTAACGGGATTCGCGTGTTAAGGGGTCACTAAGAAGTTAACACTTCTTTTCCTTAACCAACAATGCTTTAAGAAGTTTTAAGGGCTTTTACGTAAGCATTTCACGGTAAGGTCTACACCTGTTGTATTCGTCACATGTGACAAATACAAATTGATTTGATTTGGATGATGCGCCTCGTTACTGGTAAATTCCTCCTGATATTTCCAACGCTTGGATTGTTGATCAAACTTACCTTTGCAGTTGTCATTCCCCATTTTTTTTTCTTTGAAATAGTTTCCTCAGTTGTTTGAGACTGTAAATATCTGATCTCGTTTCAGTAGGAATGTGAATTCCAGTGTGTTGCCCCCTTCCAGGTAGTGGCAGTGCTGGCAGCAGTAACCTATGGGGAAGGGGGTAACACTCTGACAATCAGAGAGGGGGCAAATTATTGTGGCCCCGGTGGAAAATGGTCACAACGGGGGACCAGTGTGTGTGTTTCTAGGGTAGGGGGGGGTGTCTGAGCTCCATCAGCTAGGACTTATCATTGGTTAATCAAATCTCCACGTTCTTGCTCCATGTTGCATGCCTTCTCAAACAGCTACAGCTGTATATGCATTCAGACATCAAGTCTTCTGTTGAGTTGGGCTCAGGATGGAACAACTGTTGAACATCTGAGCTTGTGGTTGTTTGTGGGGGGAATGGTGGTGTGTGTGTGTGTGTGTGTGTGTGTGTGCGTTTTTGTGGTGGGTGTGCATGTATCCCACATCTGTTGCTATGGGAATGTATTGGATGAATCACAGTAATTGTTTGCCAACAAATTTTATTTTTGTAATACCAAATCCCGGTTATAGGTAAAGATCCTTCGTATGAACTGCCAACATTATTATTAATTAATTGTGGAAATAAATTAAGATATTCAAGTAAAACATTTTTACATTCCTCCCCAATTGCGATCCAATTATGATATTGTCTCATCGCTGCAACTCCCTAATGGAAAAACATGACCCGCCTGATCGCTCTTCTTAACTCCCGGCCGCCATCCGCATGTTGGAGGAAACACTGTTCAACTGACAACCGTTGTCAGCCTGCAGGCACCCGGCCCGCCACAAGGAGTCGCTAGAGCGTGATGTGCCAAGTAAAGCCCCCCCCCCTCGGCCAAACCCTCCCCTAACCAAGCCGACACTGGGCCAATTGTGCGCTGCCCTGTTGTGACACAGCCTAGGATCGAACCCGGGTCTGTAGTGACACCTTAAGCACTCCGATCGCTGTGCCACTCAGGAGGTGATATGAAAGATTTTGTTTTTATATATATAAAGTACCAGTCAAAAGTTTGGACACACCTACTCATTCAAGGGTTTTTCTTTATTGTTTTACTATTTTCTACATTGTAGAATAATAGTGAAGACATCAAAACTATGAAATAACACATTTTCAGCAAACTTAACATGTGTAAATATTTGTAAGAACATAACAAGATTCAACAACTGAGACATAAACTGAACAAGTTCCACAGACATGTGACTAACAGAAATGGAATAATGTGTCCCTGAACAAAGTGGGGGGTCAAAATCAAAAGTAACAGTCAGCATCTGGTGTGGCCACCAGCTGCATTAAGTACTACAGTGCATCTCCTCCTCGTGGACTGCACCAGATTTGACAGTTCTTGCTGTGAGATGTTACCCCACTCTTCCACCAAGGCACCTGCAAGTTCCCAGACATTCTGGGGGAAATGGCCCTAGCCCTCACCCTCCGATCCAACAGGTCCCAGACGTGCTCAATGGGATTGAGATCTGGGCTCTTCGCTGGCCATGGCAGAACACTGACATTCCTGTCTAGCAGGAAATCACGCACAGAACGAGCAGTATGGCTGGTGGCATTTTCATGCTGGAGGGTCATGTCAGGATGAGCCTGCAGGAAGGGTACCACATGAGGGAGGAGGTTGTCTTCCCTGTAACGCACAGCACTGAGATGATAGTGAAAACAGGTTTTTCTAAATTTTCGCAAATGTATTACTCAGGTACATCCTGTTTCCAGTGATCATCCTTGAGATGTTTCTACCTGTGGTAAATTCAATTAATTGAAAGGGTACCAAAAACTGTCTGCAGCATTGAAGGTCCCCAAGAATACAGTGTTCTTCATCATTCTTAAATATAACATGTTTGGAACCACCAAGACTCTTCCTAGAGCTAGCCACTCGGTCAAACTGAGCATTCGGGGGAGAAGGGCCTTGGTCAGGGAGGTGACCCAGAACCTGATGGTGTCACGTCCTGACCAGTATAAGGGTTATTTGTTATTGTAGTTTGGTCAGGACGTGGTAGAGGGTACTTTGTTTATGTGGTTCGGGGTGGTGATTTATTTAGTAGGGTGTTTGATTTATTATTTCTGGGTTTTGGTCTATGTTCTATGTTTTGTATTTCTATGTTCTTTCTGGTTTGTTGTATTTCTATGTTTAGGTTAATGGGGGTTGGACTCTCAATTGGAGGCAGGTGCTTTCTCGTTGCCTCTGATTGAGAGTCCTATATATGGGTAATTGTTTGGTTTGGTGTTGTGGGAGATTGTTTCTTGTTTTGCCTATGTGAGCATGACAAGACTGTTTTGTTGTTCTCTTTATTTAAAATAAATATCAAGATGAGTGTCCACATTCCTGCTGCGTTTTGGTCCTCTATTCCCGACGACAACCGTTACAGATGGACACTCTGACAGAGCTCCAGAGTTCCTCTATGGAGATGGGAGAACCTTCCAGAAGGACAACCAACTCTGCAGTACTCAGGCCTTTACGGTAGTGGCAAGACTGAATTCCCATCGTGCAGACGGTACAATCAGGAACATGAGGGTGATGATGCCAGATGGTATAATCAGAAACATGTGGGTGATGATGTCAGATAATCATGAACATGTGAGTGATGATTTCATCAATACTTTGTTTTGTTAATCATATCAACTACTATATAGTATATAGAGAGTTAATTGGTTGAGCATTATGTCAGCCCCATGTTCATTACAGGAAGAAAACACCCCGAGTTGTAATGTATTTGACCTAAAATGACTTATCCCATGGATACAGCAGGATATCACTCTCCGTAGGTAGGGAGGAAGGTGGTTACTCTCTGTAGCCAAGCCCAGTCAAAAGGTTGGACCCCTGGACAGAATAGAGCAGTGTAACACCCTCTCCTATCCCCATACCGGCTGCACTGTAGAAAGGTTGGGAGGAAGTTAAAGAGGGAAAGAGTAAGATGTGATATCTGTCCTGCTGTTACATCCTCCCTTGGTACTAGGAGTTCCCCTGCTACAGCACAGTTAGACATGTTTCCACCCAGCCTCTACTCTGCTTTCAAGTAGTGTTTGTTTTCTTTCAAATGCTCAGATAGCCTGCCTGGAGCATCAGATGGGTAGGTTTTGGAACTATTCCATCGATTCCATTTCAACAGGAAAGCTCGATAAGAACGGCGGCTAAGGTATTGAGGTATTTGAAAGTAAACAATTACTACTTAAACCTAGGTGGTCAGGTTTCAAGCCAACCCTGACCTGATCCATCTCTGGCAGTCATACACAGCAGCAGCTAGGAGAGGGGGGAGGGAAAGGAGCCTGTCCAGGTTTAGTGGGTTGAAGTGGGGCTCTTTTCCACCCCCTTGTAATCATACAATTAAGCCACATGTAGAATCCCTATTCATTTAATATAATCTCTATGGGCCTAATAGCCCTGATATGTCGTTTAACTTTTAAAAAATGTATTAACCTACCTTTTTAACGTGGCATAAACACAACCAGTCATGATGTTTTCATCTGACTGTAAAACAATTACTTCAAAACGCTCATGTAGGCTAGCCCTTGATCATAACCATCTGGTCCTTTACATTACGCGTAAAAGTCATTGGACGAAGGCGTCTTCTGTACGGGAGATTTTTATTAAGAGCAACGCTCGTTCTGAACATTGACACGCATCGCATGCGATACAGTTTTGGAAGCATAAGGAGCTTATCTTTCATATCAGCGAGAAATAATTTCCAGAAAACAAAACATTAAATTGATACACACCTTTATGGGGTTAGGGTTAGTGTTCCCACACGCCGATATCTCGATGTTACAGCGAATGTTTACCGAAGACGGACAGAAGACAGAGGGACCACCTGTGCTAATTAGCTATCAAGCATGCTACAAACACCTGTGGTAATTAGCTATCTAGCATGCTACAAACACCTGTGGTAATTTGCTATCTAGCATGCTACAAACACCTGTGGTAATTAGCTATCTAGCATGCTACAAACACCTGTGGTAATTAGCTATCTAGCATGCTACAAACACCTGTGGTAATTAGCTATCTAGCATGCTACAAACACCTGTGGTAATTAGCTATCTAGCATGCTACAAACACCTGTGGTAATTAGCTATCTAGCATGCTACAAACACCTGTGGTAATTAGCTATCTAGCATGCTACAAACACCTGTGGTAATTAGCTATCTAGCATGCTTCAAACACCTGTGGTAATTAGCTATCTAGCATGCTTCAAACACCTGTGGTAATTAGCTATCTAGCATGCTTCAAACACCTGTGGTAATTAGCTATCTAGCATGCTTCAAACACCTGTGGTAATTAGCTATCTAGCATGCTTCAAACACCTGTGGTAATTAGCTATCTAGCATGCTTCAAACACCTGTGGTAATTAGCTATCTAGCATGCTTCAAACACCTGTGGTAATTAGCTATCTAGCATGCTTCAAACACCTGTGGTAATTAGCTATCTAGCATGCTTCAAACACCTGTGGTAATTAGCTATCTAGCATGCTTCAAACACCTGTGGTAATTAGCTATCTAGCATGCTTCAAACACCTGTGGTAATTAGCTATCTAGCATGCTTCAAACACCTGTGGTAATTAGCTATCTAGCATGCTTCAAACACCTGTGGTAATTAGCTATCTAGCATGCTTCAAACACCTGTGGTAATTAGCTATCTAGCATGCTTCAAACACCTGTGGTAATTAGCTATCTAGCATGCTTCAAACACCTGTGGTAATTAGCTATCTAGCATGCTTCAAACACCTGTGGTAATTAGCTATCTAGCATGCTTGAAACACCTGTGGTAATTAGCTATCTAGCATGCTTCAAACACCTGTGGTAATTAGCTATCTAGCATGCTCCTAACACCTGTGGTGAACTACCTAAGTTAACTACTCACCACATTTTATGCACTGCAGTGCTAGCTAGCTGTAGCTTATTATTTCAGTACTAGATCATTTTCTGGTCCTTTGGCTGGGTGGACAGCATGTCAGTTCATGCTGCAAGAGCTCTGTTAGGTTGGAGGTCATCCTCCGGATGTTGTCATAATCAATGTGTAAGTCTATGGAAGGGTTGAGAACCATGAGCCTCCTAGGTTTTGTATTGAAGTCAATGTACCCAGAGGAGGACAGAAGCTAGCTGTCCTCCGGCTACATACAGGCTGCATTACAACCAGCCGTGGTTGGGAGTCCCGTTGTGCAGCGCACAATTAGGCCCAGCGTCGCCCGGGTTTGTCCGGAGTAGGCCGTCATTGTAAATAAGAATTTGTTCTAAACTGACTTGCCTCGTTAAATAAACATGTAAAATTACAGCCACAGAGTGCTGTTGAGCCTACTGTAGACCTTGCAAAACAATGTGTTTTAATCAATTATGTGGTGACATGAATATATTTAGTATAGTTTTATCTAAAAAGGATAACTTTTTAATTGTTTCAGTATTTTTTAATGAAATTCACTGAGTAGGAATGTCCTCCACTTCCTCCTCTGAGAAGCCCCCAGTGGTCTGTAAAGTCCCTCAATCAAGTAGTGAATTTCAAGCACAGATTCAACCACAAAGACCAGGGAGGTTCTTCAGTGCCTTGTGAAAAGGGAACCAATTTGTAGATGTGTAAACATAAAAAACAGACCATGAATATCCATTTGAGCAAGTTTATCCATCGTCAAAGACCAGGGAGTTGGTTTTGAATAAAAATAAATGGAATACAGCTACGCACAGGGAAAATCCTAGAGGAAACCTGGTTCAGTCTGCTTTCCAACAGACACTGGGAGACAAATTCAGGTACAGTTTGGACTTAAATCAGCTTGAAAATCTATGGCAAGACATGAAAATAGCTTTCTAGCAATGATCAACAACCAACTTGACAGAGCTTGAAGAATTGTAAAATATAATAATGGGCTAATGATGTACAATCCAGGTGTGGAAAGCTCTTAGAGATTTACCCAGAAACACTCACAGCTTTAATCCCTGCTAAAGGTGTTTCTAACATGTATTGTCTGGGGGGGGGGGGGGAAATAATTATCTAATTAAGATATATGAATGTTTTTATTTGTAAAGATTTGTTTATAAAAGGTTAGAACATTTCTTCCACTGTGAAAGAATATTTTGTGTAGATCGTTGACACACAAAAAAAAGACAATTCAATCAAATTTGAATCCCACTTTGTAACATGAAGATGGGGAAGAAGCGGAAGGCGTGTGAACACTTTGGGGAAGGTAGTGTACGTTAACAGCAGTACTCGCTGGACCACACAGGAGATAAACATTCATTTATTTGGTCTAACGCTTCACTAAAAATATATCTAACCATAACCCTACTGCCAGAGTCATAAACGTAGAGAGGAAACTGAGTTGAAGCTCGTTCTCTCTTGTAGAGCCCACAGTGGAAGCGCTATAGAGGGGAATGTCTAGCGTAACGTTGGGTACAAAGTGGGATTGTTCTGGTGCTGGGTGTTAGCTTACTGCACAGGAAGTGCACGTTAGGGTCGTTGGGGAGCAGCGGAGCCGGGCGGGCTCGGGGGGGGGGTCGCTGAGCCTGGCCACATCTGTTCAAATAAGAGAGACCTTTGAGTTGGACAGGAAGCATAAAAAAGGAATGGAGTCTATTCACAGAACTAGCTGTGTGAACACCCCTCCACTATCATAATATGGAGGTTCGGAAAAGGTAAAGGATAGGATTGAGTGTGTAATACATCTATTACAATAAAGAGAGGAACGGAGTCATTTCAGAGAACTAGGTGTGTGAACATAGACCGTATTACTCTATACTGCCATAATATTCACAGAACTAGCTGCATTTTATGGCACCCTATTCCCTGTTCCCTATATAGTGTGCTACTTTTGACCAGGGCACATAGAGAATAGGGTGCTATTTGGAATGCAGTCCTGTTCCCATCTTTCCCAAAAGGCTGTAAATGTAACTACAGCAGCTGACATCATGACTAACCCCAAGACATAATCTCTACATCATGACAAACCCCAAGACATAATCTCTACAACATGACTAACCCCAAGACATAATCTCTACATCATGACTAACCCCATGACATCATCTCTACAACATGACAACCCCAAGACATAATCTCTACAGCATAATTTACCAAGACATAATATCTACATCATGACTAACCCCAAGACATAATATCTACATCATGACTAACCCCAAGACATAATCTCTACAACATGACTAACCCCAATACATAATCTCTACAACATGACTAACACCAAGACATAATCTCTACATCATGACTAACCCCAAGACATAATCTCTACAACATGACTAACCCCAAGACATCATCTCTACAACATGACAACCCCAAGACATCATCTCTACAGCATAACTAACCCCAAGACATAATCTCTACAACATGACTAACCCCAAGACATAATCTCTACAACATGACTAAAACCCAAGACATAATCTCTACAACATGACTAACCCAAGACATAATCTCTACATCATGACTAAACCAAGACATAATCTCTACACCATGACTAACCCCAAGACACAATCTCTACATCATGACTAACCAAAGACATAATCTCTACATCATGACTAACCCCAAGACATAATCTCTACAACATGACTAAACCCAAGCCATAATCTCTACAACATGACTAACCACAAGACATAATCTCTACAACATGACTAAACCCAAGGCATAAATTTAACATCATGACTGAACACTATTGTGTTTTACTCTGTATAATGGTATTGTACTGTACTACGCTATTGTACTACTGAATTGTACAGTACTATTGTATTGTACTACTGTATTTTATGTTACTACATGTATTGTACTACTGTATTGTATTGTTATACTGTATTGTACTGTAGTACTGTCCTATTGTACTGTACTAATGCATTGTATTGTACTACTGTATTGTACTGTTCCACTGTATTGTACTGTACTATATCATACTGCATTGTACTGTACTTCTGCATTGTGCTGTACTACTGTATTGAATTGTACTGCTGTATTATATTGTACTACTGTATTGTACTACTGTATTGTATTGTACTACTGTATTGTACTACTGTATTGTATTGCACTACTGTATTGTATTGTACTGCTGTATTACATTGTACTACTGTATTGTATTATTGTATTGTACTACTGTATTGTACTGCTGTATTATATTGCCCTCCTGTATAGTAGTTATGTACTGTACTATTGCATTGTACTGTACTATTGTATTGTACTACTGTGTTATATTGTACTACTGTATTGTATTGTACTGCTGTATTATATTGCACTGCTGTATTGTACTGTACTATTGTATTGCATTGTACTGTACTACTGGATTGTACTGGCAATTTGAATGCACAGAGATACCGTAACAAGATCCTGAGGCCCGTTGTCGTGCCAGTCATCCGCCGCCATCACTTCATGTTTCAGCATGATAATGCACAGCCCCATGTCGCAAAAATCTGTAAGCAATTCCTTGAAGCTGAAAATGTCCCAGTTCTTCCATGGCCTGCGTACTCACCAGACATGTCACCCATTGGGATGCTCTGGATCAACATGAATGACAGCTTGTTCCAATTCCCGCCAATATCCAGCAACTTCGCACAGCAGTTGAAAAGGAGTGGGACAACATTCCACAGGCCACAATCAACAGCCTGATCAACTCTATGTGAAGGAGATGTGTCACGCTGCATGAGGCAAATGGTGGTCCCACCAGATACTGACTGGTTTTCTGATCCACGCCCCTACCTTTTTTTAAAGGTATATGTGACCAACAGTATTCCCAGTCATGTGAGAGAGAAGGAAGGATTGTCCAGACTCAGACCACCAGACAACTTAAAGACAAAGAATATAGTTGTGTGCTGAACATAACAGGATGCCAGTGGAAGGGAGGTACAGAGCGATTTCAGTGCCAACAGAATTTGTATATGAATCTATGTTAGGGTATTGCATTTCAATTCAATATTTTTGAATTCATAATGCACAAATTGAATCATTCAATTCCTAAATCCGTTACCAAATTGGTTACAGAATTACCAAAAATTAGTAACTGGATTACTGCAGCTGAATTGGATACAATGGGACATTATACTAATCTGGATTACAGCAGCTGAATTGCCTACAATGGGACATTATTCTAATCTGGATTAAAGCAGCTGAATTGGGACAATGGGACATTATAATAATCTGGATTACTGCAGCTGAATTGGGACTATGGGACATTATTATAATCTGGAATACTGCAGCTGAATTGGGACAATGGGACATTATTATAATCTGGATTACAGCAGCTGAATTGGGACAATGGGACATTATTATAATCTGGATTACTGCAGCTGAATTGGCTACAATGGGACATTATTATAATCTGGATTACTGCAGCTGAATTGGGGACAATGGGACATTATTATAATCTGGATTACTGCAGCTGAATTGGCTACAATGGGACATTATTATAATCTGGATTACTGCAGCTGAATTGGAACAATGGGACATTATTATAATCTGGATTACTGCAGCTGAATTGGGACAATGGGACATTATTCTAATCTTGATTACTGCAGCTGAATTGGCTACAATGGGACATTATTCTAATCTGGATTACTGCAGCTGAATTGTGACAATGGGACATTATTATAATCTGGATTACTGCAGCTGAATTGGGACAATGGGACATTATTATAATCTGGATTACTGCAGCTGAATTGGGACAATGGGACATTATTATAATCTGGATTACTGAAGCTGAATTGGGACAATGGGACATTATTATAATCTGGATTTCTGCAGCTGAATTGGGACAATGGGGCATTATTATAATCTGGATTACTGCAGCTGAATTGGGACAATGGGACATTATTATAATCTGGATTACTGCAGCAGAATTGGGACAATGGGACATCATAATAGTCACAAACCACAGTTTGGTCACCCGCTACTGTCCTCCCTGTTGAGCGTTTTCAGTACCAACAGAAATTGTATTTGAATTTTATAATTTGGAATTTATGTTAGGATGTTGAATTTGAATTCATAAAGCACAAATTGAATCATTAAAGTTAAATAACCTCATTAACGACTTTTACATTGACTGTCTTTGCTGGCAGAAGAAGCAAGAGACAATAGTGATCACTGATCGGTTATTGACTAACTCTTCTCTGTCATCATTTCATAGTTAATCAATATTATTACAAAATAAAACACAATGAAAATCTGGTGTTTCTATGTAAAATCACTATGACTCCTTTATAGGTCTACTTTTACATGTATCTTCTGTGAACTTTAATTATCCTCCCTCCTTCATGAGGGAGAGGAATTAGAAAATATATTACAGATATGTGGGTTTGTGGTAACAGAATGACAATGCGCAAGGCAATATTTCTTAAACATACAGACGGTAAACAACTTCTCCCAAACTACAGGTCAGTGTAAATGTCAGTTGGCAGCGGTATTTAATTCAACATTCATGTGTTTTCATGTATTTCTAATACTGTTTAAGTCTTTTTCTGGCAGATATTTTCTAAAACCCCTTTTTCCATTTGTTTGACCAGAAATCAAAGTCTTGACTGAAAATTGTTGAGAAATGCATCTGTGCTTGTATTTCCCCAAAAATATCAACTCTTAGATTTAACGTAATATGCTCCTATAAATTTCAAATGTTGGTACACACACACACACATTTACAGTTTTCTGTACTAAATCACTCTGCAAAAAGTTATCTTCGCCTACAGAACAGCTTCTCTAGCCTGTCTGTGTGGTTCTTGCCTCAGTCTAAGCGCTTGGGTTGCAATTTGGCAGAGATCCAGGGTGTGAACATTAGAGCTGTTAACTGCTGCTGTTGTCTTTCTCCTCCTTTCTCTCCTCTCCTTCTATCCTAGGGGAGGGAAGGGCTGAGGGAAGGACTGAGGGAAGGGCTGAGGGAAGGACTGAGGGAGGGACTGAGGGAGGGACTGAGGGAGGGACTGAGGGAAGGGCTGAGGGAAGGGCTGAGGGAAGGACTGAGGGAAGGGCTGAGGGGAGTGATGAAGGAAGGACTGAGGGAAGGAGGGGAGTGATGAAGGAAGAACTGAGGGAAGGACTGAGGGAAGGAAGGGAGTGATAAGGGAAGGGCTGAGGGAAGGACTGAGGGAAGGGCTGAGGGAAGGACTGAGGGAAGGGCTGAGGGAAGGACTGAGGGAAGGGCTGAGGGAAGGAGGGGAGTGATGAAGGAAGGACTGAGGGAAGGAGGGGAGTGATGAAGGAAGGACTGAGGGAAGGAGGGGAGTGATGAAGGAAGGACTGAGGGAAGGAAGGGAGTGATGAAGGAAGGACTGAGGGAAGGAAGGGAGTGATGAAGGAAGGACTGAGGGAGGGACTGAGGGAGAGAGGGGAGTGATGAAGGAAGGAAGGAAGGAAGGATGGAAGGAAGGAGGCAGCGAGGGAGGGTGTGACCATTTGGTATCTAAATGTATCATGAATTAACATTTAATTTGTCAGCAGCCTTTAAAATATCACCGTTTTTAAACAAAGACAGTGAGTTCCACAAAAAAATAACTAAAACCCATCAGCAGTTTGGTCTCGTGGCTCCTGGCAGTGTCCTCACCGCTGCTGCCACGTTTACCGTAGCCATCTGTAATCACGCCTCTCTCGGTTCTGGCTGGGTTGACTGGAGAAAGAAAAGCACTGTTGAAAGGGTCCCCTCTGGTGGTTTAACATGATTTCTTCCTAGGTTTTGGCCTTTCTAGGGAGTTTTTCCAAAAGGCTGTAAATGTAACTACATTTGATTTTTTGATTTGATTTAACCTTCAGCCTTCTGTCTGTAATCTACACTTCATTCACAGTAAAGTAGTATCCATTGCAAAACGTATTTAATTTTTTTTATATATATACAAATGTATATGTACTGTAAAATGTAAAATATGGTTACATACAACAAACTGAGTCTAATTGACAGGCTCCTGAGGCTAGAGGACGTTAAACTGACTGACTGACTGACTGACCCAGGTTATGTGTCTACTCATGTTGTACTTACGTAGACCATGTCAATCCAGTAGTGAACAGATCCAACTCAAAATATTCATCACTAAAGTCGAAGCCTATGCTGGTCCATCACTTTCACAGTTGTGACAATGTCTTTGTTTTTTTTTGTTTTTTTTAAACCTATAAGGAATCTGTCTAATCTGTATCTCTAATCCAGATTATATTTTCTTTCCTGTGGAAAACAATGGGATTTGGAATGTTATTATATTGATGGACCATGACAGGTTAGCCCAGAATAGATGTGTGTTGTGGATAGTGCCATCTAGTGGATATAATCAGTATTGCAGTATTTTTTTTGTTAGGCTTGTCTTACCAACCAGAATTACATGTTCATCCATGTTTATCACACAACAGATTTGGAAGAAATGTTTACGGTTAGAGTTAAGTTTAGCAAACTGAAACCTACTTGAAGGTAACAGCGCTCACTGTTGCCCCTAGTGGCCGGTTTCCACGTCATCTTCTGCCGTCCTCATGGATGGATGTGGAATACGAACTGTTAAAACAAGTGACCTGGCTGGTCTCCATTCAGAACAATGGCTTGGTTGTATCCCAATTCTGCACCCTTCTCCAGAAGTGTGCACTAGCACACTTTATCACATGGATTTGACAATGGTGGAAACTCCCTCTAGCTAGTGCTTACACCAACAAACAACCAGCTATAGTACCACACCTCCAACAAACAACCAGCTATAGTATCAACCAACCAGCTATAGTATCAACCAACCAGCTATAGTATCAACCAACCAGCTATAGTATCAACCCTCCAATAACCAACCAGCTATAGTATCAACCAACCAGCTATAATATCAACCAACCAGCTATAGTATCAACCCTCCAATAAACATCCAGCTATAGTATCAACCAACCAGCTATAGTATCAAACCTCCAATAAACAACCAGCTATAGTATCAACCCTCCAATAAACAACCAGCTATAGTATCAACCAACCAGCTATAGTATCAAACCTCCAATAAACAACCAGCTATAGTATCAACCAACCAGCTATAATATCAACCAGCCAGCTATAGTATCAACCCTCCAATAAACATCCAGCTATAGTATCAACCAACCAGCTATAGTATCAACCAACCAGCTATAGTATCAACCAACCAGCTATAGTATCAACCCTCCAATAACCAACCAGCTATAGTATCAAACCTCCAATAAACAACCAGCTATAGTATCAACCAACCAGCTATAGTATCAACCAACCAGCTATAATATCAACCAACCAGCTATAGTATCAACCCTCCAATAAATATCCAGCTATAGTATCAACCAACCAGCTATAGTATCAACCCTCCAATAAACAACCAGCTATAGTATCAACCAACCAGCTATAGTATCAAACCTCCAATAAACAACCAGCTATAGTATCAACCAACCAGCTATAATATCAACCAGCCAGCTATAGTATCAACCCTCCAATAAACATCCAGCTATAGTATCAACCAACCAGCTATAGTATCAACCAACCAGCTATAGTATCAACCAACCAGCTATAGTATCAACCCTCCAATAACCAACCAGCTATAGTATCAAACCTCCAATAAACAACCAGCTATAGTATCAACCAACCAGCTATAGTATCAACCAACCAGCTATAATATCAACCAACCAGCTATAGTATCAACCCTCCAATAAACATCCAGCTATAGTATCAACCAACCAGCTATAGTATCAAACCTCCAATAAACAACCAGCTATAGTATCAACCCTCCAATAAACAACCAGCTATAGTATCAACCAACCAGCTATAGTATCAAACCTCCAATAAACAACCAGCTATAGTATCAACCAACCAGCTATAATATCAACCAGCCAGCTATAGTATCAACCCTCCAATAAACATCCAGCTATAGTATCAACCAACCAGCTATAGTATCACACCTCCAATAAACAACCAGCTATAGTATCAACCAACCAGCTATAGTATCAACCAACCAGCTATAGTATCAACCCTCCAATAACCAACCAGCTATAGTATCAACCAACCAGCTATAGTATCAACCCTCCAATAACCAACCAGTTATAGTATCAACCCTCCAATAAACAACCAGCTATAGTATCAACCAACCAGCTATAGTATCAACCCTCCAATAAACAACCAGCTATAGTATCAACCCTCCAATAAACAACCAGCTATAGTATCAACCAACCAGCTATAGTATCAACCCTCCAATAACCAACCAGCTATAGTATCAAACCTCCAATAAACAACCAGCTATAGTATCAACCAACCAGCTATAGTATCAACCAACCAGCTATAATATCAACCAACCAGATACAGTAGAGGTGAGGCTGTCCTACCCTGGGTGGGATGAGGGGTAGTTCAGACATTTATCTCAACCTAACTAACCCTGAGTTCAGACATTTAACTCATCTCAAATTAACCCAGAGTTCAGACATGACCAGTTTCAATGTAGCAAAGACAGTTGTTCCCAGGACCTAATGGCACCCTATCTCCTATCTAGTTCACTACCTCTGACCAGGTCCTAATGGCACCCTATCTCCTATCTAGTTCACTACCTCTGACCAGGTCCTAATGGCACCCTATCTCCTATCTAGTTCACTACTTCTGACCAGGTCCTAATGGCACCCTATCTCCAATCTAGTTCACTACCTCTGACCAGGTCCTAATGGCACCCTATCTCCTATCTAGTTCACTACTTCTGACCAGGTCCTAATGGCACCCTATCTCCAATCTAGTTCACTACCTCTGACCAGGTCCTAATGGCACCCTATCTCCTATCTAGTTCACTACTTCTGACCAGGTCCTAATGGCACCCTATCTCCTATCTAGTTCACTACTTCTGACCAGGTCCTAATTGCACCCTATCTCCTGAACAGACCTCAGGTGCCATTTCAGACACAACCATTATAGATCAGCAGGGTGTGAATATATTGTCGTATTATGAATGACTATTTTCATCGACTTGTTGAAGCCATGTCTCATAACCACTATGAAGAAGTCCTGGTTGTGACTGGTTAGAAAACCTTTTTATGACTGGACGTTATCAGTGAAGGAAGCGCCTTTCCATGTGCAGATGTCTCCTTCTATATGTCAGAGTTCTGTTAGGTTCCCTTTTGATCCAGGCTGGCCTCCTGCTCCAGTCCTGTATAACTGTGTAGAAGGTAGTTCTCCACCAGAGGGCGGTAGAGACTGCTGTAAGTCTCATGTGGCAGAAAACAGAGGATTGTTTTTTATTTAAATAGGAAAGAAATAAGCCACCAACAGAGTCAAATTAATAAAAAAAAAACCAGACTTACATTAATGAGGCGTTCAGCATCACACCTGTCTGACTGAGGTGTTCAGCATCACACCTGTCTTACTGAGGTGTTCAGCATCACACCTGTCTGACTGAGGTGTTCAGCATCACACCTGTCTGACTGAGGCGTTCAGCATCACACCTGTCTGACTGAGGCGTTCAGCATCACACCTGTCTGACTGAGGCGTTCAGCATCACACCTGTCTGACTGAGGTGTTCAGCATCACACCTGTCTGACTGAGGCGTTCAGCATCACACCTGTCTGACTGAGGCGTTCAGCATCACACCTGTCTGACTGAGGCGTTCAGCATCACACCTGTCTGACTGAGGTGTTCAGCATCACACCTGTCTGACTGAGGCGTTCAGCATCACACCTGTCTGTAATGCTGTCTGACTCACCACTAATTCTGTTTTGATGTGCACAAACTGCACATCTGTGTGCTGCAGGGAATCTGCCTGGTATTTACAGATATAGGGTCCTAATTTGAGCCAGTTTGCTACAGCAGGAAAATTATTATGCAGCCACAGGAAATGTGAATTATTATGTGGATTATAATTCACAGATATTTTGTAAGGGTTGATACATTTTACCTGGCCAATGAAAAGAGGCCCTAAAGCTAGTTTCCTGCAATTCTACACATTTTGCCATGGCTTATGCAGTGTTCTTAAGCTGAGTAAGTCAAACATAAAAAAATCAAATGGGGGCCCCATGCCATTTGGGGAAATTTAGATTCTCCATGACCGTCTCGTTTTTATTTTGGTGATTGTTAGTTCTCAAAGATTATCTTATTTAAAAAATATATACAGGTCCATTATCTTTTTAACTTTATATCTGGTTTTAGTCGTTTTTAGTATGCACTGAAAACGTTTGACCATCCCAGTTATCATTTTTCTAAATACAAAAATTGTGAGTGGCTGCAAAATGTATATAGAGGAAACACTCATACATTTGCAGATCAAAGGAGTTTGGCAGGAGTCTGTCAGCAGGGTTTGGCAGGAGCCTGTCTGTCTGCAGAGTTTGGCAGGAGTCTGTCTGCAGGGTTTGGCAGGAGCCTGTCTGTCTGCTGGCTGCAGGGATGCCATGTCCGCCTTTTTTTGCGCATAACTGAGCTACCTTGAAACGATATCGCAGGTGAAAATGTATTAGTCGCAGGTTTTTGTTGTTGTTGGCCTATTTCTAAATTGCACCGAGGCATTTCTCTTAAATTATATATATTTCACTCTGACCTGCTGCTGACTATCAGGCGGTGAGGCAGGCTGCTGAGTGAGAGGTGGGGAGGGCTGAGAGAGAGGTGGGGAGAGGGCTGAGAGAGAGGTGGGGAGAAGGGGGAGTGAGAGGTGGTGAGAGGTGGGGAGAGAGAGGTGGGGAGTGAGAGGTGGGGAGAGAGAGGGGGGGAGTGAGAGGTGGGGAGAGAGAGGTGGGGAGAGAGAGGTGGGGAGTGAGAGGTGGGGAGAGGGGGGAGTGAGAGGTGGGGAGAGAGAGGTGGAGAGAGGTGGGGAGAGAGAGGTGGAGAGAGGGGGGAGTGAGAGGTGGGGATAGGGGGGAGAGAGAGGTGGGGAGTGAGGTGGGGAGTGAGAGGTGGGGAGAGAGAGGTGGGGAGAGAGAGGTGGGGAGTGAGAGGTGGGGAGTGAGAGGTGGGGAGAGGGGGGAGTGAGAGGTGGGGAGTGAGAGGTGGGGAGAGGGGGGAGTGAGGTGGGGAGAGTGAGGTGGGGAGAGAGAGGTGGGGAGAGAGGTGGGGAGAGGGGGGAGTGAGAGGTGGGGAGAGGGGGAGTGAGAGGTGGGGAGAGGGAGTGAGAGGTGGGGAGAGGGGGGAGTGAGAGGTGGGGAGGGGGGGGAGTAAGAGGTGGGGAGAGGGGGGAGTGAGAGGTGGGGAGAGAGAGGTGGGGAGAGGGGGGAGAGAGAGGTGGGGAGAGGGGGGAGTGAGAGGTGGGGAGAGGGGGGAGTGAGCGGTGGGGAGAGGGGGGAGTGAGCGGTGGGGAGAGGGGGGAGTGAGCGGTTGGGAGAGTGAGCGGTGGGGAGAGGGGGGAGTGAGAGTTGGGGAGAGGGGGGAGTGAGAGGTGGGGAGAGTGAGGGGTGGGGAGAGGGGGGAGTGAGAGGTTGGGAGGGCTGAGTGAGCGGTGGGGAGAGGGGGGAGTGAGAGGGGGGGAGTGAGAGGTGGGGAGTGAGCGGTGGGGAGAGGGGGGAGTGAGAGGTTGGGAGGGCTGAGTGAGAGGTGGGGAGGGCTGAGTGAGAGGTGAGAGTGAGGGGTGGGGAGAGGGGGGAGTGAGAGGTGGGGAGAGGGGGGAGTGAGGTGGGGAGAGGGGGGAGTGAGAGGTGGGGAGAGGGGGGAGTGAGAGGTGTGGAGAGGGGGGAGAGTGAGAGGTGTGGAGAGGGGGGGAGAGTGAGCGGTGGGGAGAGGGGGGAGTGAGCGGTGGGGAGAGGGGGGAGAGTGAGCGGTGGGGAGAGGGGGGAGTGAGCGGTGGGGAGAGGGGGGAGTGAGCGGTTGGGAGAGTGAGCGGTTGGGAGAGTGAACGGTGGGGAGAGGGGGGAGTGAGAGTTGGGGAGAGGGGGGAGAGTGAGCGGTGGGGAGGGGGGAGAGTGAGCGGTGGGGAGAGGGGGGAGTGAGAGGTGGGGAGAGAGAGGTGGGGAGAGGGGGGAGAGAGAGGTGGGGAGAGGGGGGAGTGAGAGGTGGGGAGAGGGGGGAGTGAGCGGTGGGGAGAGGGGGGAGTGAGCGGTGGGGAGAGGGGGGAGTGAGCGGTGGGGAGAGGGGGGAGTGAGCGGTTGGGAGAGTGAGCGGTGGGGAGAGGGGGGAGTGAGAGTTGGGGAGAGGGGGGAGTGAGAGGTGGGGAGAGTGAGGGGTGGGGAGAGGGGGGAGTGAGAGGTTGGGAGGGCTGAGTGAGCGGTGGGGAGAGGGGGGAGTGAGAGGGGGGGAGTGAGAGGTGGGGAGAGTGAGCGGTGGGGAGAGGGGGGAGTGAGCGGTGGGGAGGGCTGAGTGAGAGGTGGGGAGGGCTGAGTGAGAGGTGAGAGTGAGGGGTGGGGAGAGGGGGGAGTGAGAGGTGGGGAGAGGGGGGAGTGAGGTGGGGAGAGGGGGGAGTGAGAGGTGGGGAGAGGGGGGAGTGAGAGGTGTGGAGAGGGGGGAGAGTGAGAGGTGTGGAGAGGGGGGAGAGTGAGCGGTGGGGAGAGGGGGGAGTGAGCGGTGGGGAGAGGGGGGAGAGTGAGCGGTGGGGAGAGGGGGGAGTGAGCGGTGGGGAGAGGGGGGAGTGAGCGGTTGGGAGAGTGAGCGGTTGGGAGAGTGAACGGTGGGGAGAGGGGGGAGTGAGAGTTGGGGAGAGGGGGGAGAGTGAGCGGTGGGGAGGGGGGAGAGTGAGCGGTGGGGAGAGGGGGGGAGTGAGCGGTGGGGAGAGGGGGGAGTGAGCGGTGGGGAGAGGGGGGAGTGAGCGGTGGGGAGGGCTGAGTGAGAGGTGGGGAGGGCTGAGTGAGAGGTGAGAGTGAGGGGTGGGGAGAGGGGGGAGTGAGAGGTGGGGAGAGGGGGGAGTGAGGTGGGGAGAGGGGGGAGTGAGAGGTGGGGAGAGGGGGGGAGTGAGAGGTGGGGAGTGAGAGGTGGGGAGAGGGGGGGAGTGAGAGGTGGGGAGAGGGGGGGAGTGAGAGGTGGGGAGAGGGGGGAGTGAGAGGTGAGTACTGTCATTGGTGTTGGGAGAGCACCGCAGCAGGCAGCTGAGTGAAGCAACACCAGTCACTACTAAGAAATGATCATTCAACCTGTCATTACTAGAGCCGACACAGCAAGGGAACTGAGAAATTATCATTCAACCTGTCATTACTAGAGCCAACACAGCAAGGGAACTGAGAAATTATCATTCAACCTGTCATTACTAGAGCCAACACAGCAAGGGAACTGAGAAATTATCATTCAACCTGTCATTACTAGAGCCAACACAGCAAGGGAACTGAGAAATTATCATTCAACCTGTCATTACTAGAGCCAACACAGCAAGGGAACTGAGAAATGGTCATACAGTTTCAGAGAGAGGGAGAGAGGTTGAACAATGTGCTTTCTCTCTGGGTATATAGCCAGGGCGTCCCGTCAAACAGACTGTGGAACACTTCTGGGATGATAGATCCAAAATGTATTCTCGGCCGCTGTATGTGTACATACATACATATATATATATATATATATATATATATATATATATTAAAGCAATTATTTATTTCCTGTGAGCAAGTAATTTGGTGTCACTCTAAAGCGGAAATATGGAATAAACGAGTGAGGAGTAGGTTTTCTTGATTGAACCCAGTTCTCTATTGAGGGATTTCTGTCAATACAAACACTCCAACACAGTCAATGAGAATCACCCAAAGAACAACATACATCATCTTCTTTAGATGACACAGGAACACAAGACGATTATCTTTAAACTATAACAACAATCACAGATTGGTCACCATCTTAACGGCTCTTCTTGGATAGCTCCCCTCTCTTGGTAGCCATTCTACAGAGATAGTTTACCTTCTCCCTTTCCTGCTGGTTCCATCCTCTCTCTTATAGGGGAAAGAGAATATCTCATTAGTACCGTCAGCTGTGCTTAATTGACTCTGGTTACCTTGTCTCACATGCCTTGTTGGGCTACTATCCGTGAGCCCAGCCTGCCCTCTGGTGGTCCTTCCACATTCCTCACATTTTAAGCGCAGCAATACGCACACGACAGTAGGCTATACACAAATGTTACAAAATGCAATAAGCCGGGAAAACACACCATACTATAACATGCACAGCCCGTGTGAGCAGAGTCGTGACAGAGAATAAAATATCGATTTGAAATTTAGAAAGAAGGGAGATCTACAGATGCAACATGCGTTGCTAATATGAGTAGGATTGTTGATTGCTGACTGCCTCCGTTCAGATTGCGAGGTTGGTGATGTGTATGGTGCGCAACAGGTACTGGTCTTTCTCTACGCCCTTTTGATCTGGAAGAACTGTGCCTCGGGTGTGTCAACAGAATCAAGACTTTAGACTGTTATTGTTAATGATCCTGCATTATCATTGTCTAACATGACTGGTGTTTAGCCTATATACACTACATTACTAAAAGAATGTGGACACTTGCTTGTCCAACATCTCATTCCCGAAATCATGGTCATTAATATGGAGTTGGTCCCCCCTTTGCTGTTATAAAAGCCTCCACTCTTCTGGGAAGGCTTTCCACTAGATGTTGGAACATTGCTGCGGGGACTTGCTTCCATTCAGCCACAAGAGCATTAGTGAGGTTGGGCACTGATGTTGGGCAATTAGGCCTGGCTCGCTGTTGGCGTTCCAATTCCTCCCAAAGGTTGAGATCAGGGCTCTCAAGTTCTTTCACACCAATCTCGACAAACCATTTCTGCATGGACCTCACTTTATACACGGGGGCATTGTCATGCTGAAACAGGAAAGGGCCTCCCCCAAACTGTTGCCACAAAGTTGGAAGCACGAATCATCTAGAATGTCATGTATGCTGTAGTGTTAAGATTTCCCTTCACTGGAACTAAGGGGCCTAGCCTGAACCATGAAAAAACATCCCCAGACCATTATTCCTCCTCCACCAAACTTTACAGTTGGCACTATGTATTGGGGCAGGTAGCAATCTCCTGGCATCCGCCAAACCCAAATTTGTCCGTCAGACCGCCAGATGCTGAAGCGTGATTCATCACTCCAGAGAACGTGTTTCCACTGCTCCAGAGTCCAATGGCGGCGAGCTTTACACCACTCCAGCCGATATTTGGCTTTGCTCATGGTGATCTTAGGCTTGTGTTCGGCTGCTCTGCCATGGAAGCCCATTTCATGAAGCTCCCGACGAACAGTTCTTGTGACTAGTATTGAGACTATTTCATAATAATGTTTTCTGAAAAAAACATACGTCTTAACTATTCACTGAATCACTTCTATAGTTCCGATTAAATCATTTTGTGTGATGAACCACTAACAAAGTGAGAACTCCATGATTTCAAGGTTAACCAGTTGTATTTAGATTGTCAATATGGAGACACCTATTGGATAAATGTGACAAATGTCATGTGCCTTTTACTAAGAAGCGGCTTACTTCAGTCCACTCTACTGTAAATGCCTGATTGGTGGAGTGCTGCAGAGATGGTTGTCCTTCTGGGAGGTTCTCCCATCTCCACAGAGGAACTCTGGAGCTCTGTCAGAGTGACCATCGGGTTCTTGGTCACCTCTCTGACCAAGGACTTTCTCCCCCGATTGCTCAGTTTTGCCAGGCAGCCAGCTCTAGGAAGAGTCTTGGTGGTTCCAAACTTCTTCCATTTAAAAATAATGGAGGCCACTGTGTTCTTGGGGACCTTCATTGCTGTTACCTTTCCTCAGATCTCTGCCTCGAAAACAATCCTGTCTCGGAGCTCTACGGACAATTACTTCAACCTCATGGCTTGGGTTTTGCTCTGATATGTACTGTCAACTGTGGGACCTTATATAGACAGGTGTGTGCCTTTCCAAATCATGTCCAATCAATTGCATTTACCACAGGTGGACTCCAATCAAGTTGTAGAAACATCTCAAGGATGATCACTGGAAACAGGATGCACCTGAGTTAAATTTCGAGTCTCGTAGCAAAGGGTCTGAATAAATATTTAACCTGTTGAGGACCCCTTCGCTATATCAAATCAAATCAAATCAAATGTATTTATATAGCCCTTCGTATATCAGCTGAAATCTCAAAGTGCTGTACAGAAACCCAGCCTAAAACCCCAAACAGCAAGCAATGCATGTGAAAGAAGCACGGTGGCTAGGAAAAACTCCCTAGGAAAAACTCCCTAGAAAGGCCAAAAACCTAGGAAGAAACCTAGAGAGGAACCAGGCTATGAGGGGTGGCCAGTCCTCTTCTGGCTGTGCCGGGTGGATATTATAACAGAACATGGTCAAGATGTTAAAATGTTAATAAATGACCAGCATGGTCAAATAATAATAATCATTGTAGTTGTTGAGGGTGCAACAAGCACGTCCGGTGAACAAGTCAGGGTTCCGTAGCCGCAGGCAGAACAGTTGAAACTGGAGCAGCAGCATGGCCAGGTGGACTGGGGACAGCAAGGAGTCATCATGCCAGGTAGTCCCGAGGCATGGTCCTAGGGCTCAGGTCCTCTGAGAGAAAGAAAGAAAGAGAGAATTAGAGAGAGCATATTTAAATTCACACAGGACACCGGATAAGACAAGAGAATACTCCAGATGTAACAGACGGACCCTAGCCCCCCGACACATAAACTACTGCAGCATAAATACTGGAGGCTGAGACAGGAGGGATCAGAAGACACTGTGGCCCCATCCGATGATACCCACGGACAGGGCCAAACAGGCAGGATATAACCCCACCCACTTTGCCAAAGCACAGCCCCCACACCACTAGAGGGATGTCTACAACCACCAACTTACCGTCCGAAGACAAGGCCGAGTATAGCCCACAAAAATCTCCGCCATGGCACAACCCAAGGGGGGGGCGTCAACCCAGACAGGAAAACCACGTCAGTGACTCAACCCACTCAAGTGACGCACCCCTCCCATGGACGGTATGGAAGAACACCAGTAAGTCAGTGACTCAGCCCCTTTAATAGGGTTAGAGGCAGAGAATCCCAGTGGAAAGAGGGGAACCGGCAAGGCAGAGACAGCAAGGGCGGTTCGTTGCTCCAGCCTTTCCGTTCACCTTCACACTCCTGGGACAGACTATACTTAATCATAGGACCTACTGAAGAGATAAGTCTTCAGTAAAGACTTAAAGGTTGAGACTGAGTCTGCGTCTCTCACATGGGTAGGCAGACCATTCCATAAAAATGGAGCTCTATAGGAGAAAGCCCTACCTCCAGCCGTTTGCTTAGAAATTCTAGGGACAATTAGGAGGCCTGCGTCTTGTGACCGTAGCGTACGTGTAGATATGTACGGCAGGACCAAATCGGAAAGATAGGTAGGAGCAAGCCCATGTAATGCTTTGTAGGTTAGCAGTAAAACCTTGAAATCAGCCCTTGCCTTAACAGGAAGCCAGTGTAGGGAGGCTAGCACTGGAGTAATATGATCACATTTTTTGGTTCTAGTCAGGATTCTAGCAGCCGTATTTAGCACTAACTGAAGTTTGTTTAGTGCTTTATCCGGGTAGCCGGAAAGTAGAGCATTGCAGTAGTCCAGCCTAGAAGTAACAAAAGCATGGATTAATTTTTCTGCGTCATCTTTGGACAGAAAGTTTCTGATTTTTGCAATGTTACGTAAATGGAAAAAAGCTGTCCTTGAAACAGTCTTGATATGTTCTTCAAAAGAGAGATCAGGGTCCAGAGTAACGCCGAGGTACTTCACAGTTTTATTTGAAACGACTGTACAACCATCCAGATTAATTGTCAGATTGAACAGAAGATCTCTTTGCTTCTTGGGCCCTAGAACAAGCATCTCTGTTTTGTCCGAGTTTAAAAGTAGAACGTTTGCAGCCATCCACTTCCTTATGTCTGAAACACAGGCTTCTAGCGAGGGCAATTTTGGGGCTTCACCATGTTTCATTGAAATGTACAGCTGTGTGTCGTCCGCATAGCAGTGAAATTTAACATTATGTTTTCGAATGACATCCCCAAGAGGTAAAATATATAGTGAAAACAATAGTGGTCCTAAAACGGAACCTTGAGGAACACCGAAATTTACAATTGATTTGTCAGAGGACAAACCATTCACAGAGACAAACTGATATCTTTCCGACAGATAAGATCTAAACCAGGCCAGAACTTGTCCATGTAGACCAATTTTGGTTTCCAATCTCTCCAAAAGAATGTGGTGATCGATGGTATCAAAAGCGGCACTAAGATCTAGGAGCACGAGGACAGATGCAGAGCCTCGGTCTGACGTCATTAAAAGGTCATTTACCACCTTCACAAGTGCAGTCTCAGTGCTATGATGGGGTCTAAAACCAGACTGAAGCGTTTCGTATACATTGTTTGTCTTCAGGAAGGCAGTGAGTTGCTGTGCAACGGCTTTTTCTAACATTTTTGAGAGGAATGGAAGATTCGATATAGGCCGATAGTTTTTTATAATTTCTGGGTCAAGATTCGGCTTTTTCAAGATGCTTTATTACTGCCACTTTTAGTGAGCTTGGTACACATCCGGTGGATAGAGAGCCGTTTATTATGTTCAACATAGGAGGGCCAAGCACAGGAAGCAGCTCTTTCAGTAGTTTAGTTGGAATAGGGTCCAGTATGCAGCTTGAGGGTTTGGAGGCCATGATTATTTTCATCATTGTGTCAAGAGATATAGCACTAAAACACTTTAGTATCTCCCTTGATCCTAGGTCCTGGCAGAATTGTGCAGACTCAGGACAATGAAAGCTTTGGAGGAATACCCAGATTTAAAGAGGAGTCCGTAATTTGCTTTCTAATGATCATGATCTTTTCCTCAAAGAAGTTCATAAATGTATTACTGCTGAAGTGAAAGCCATCCTCCATTTGCGAATGCTGCTTTTTAGTTAGCCTCTCTGGGGTATGTGGGACGATTTCGTCCCACCTACGTAACAGCTACTGAAATTCCAGTGGCGCGATTTTTGAATCGTTAGAAATACTATTACTTCAATTTCTCAAACATATGACTATTTTACAGCTATTTAAAGACAAGAATCTCGTTAATCTAACCCCACTGTCCGATTTCAAAAGGCTTTACAACGAAAGCAAAACATTAGATTATGTCAGCAGAGTACCCAGCCAGAAATAATCAGACACCCATTTTTCAAGCTAGCATATAATGTCACACAAACCCAAATCACAGCTAAATGCAGCACTAACCTTTGATGATCTTCATCAGATGACACACCTAGGACATTGTGTTATACAATACATGCATGTCTGTTCAATCAAGTTCATATTTATATCAAAAAACAGCTTTTTGCATTAGCATGTGACGTTCAGAAAACGCATAACCCCCGGCAAACTTCCGTTGAATTTACTAACAGTTTGCTAAATTACTCACGATAAACGTTCACAAAAAGCATAACAATTATTTTAAGAATTATAGATACATTACTCCTCTATGCACTCGATATGTCCGATTTTAAAATAGCTTTTCGGATGAAGCACATTTTGCAATAATCTAAGTACATAGCCCGGCATTACAGGGCTAGCTATTTAGATACCCACCCAGGTCAGCCTCCACCAAAATCACATTTCCTATAAGAAAAATGTTCTTACCTTGCTTGTTCTTCATCAGAATACACTGCCAGGACTTCTACTTCAATAACAAATGTTGGTTTGGTCCCAAATAATCCATCGTTATATCCAAACAGCGACGTTTTGTTCGTGAGTTCTAGAATGCTTCTTCACGGTCCCGCGCATGGCGCATTGGCGTGTCAAAAATGTCTAAATATTCCATTACCGTACTTCGAAGCATGTCAACCGCTGTTTAAAACCAATTTTTATGCCATTTATGTCGTAGAGAAGTGATAATATTCCGACCGGGAGTATGCATTGAGCCTAAACAGCCGAATAAAATTTCTCCTCGGGAGCGACTCGTGCACGCGCCTCATTCAAAGGTCCTCTGAGCATCCACTTACAAAAGGCGATAATCTGTTTCAACCTGAGGCTCCCTCGTAAACCTTCAGGTTTTTCGCGGGCTCTGAGAGCCTATTGGAGCCCTGGGAATTGTCACGTTACAGCTAAGATCCTTACTTTTCAATAAAAAGATGCAAGACGCACGACTCCTTGTCAGACAGGGTACTTCCTGCTTGAAACCTTGTCAGGTTTTTGCCTGCCATAGGAGTTCTGTTATACTCACAGACACCATTCAAACAGTTTTAGAAAATTCAGAGTGTTTTCTATCCAAACCTGAACAATAATATGCATATTCTAGCTTCTGAGTTGGTGTAGGAGGCAGTTAAAAATGGGAACATATTTTTTCCAAAATTCTCAATACTGCCCCCTAGCCCAGACAGGTTAACTTTGCGACAGTATCAAAAAGAAATTTCGGATTGTTCTTATTTTCCTCAATTAAGTTGGAAAAATAGGATGATCGAGCAGCAGTGAGGGCTCTTCGATACTGCACGGTACTGTCTTTCCAAGCTAGTCGGAAGACTTCCAGTTTGGTGTGGCGCCATTTCCGTTCCAATTTTCTGGAAGCTTGCTTCAGAGCTCGTGTATTTTCTGTATACCAGGGAGCTAGTTTCTTATGACAGATGTTTTTAATTTTTAGGGGTGCAACTGCATCTAGGGTATTGCGCAAGGTTAAATTGAGTTCCTCGGTTAGGTGGTTAACTGATTTTTGTCCTCTGACGTCCTTGGGTAGGCAGAGGGAGTCTGGAAGGGCATCAAGGAATCTTTGGGTTGTCTGAGAATTTATAGCACGACTTTTAATGCTCCTTGGTTGGGGTCTGAGCAGATTATTTGTTGCTATTGTAAACGCAATAAAATGGTGGTCCGATAATCCAGGATTATGAGGAAAAACATTAAGATCCACAACATTTATTCCATGGGACAAAACTACGTCCAGAGTATGACTGTGGCAGTGAGTAGGTCCAGAGACATGTTGGACAAAACCCACTGAGTCGATGATGGCTCCGAAAGCCTTTTGGAGTGGGTCTGTGGACTTTTCCATGTGAATGTTAAAGTCACCAAAAATTTGAATATTATCTGCTATGACTACAAGATCCGATAGGAATTCAGGGAACTCAGTGAGGAACACTGCATATGGCCCAGGAGGCCTGTAAACAGTAGCTAGAAAAAGTGAGTGAGTAGGCTGCATAGATTTCATGACTAGAAGCTCAAAAGACGAAAACGTCATTGTTTTTTTTTTGTAAATTGAAATTTGCTAGCGTAGATGTTAGCAACACCTCCGCCTTTGCCGGATGCACGGGGGTATGGTCACTAGTGTAACCAGGGGGTGAGGCCTCATTTAACACAGTAAATTCATCAGGCTTAAGCCATGTTTCAGTCAGGCCAATCACATCAAGATTATGATCAGTGATTAGTTCATTGACTATAACTGCCTTGGAAGTGAGGGATCTAACATTAAGTAACCCAATTTTGAGATGTGAAGTATCAGAATCTCTTTCAATAATGGCAGGAATGGAGGAGGTCTTTATACTAGTGAGATTACTAAAGCGAACACCGCCATTTTTAATTTTGCCCAACCTAGATCGAGGCACAGACACGGTCTCAATGGGGAAAGCTGAGCTGACTACGCTGACTACCAGGTAATAACATGGCTATATACAGGGAGTACCAGGTAATAACATGGTTATATACAGGGAGTACCAGGTAATAACATGGCTATATACAGGGAGTACCAGGTAATAACATGGTTATATACAGGGAGTATCAGGTAATAACATGGCTATATACAGGGAGTACCAGGTAGTAACATGGCTATATACAGGGAGTACCAGGTAATAACATGGCTATTTACAGGGAGTACCAGGTAGTAACATGGCTATATACAGGGAGTACCAGGTAATAACATGGTTATATACAGGGAGTACCAGGTAGTAACATGGCTATATACAGGGAGTACCAGGTAATAACATGGCTATATACAGGGAGTACCAGGTAATAACATGGCTATATACAGGGAGTACCAGTACTGAGTCGATGTGCAGGGGTACGAGGTAATTGAGGCGGCTATGTACTGTACATGTCCTGGGAATATCTTGGAAGCTTATCGTTGAGATAATATGAAGAAAGGAAACACACAAGCATGACTACAACATTGTTTGGTAATTAGAGTCAGTCAGTCAGGCACTTGTGAGTGTCAGTTTGTGTGTGTGTGTGTGTGTGTGTGTGATGTGTGATGTGTGTGCGCGTGTGTGTATGTATGTGTATGTGTGTGTGTGTGTGTGATGTGTGTGCGCGTGTGTGTGTGTGTGTATGTATGTGTATGTGTGTGTGTGTGTGTGTGTGCGTGTGATGTGTGATGTGTGTGCGTGTGTGTGTGTGCGTGTGCGTGTGTGTGATGTTGTGTGTGTGTGATGTTGTGCGTGTGTGTATGTGTGTGTGCGTGTGTGTGTGATGTTGTGTGTGTGTGATGTTGTGCGTGTGTGTATGTGTGTGTGTGTGTGTGTGATGTAGTGATGTAGATCTATAAGCCGCCCTGAGTGGTGCAGTGGTCATAGGCACTGCATCTCAGTGCAAGAGGTGTCACTACAGTCCCTGGTTCAAATCCAGGCTGTATCACATCCGGACGTGATTGGGAGTCCCATAGGGCGGCGCACAATTGTCCCAGCGTTGTCTGGGTTTGGCCGGTATAGGCCGTCATTGTAAATAAGAATTTGCTCTTAAACTGACTTGCCTAGTTAAATAAAAAAACACTGTGATTACCTTTGTTCAAAGGAAGGAAGTGAAGTCTCCTCCCTGAAAATGGAAACTCTAAGCCAAAAACCCATATTTATCATCACCAAAAAAGTACATTTTTGTTTTCATACATTTTTTACGATATATTTTATCATCTGCACACAGGCTTGAAAATCACTGCACCAGTTTAAGCATCGCCTTCACCTAATGCTGATTTGTCCAAATAATCAACGAGGTAAACCCAAAACCAGGAACTACTGCTGCATGTAATCACACAAATCTACATGAGCCTTGGCAGATGTTCACCGTTTCATCTGTCCACAACAAGTGTTTCACTACACCTGCAATAACATCTGCAAAAATATGTGTACGTGACTAATAACATTTGATTTGACTTCGATATCTTAGATTGAACAACAGGACAATTTACTATTGAATTCGTCAGGCTCAAATTTCATGAAAATTTACAAAATGACAGAATAATGGCAGTTAGTTTCATCTGAACAAAAAATACCGCTGAATAATCAAATTGTCTCATCAGGGAGAGACAGCTCAGCTGCTGTGGTTCACTCGGACTGTCCCTATGGGCCCTGGTCAAGAGTAATGACTGTCCCTATGGGCCCTGGTCAAGAGTAAAGACTGTCCCTATGGGCCCTGGTCAAGAGTAATGACTGTCCCAGTGGGCCCTGGTCAAGAGTAAAGACTGTCCCAATGGGCCCTGGTCAAGGGTAATGACTGTCCCAATGGGCCCTGGTCAAGAGTAATGACTGTCCCAGTGGGCCCTGGTCAAGAGTAAAGACTGTCCCAATGGGCCCTGGTCAAGGGTAATGACTGTCCCAATGGGCCCTGGTCAAGGGTAATGACTGTCCCTATGGGCCCTGGTCAAGAGTAATGACTGTCCCAATGGGCCCTGGTCAAGAGTAATGACTGTCCCAATGGGCCCTGGTCAAGAGTAATGACTGTCCCAATGGGCCCTGGTCAAGAGTAATGACTGTCCCAATGGGCCCTGGTCAAGAGTAATGACTGTCCCAATGGGCCCTGGTCAAGGGTAATGACTGTCCCAATGGGCCCTGGTCAAGAGTAATGACTGTCCCAATGGGCCCTGGTCAAGAGTAATGACTGTCCCAATGGGCCCTGGTCAAGGGTAATGACTGTCCCAATGGGCCCTGGTCAAGAGGAATGACTGTCCCAATGGGCCCTGGTCAAGGGTAATGCACTGTGTAAGCAATAGGTTGTAATTTAGGATGTCTCCTCTAACACAAAGGCTCTTCTATAACAACATGCAGACGCAGCATAATGAGGTTTTAAACAACTACCTGCATTCAGGGTGATTTAGTCATTCAGCCTACCTCCATTTAGAGCAGATTGACTGTTTAGAGGAAACACTTGATATAAGTAGAAACCCCAAGAGTCTGACGGAGGATGGGCAGCTTAGTGATCACACCAGAGCCAATAGACACATCCATAATGGTACCCTGTTCCCTACATAGTGTACCACTTTTGACCAGAGCCCTATTTGACAAGGGCCCTATAAAGGGAAAAGGCTGCCATTTGGGATTCTTTCCAATATGTATCCCTGAGACGGCCAGAAATCTGAGGATGAGGATAGGTTTAATGTACATTATGTATCTGCTCTACTCAGCACCACAGTCAGCAATCTGGACAGAACCCCCGTGTGCTTCAGCATCATTGGTCAGCAATCTGGACAGAACCCCCGTGTGCTTCAGCATCATTGGTCAGCAATCTGGACAGAGAACCCCCGTGTGCTTCAGCATCATTGGTCAGCAATCTGGAAAGAGAACCCTGTGGCCAAATGTCAAACCAGGAAGCAATGTGTCTGATCCCTCCGTATTGATACACATGAAACATGAGACTGTTTCGTGTCACAAGTGACACATTGTCTTTTCAGTGGCAGAAGGTTGTTTTCCTTTTGTTACTATACATACAGTATAGAATACTGATCTACATAGAAACAGAAAATAAGTTTGAATCTTAAGTAACCTGCATACACATTGTTTGAAGTACAATAGACCAACATACTGTAGCTACTGTAGTAGGTCAAAGCTGTGTGCTGGAAAACCTTGGTAGAGCATGGGTGGAGTAGGCATTGTCGTGCTCATGTGAATTTCCTTTCTTTTCTTCGGCTGAAAAATATGTTAGCATTGTCAGAAATGCTAGAAATAGATAGCACATCGTTGGTTCTGAATGGACAGAAATGGGCACGTGAGAGCGATTAAATTATACATTTTATAAAAACTGTTCCACCTACAAACTCAGTCAATCTGACATGTTTTAAGTCCAATGGTCACTTTATGGAAGCTATAGTCTTGTTTTAATCCGACGTCTAGAATTTGATCTAGATGGACACAACGACCCTGAACTTCTTAGGGCTAGGCCCCTTTTTTTTTATCCATTTCCTGTCTGAATGATGTGCCCAAAGTAAACTGCCTGTAGCTCAGGCCCTGAAGCCAGGATATGCATAGAATTCGTACCATTGGAAAGAAAACACTTTGAAGTTTGTAGAAAAGTTCAAATAATGTAGGATAATATGACACAATAGATATGGTAGGAGAAAATACAAAGAAAAACCAACCAGAATCTTTTTGAGAGAGAGACCATCCTCTTAGTAATGCAAGAGAAAGGTCATATTGAAAATTTGCTCCCTGGATGCAATTCCTATGTCTTCATTTTTTACATTTACATTTTAGTCATTTAGCAGACGCTCTTATCCAGAGCGACTTACAGTAGTGAATGCATACATTTCATACAATTTCATACATATCATACATTTTTTTTCTGTGCTGGCCCCCCGTGGGAATCGAACCCACAACCCTGGTGTTGTAAACACCATGCTCTACCAACTGAGCTACAGGGAAGCTCTTCCACAGGGTGTCAGCAGTCTATGTTCAAGGTTTCAGGCTTGTAACTTCAAAAACGAATAAGAAATAACAGTTTTAGTAGTGGGACACAGTCTTGGAAATTTGTATTTGCGAGCGCCTTGAAGAAATTACGCATCTGCTGAAAATCGGTTTCCTATTGAACATACTTCTTTCCGAAATAAATATTATAGTTAGATGACATTTTAGGGTATCTGAGGAGTAAATAGAAATGTATTTTGACTTGTTGAAACGATGGCGCCAACTAAACATACTTTTTGGGATATAAAGAAGGATTTTATCTAACAAAACGACCATTCATGTTATAGCTGGGACCCTTTGGATGACAAATCAGAGAAAGATTTTCAAAAAGTAAGTGAATATTTAATTGTTATATGTGAATGTATGAAACCTGTGCTGGTGGAAAAATATTTTAATATTTTAATGTCCTCAAACAATCGCATGGCATGTTTACGCTATAATAACTACTGTAAATTGGACAGTGCAGTTAGATTAACAAGAATTTAAGCTTTCAAACAATATAAGACACTTGTATGTACCTAAATGTTTAAAATCCATAATTGTTATGATTCTTTATTTGAATTGCGCGCCCTCCAGCTTCACCAGAAGTTGCCCCGCTAGCGATCCTTAAGGATCTGGCATGTGGTTCTCGGTAATGGCCTGACGGCTCATGACTAAAGGCGGGGAGTGTGTTGTGTACCTCCAAGTTGATTTGCACATTTTTATCAACACTGGTGTCATATTGGCTTAGATATGATTGTCGGGAGATTTTCATTTGACATTGATATCGTGCCCACGGTAATTAAACAAAAATACATCAAACAAAAGTATGAAGACATTTGGTCCTTGTTTTCCTCCTCTTTCCCCTTTCTGTTTTAATCTCACCTGCATCTAACTTTTCAATCCTGTCTTTCAGAGAATAATAATAATGTGTAATTTTAATATTATAATAAGCCTTTGGTTTGAGCCCTTACCTTGTGTGATCTTTAGAATAAGATCAACAAATATTTGCATAAACCTTGAGTTAATCATATTTACATAATCGGTACCGTAAAAAAAATGCAAGATCACCATCTCTTTCCTAGGAGTGATGTATGGTGGTGATTGGATGTGCCCTGCTATCATCATATTCACGTTCCATATTTGTCAGGTTGAGGTTCATTCTAAAAGCCGCCTGCAGATTGAATGACGGGTGAACTTTTACAATCTGATGGAGACTTTTGCTCATCTGAACTCCAGTGTATTGGTCCCACATAGCACAACTGAACTCCAGTGTATTGGTCCCTATACCATATGTCAAAACATTATCAGCCTCAAAACATCATCCTGTCACATTTGTTTTGCTAAAAAGTCGTGCATCAACCGATTGATTCTTATGTCATCTGCCCATACTCCCAGCAAGCTTTGCAGTGCCAATGGGAAAAGATGTGCATTAACCAATTGATGCTTTTGTCAATACATCGCAGTCAATGGGAAACTGTGTGCGTGCGCGCATGGTGTTGTCTGATTTTCAATGCTGGGGAATACCACCGTCATTCCTGTGGAACACTTGGCACTCATCTCTGAACCCTTTTTGTAATACATTTTGAAATGACACTTGAGGCTGTGTTAGGCAGTTGTTCATATGTTTGTCAGCCGGTTGTCAGGATAGTGGAAAGAGGATAGATGGGGATTCTACTAGAGTTGCTGTTGAACTGGCTTCTCTTTCTGTCCGCAGCGAACAGCCTCTCTGATGGGGATTCTCTGGTGTCTCCTCTCTAGGGGCACTACATCTCACCATCCTAATTGAGGTTTGAAGTATAGCCCAGGATGATTGTGTTATAGTGTGCTGCCAACAGTTATCTCATAACACTGGATACCACAGTCACCAGTTACCTCATAACACTGGATACCACAGTCACCAGTTACCTCATAACACTGGATACCACAGTCACCAGTTACCTCATAAAACTGGATACCACAGTCACCAGCTACCTCATAAAACTGGATACCACAGTCACCAGTTACCTCATAACACTGGATACCACAGTCACCAGTTACCTCATAACACTGGATACCACAGTCACCAGTTACCTCATAACACTGGATACCACAGTCACCAGTTACCTCATAACACTGGATACCACAGTCACCAGTTACCTCATAGCACTGGATACCACAGTCACCAGTTACCTCATAACACTGGATACGACAGTCACCACTGGATACCACAGCTTTATACTAGAACACAAAGGGAGGTTTGAACCTCTTCTCTTGGACTGAGCCTCCGTCTCTGTTAAATGTCAAACTCAGCCAAGTGGTAGTGGATCTGCTGGTATTCAAGGCCCTTCCACTGACAGCAGAGATGGGAGGGGAGGACGGCTCTTAATAATGTCTGGAATGGAGTGAATGGAATGGTATCCAACACACCATGTTTTTGATACCGTTGCATTCATTCCTTTCCAGCAGGGGCAGACTTAGTGATTTGGAGGCTCTAGGCAGAGGCCAGTCTGTGGCCAATTGAAAAGACATTTGCAACTTTGTATTTGTAGTCAACTTCAATGTGAAGTTGAGACAGAGACTGATAAACATCTTGATTCTATGTTTAACGGAGATCTTTTGTGTAGAGAAAATACTAATCTAACGACCATAGCCGCTGAATAAAAAAATAAAAAAATATATATAACAAAATTTCAAATAAAATAAAACAATCACAGAAATAGTGCACTGGGCCTTTACAAGTCCTGTATTAGTGGACCAACACTGGCAAAAAATTATGATTCTGCACCCATCCCCACCCCTTGACAAAGAAATCTCAGCACCCGCTGAAAAGATCGCAGCATCGCTAATATCTTCCCACGGCAATGCTGACAACGAACTAGCTGTCCTATGAGTAGTCTGAGGCAGTTGGTAAATAACAAGTGTTTTCAAGTGCAACTTCTGTGACAATGGTTTTGGGAAACACCGTTTCTATGATGCTTTAACGATGCTTCTATGAAGGTTCTAACGATGAAGTTAGCCTTAAGATACTTTTGGGAAACCGGGCCCAGAACTTTTATTTTCAAATCCTTAGAATCGGTTAAAACCTCTCTGGGCTAGGTGGGACGTTAGCGTCCCACTCTATTCAACAGCCAGTGGAATCGCGTGGCGCGAAATACAAATACCTCAAAAATGCTATAACTTCAATTTCTCAAACATATGACTATTTTACACCATTTGAAAGATAAGACTCTCGTTAATCCAACCACGTTGTCCGATTTCAAAAAGGCTTTACAGCGAAAGCAAAACATTAGATTGTCAGGAGAGTACCCAGCCAAAAATAATCACACAGCCATTTTCAAAGCAAGCATATATGTCACAAAAACCAAAACCACAGCTAAATGCAGCACTAACCTTTGATGATCTTCATCAGATGACACTCCTAGGACATTATGTTATACAATACATGCATGTTTTGTTCAATCAAGTTCATATTTATATAAAAAAAACAGCTTTTTACATTAGCATGTGATGTTCAGAACTAGCATACCCACCGAAAACTTCCGGTGAATTTACTAAATTACTCATAATAAACGTTGACAAAATACATAACAATTATTTTAAGAATTATAGATACCTAACTCCTTTATGCAAATGCTATGTCAGATTTTAAAATAGCTTTTCGGCGAAAGCACATTTTGCAATATTCTGAGTACATAGCTCAGCCATCACGGCTAGCTAATTTGACACCCACCAAGTTTGGGGCAACCTAAACTCAGAATTACTATTAGAAAAACTGGATTACCTTTGCTGTTCTTCATCAGAATGCACTCCCAGGACTTCTACTTCAACAACAGATGTTGTTTTGGTTCCAAATAATCCATAGTTATATCCAAATACCTCCGTTTTGTTTGTGCGTTCAGGTCACTATCCGAAGGGTAACGCGCGAGCGCATTTCGTGACAAAAAATGTCAAAATATTCCATTACCATACTTAGAAGCATGTCAAACGCTGTTTAAAATCAATTTTTATGCTATTTTTCTCATAAAATAGCGATAATATTCCAACCGGACAACATTGTATTCATTCAAAGAGTGAAAGAAAAAAATGACGAAGTCTCGTGAACGCGCATCTCCAGACTCACTGTCCCCAGGCAGGCCACTTACAAACTCTGCGGCTATACTTTGCCCAGAGACAGGAGACACGTCATTCCGCTTCCTTAACGCTTTAGAGAGCCAATGGAAGCCTTAGAAAGTGTCACGTAACAGCACAGATGCTGTAATTTTGATAGAGATGCAACAGAAGGACTACAAATTGTCAGACAGGCCACTTCCTGCATGGAATCTTCTCAGGTTTTTGCCTGCCATACGAGTTCTGTTATAGTCACAGACACCATTCAAACAGTTTTAGAAACTTTAGAGTGTGTTCTATCCAAATATACTAATTATATGCATATTATCGTTTCTGGGCAAGAGTAGTAACCAGTTTAAATCGGGTACGTATTTTTATCTGGACGTGAAAATACTGCCCCCTAGCCCCAACAGGTTTTAATAAAGTTAGTGTTTACTTCCAAAAATATTCCTAATGTCTAGTATATCATTGTGTCATTTTTTCAAGTTCTAATGCACTGTTGGGGTGGCAGGATAGCCTAGCGGTTAGAGCGTTGGACTAGTAACCGAAAGGTTGCTAGATCGAATCCCCTGAGCTGACAAGGGAAAAAGCTGTTGTTTTGCCCCTGAACCAGGCAGTTAACCCACTGTTCCTAGGCCATTGTTGTAAATAAGAATTTGTTCTTAACAGACTTGCCTAGTTAAAAACTGTTTGGGTTAGGTGTCCCGCTAGAGGGACAACTTCTGTTGAAACTGGAGTGCGTCCAATTCAAATAAATAATCATAAAAATTATGGATATTAAACATTTAGGTACATACAAGTGTTTTATATCGTTGAAAGGTTCAATTCTTGTTTATCTAACTGCACTGTCCAATTTACAGTAGAAAGCATGCCATGCGATTGTTTGAAGACGGCGCCCCACATCAAAATATTTTTCCACCGGCACAGGTTTTATACATTCAAAAATAGCGATTGAATGTTCACTTCTTTTTTGAAAATATTTCTCTGATTTGTCATCCAAAGGGTCCCAGCTATAACATGTTAGATAAAATCCTTCTTTATATCCTAAAAAGTATGTTCAGTTGGTGCCATCGATTTGAGCAATTCACTCGTTCAACATATAGGAATCAAAAAATCTACCCCTAAACTTTGTTTCAACAAGTCAAAATATGTTTCTATTGACTCCTCAGATACCCTGAAATGTAATCAAACTGTAATATTTCTTACAGAAAGAAGTATGTTCAATAGGAAACCGATTTTAGCAGGTGCTTTCTGTCTTCAACGTGCGAGCATACACAAATTTCCCTGTACTTAAACTGTTCTTTCTCATTCGTTTTGGAAGTTACAAGCCTGAAACCTTGAACATAGACTGCTGACACCCTGTGGGGGCCAGAGGAATTGCATCATGGGAGGTAGAATTCAGTATACTTTCCGTTGTAAGAGCATGGGCTCTCAAAAGAAAATAAATTCTGGTTGTTTTTTCTTTGCATTTTCTCCTACCACATCTATTGTTTTATAGTCTCCTACATTATTTTAACATTTCTACAAACTTCAGTGTTTTCTTTCCAATGGCACCAATTATATGCATATCCTGGCTTCAGGGCCTGAGCTACAGGCAGTTTACTTTGGGCACGTCAGTCAGACGGAGTTTGAAGAAAAAGGACCCTAGCCCTAAGAAGTTTTAAATAAACGTTAAATAAAAAAGAAATGCCAGTAATAGCCTAAACACATTCCAATAAACGTCATGTCATGATGGTCAGCGCTTCAAGCCAAGCACCCTGCATGTCCACCCTTTCCTCTTGCTCTCTCCCTACCAGTGAAACTAGCTTAGACATTTCACAGCAAGCTTCTCTATCTGTGCAATTGGGCGAGGTAAATGTAATGGTCTATTTTGTTAAAAGGATGTTGATTTCAAGGATTAAAACAAGATAGAAAAGGAACTATGTGAATCGTTATCTTATTTTGGTTCAGAACTTTATTTTCTGGTCGAAACACTGGAAAGGAACAAAAAACGGTTCTGTTTGGAACGGAACTATTAGAAAATAATTTATGCACCACCCCTCTACCTACTGAACCATTACTACACTAACCACCACCCCTCTACCTACTGAACCATTACTACACTAACCAACACCCCTCTACCTACTGAACCATTACTACACTAACCACCACCCCTCTACCTACTGAACCATTACTACACTAACCACCCCTGTACCTACTGAACCATTACTACACTAACCACCACCCCTCTACCTACTGAACCATTACTACACTAACCACCACCCCTCTACCTACTGAACCATTACTACACTAACCACCACCCCTCTACCTACTGAACCATTACTACACTAACCACCACCCCTCTACCTACTGAACCATTACTACACTAACCACCACCCCTCTACCTACTGAACCATTACTACACTAACCACCACCCCTCTACCTACTGAACCATTACTACACTAACCACCACCCCTCTACCTACTGAACCATTACTACACTAACCACCACCCCTCTACCTACTGAACCATTACTACACTAACCAACCCTCTACCTACTGAACCATTACTACACTAACCACCCCTCTACCTACTGAACCATTACTACACTAACCACCCCTCTACCTACTGAACCATTACTACACTAACCACCACCCCTCTACCTACTGAACCATTACTACACTAACCACCCCTCTACCTACTGAACCAGTACTACACTAACCACCACCCCTCTACCTACTGAACCATTACTACACTAACCACCCCTCTACCTACTGAACCATTACTACACTAACCACCACCCCTCTACCTACCGAACCATTACTACACTAACCACCCCTCTACCTACTGAACCATTACTACACTAACCACCCCTCTACCTACTGAACCATTACTACACTAACCACCCCTCTACCTACTGAACCATTACTACACTAACCACTCCTCTACCTACTGAACCATTACTACACTAACCACTCCTCTACCTACTGAACCATTACTACACTAACCACCACCCCTCTACCTACTGAACCATTACTACACTAAACACCCCTCTACCTACTGAACCATTACTACACTAACCACCACCCCTCTACCTACTGAACCATTACTTCACTAACCACCACCCCTCTACCTACTGAACCATTACTTCACTAACCACCACCCCCTCTACCTACTGAACCATTACTACACTAACCACCCCTCTACCTACTGAACCATTACTACACTAACCACCCCTCTACCTACTGAACCATTACTTCACTAACCACCACCCCTCTACCTACTGAACCATTACTACACTAAACACCCCTCTACCTACTGAACCATTACTACACTAACCACCACCCCTCTACCTACTGAACCATTACTACACTAAACACCCCTCTACCTACTGAACCATTACTACACTAACCACCCCTCTACCTACTGAACCATTACTTCACTAACCACCACCCCTCTACCTACTGAACCATTACTACACTAAACACCCCTCTACCTACTGAACCATTACTTCACTAACCACCACCCCCTCTACCTACTGAACCATTACTACACTAACCACCCCTCTACCTACTGAACCATTACTACACTAACCACCCCTCTACCTACTGAACCATTACTTCACTAACCACCACCCCTCTACCTACTGAACCATTACTACACTAACCACCCCTCTACCTACTGAACCATTACTACACTAACCACCCCTCTACCTACTGAACCATTACTACACTAACCACCCCTCTACCTACTGAACCATTACTTCACTAACCACCACCCCTCTACCTACTGAACCATTACTACACTAACCACCACCCCTCTACCTACTGAACCATTACTACACTAACCACCACCCCTCTACCTACTGAACCATTACTACACTAACCACCACCCCTCTACCTACTAAACCACTACTACACTAACCACCACCCCTCTACCTACTGAACCATTACTACACTAACCACCACCCCTCTACCTACTGAACCATTACTACACTAACCACCACCCCTCTACCTACTGAACCATTACTACACTAACCACCCCTCTACCTACTGAACCATTACTACACTAACCACCACCCCTCTACCTACTGAACCATTACTACACTAACCACCACCCCTCTACCTACTGAACCATTACTATACTAACCACCCCTCTACCTACTGAACCATTACTATACTAACCACCCCTCTACCTACTGAACAATCCTCTTATGCAATAGTCTCATAATGAAATGGTGTTACAGGCCCCGGCAAACACTCATTACTTTATTAACCTCGTCTGGTCACAGGCAGGCGTTTCGACATGCCTCTTTCAGAATGGATAATATAATACACCAGCTGGCTATAAGGTTTAGGGTAATGCTGAAGACAGCTTACAGTCCATCATACAATGTTGTGTAACAACAGAGCATTAGTTATTACAGGGTTCCCTGGGGATAGTAAAAAGGACTATTGAATAACATTACCAAGGGAAGAATTTACAATGAGGACAGTGGAGGTCCTAGAACAGAGGACAGTAGAGGTCCTAGAACAGAGAACAGTAGTGTGTCCTAGAACAGAGAACAGTAGTGGTCCTAGAACAGAGAACAGTAGTGGTCCTAGAATAGAGAACAGTAGTGGGTCCTAGAACAGAGAACAGTAGTGTGTCCTAGAACAGAGAACAGTAGTGGTCCTAGAATAGAGAACAGTAGTGGGTCCTAGAACAGAGAACAGTAGTGTGTCCTAGAACAGAGAACAGTAGTGTGTCCTAGAACAGAGAACAGTAGTGGTCCTAGAACAGAGGACAGTAGTGGTCCTAGAACAGAGGACAGTAGTGGTCCTAGAACAGAGGACAGTAGTGGTCCTAGAACAGAGGACAGTAGTGGTCCTAGAACAGAGGACAGTAGTGGTCCTGGAACAGAGGACAGTAGTGGTCCTGGAACAGAGGACAGTAGTGGTCCTAGAACAGAGGACAGTAGTGTGTCCTAGAACAGAGGACAGTAGAGGTCCTAGAACAGAGAACAGTAGTGGTCCTAGAACAGGGGAAAAATAATTAAACAAGGAATAAATACACAATAATGATAACTTGGCTATATCACATCAAATCAAATTGTATTTGTCACAATACAACCTAACAGTGCAATGCTTACTTACAAGCCATTTACCAACAATGCAGTTTTAAGAAAATACAAAAAAAAGTAAGATAAGAATAGCAAATAATTAAAGAGCGGCAATAAATAACAATAATGGGGCTATATACAGGGGTTAACGGTACAGAGTCAATGTGGAGGCTATATACAGGGGTTAACGGTACAGAGTCAATGTGTCAATGTGCGGGGGCACCGGTGTCGAGGTAATTGAGGTAATTATGTACATGTAGGTAGAGTTATTAAAGTGGCTATGCATAGATAATAACAGAGCAGCAGAAGTGTGGGCGGTTGGGGGGGGGGGGCAATGCAAATAGTCTGGGTAGCCATTTGATTACCTGTTCATGAGTCTTATGGCTTGGGGGTAGAAGCTGTTTAGAAGCCTCTTGGACCTAGACTTGGCACTCCGGCACCGCTTGCGGTGCAGTAGCAGAGAGAACAATCTATGACTGGGGTGGCTGGAGTCTTTGACAATTTTTAAGGCCTTCCTCTGACACCGCCTGGTATAGAGGTCCTGGATGGCAGGGAGCTTGGCCCCAGTGATGTACTGGGCCGTACACACTATGCTCTGTAGTGCCTTGCGGTCAGAGGCCGAGCAGGTGCCATACCAGGCAGTGATGCAACCCGTCAGGATGCTTTCGATGTTGCAGCTTTAAAATATTTTGAGGATCTGGGGACCAATGCCAAATGTTTTCAGTCTCTTGAGGGGGAATAGGTCTTGTCGTGCCCTCTTCACGACTGTCTTGGTGTGCTTGGACCATGTTAGTTTGTTGGTGATGAGGACGCCAAGAAACTTGAAGCTCTCAACCTGCTCCACTACAGCCCCATCGATGAGAATGGGGGTGTGCTCGGTCCTCCTTTTCCTGTAGTCCACAATCATCTCCTTTGTCTTGATCACATTAAGGGAGAGGTTGTTGTCCTTGCACTACGCGATCAGGTCTCTGACCTCCTCCCTATAGGCTGTCTCATCATTGTCGGTGATCAGGTCTACCACTGTTGTGTCATCAGCAAACTTAATGATGGTTTTGCAGTCATGACTGGCCATGCAGTCGTGGGTGAACAAGGAATACAGGAGGGGACTGAGCATGCACCCCTGGGGGCCGCCGTGTTGAGGATCAGCATAGCGCATGTGTTGTTACCTACCCTTATCACCTGGGAGGGGGGACCGTCAGCAAGTCTAGGATCCAGTTGCAGAGGGAGGTGTTTAGTCCCAGGGTCCTTAGCTTAGTGATGAGCTTTTGAGGGCACAATGGTGTTGAACACTGAGCTGTAGTCAATGAATAGCACTCTCACATAGGTGTTCCTTTTGTCCAGGTGGGAAAGGGCAGTGTGGAGTGCAATAGAGATTGCATCATCTGTGGATCTGTTGGTGCTGTATGCAAATTGGAGTGGGTCTAGGGTTTCTGGGATAATGGTGTTGATGTGAGCCATGACCAGCCTTTCAAAGCATTTCATGGCTACAGACGTGAGTGCTACAGGTAGGTAGTCATTTAGGCAGGTTACCTTAGTGTTCTTGGGCACAGGGACTATGGTGGTCTGCTTGAAACATGTAGGTATTATAGACTCAGGCAGGGAGAGGTTGAAAATGTCAGTGAAGACACTTACCAGTTGGTCAGCGTATGCTCGGAGTACACGTCCTGGTAATCCGTCTGGCCCTGCGGCCTTGTGAAAATTTACCTGTTTAAAGGTCTTGCTCACATCGGCTGCGGAGAGCGTGATCACACAGTCGTCCGGAACAGCTGATGCTCTTATGCATGTTTCAGTGTTACTTGCCTCGAAGCGAGCATAGAAGCTATTTAGCTCGTCTGGTAGGCTTGTGTCACTGGGCAGCTCTTGGCTGTGCTTCCCTTTGTAGTCTGTTAGAGTTTCCAAGCCCTGTCTGATGAGCGTCAGAGCCGGTGTAGTACATTTCGATTTTAGTCCTGTATTGAGGCTTTGCCTGTTTGATGGTTTGTCAGAGGGCGTTGCAGGATTTATTATAAGCTTCTGGGTTAGTGTTCTGCTCCTTGAAAGCGGCAGCTCTAGCCTCAAGCTCAGTGCGAATGTTGCTTATAATCCATGGCTTCTGGTTGGGGTATGTACGTACAGTCACTGTGGGGACGACGTCCTCGATGCACTTATTGATAAAGCCAGTGACTGATGTGGTGTATTCCTCAATGCCATCGGAAGATTCCCCGAACATATTCCAGTCTGTGCTAGCAAAACAGTCCTGTAGTTTAGCATCTGCTTCATCTGACTACTTTTTTATAGACCGAGTCACTGGTACTTCTTGTTTTAATTTTTGCTTGTAAACAGGAATCAGGAGGATAGAATTATGGTCAGATTTGCCAAATATACATGGCGTACCAGTACCGAGTCGAAGTGCAGGGGTACGAGGTAATTGAGGTTGATTTTTACATGTAGGTAGGGATAAAGTGACTAGTCAACAGGATAGATAATAAACAGTTGCATTTGTGATCATTCAAAACAGTTAGTGCAAAAGGAGGTCAATGCAGATAGTCCTGGTATCTATTTGGTCAACTATTTAGCAGTCTATGGCTTGGGATTTGTAGCTGTTCAGGATCCTGTTGCTTACAGACTTGGTGCATTGGTACCAGTTGCCGTGCGGTGGCAGAGAGAACAGTGTGTGGCATTGGGCGGCTGTAGTCTTTGACAAATACAGAAAGTCTTTCTCCCTCCCTTCATGTCTCTCAGGGATGAGAAAGTAGAGCTGTGGTTTATCCTTCATCTTCAGCCCTCCAGACATCCCAGACCGAGAAGACAGAGAGTTCAGCAGCCATGGACATGATGCTGCAGCTTAAACAATCACGGACACTATTCTGTCCATCTAAACACTAAAATATGTATTGGTGTGGATGGAGGGTCCGTAGTATTTCAGGACGGTTTCATTTAGCCTAGAGAATTTAATATAGGACAAGGGTTTCAGCATGGTTTAATTTACAGAAACAATTGTATTTACAACCATGCAGGTGTAATCCAATATCAATCCAACTTTGTCCGGCTCATTTGAAGCATCCAGTAATACAAAGACAGTGGTAATAAATGACGCCATGGCTTTAAGGGCTGTAGGGACACCATCAGCTTTAATAATATCAGAACCATGCTATAAAGGCTGTAGGGACACCATCAGCTTTAATAATATCAGAACCATGCTTAAGGGCTGTAGGGACACCATCAGCTTTAATAATATCAGAACCATGCTATAAGGGCTGTAGGGACACCATCAGCTTTAATAATATCAGAACCATGGCTTTAAGGGCTGTAGGGACACCATCAGCTTTAATAATATCAGAACCATGCTATAAGGGCTGTAGGGACACCATCAGCTTTAATAATATCAGAACCATGCTATAAGAGCTGTAGGGACACCATCAGCTTTAATAATATCAGAACCATGCTATAAGGGCTGTAGGGACACCATCAGCTTTAATAATATCAGAACCATGCTTTAAGGGCTGTAGGGACACCATCAGCTTTAATAATATCAGAACCATGCTATAAGGGCTATAGGGACACCATCAGCTTTAATGATATCAGAACCATGCTATAAGGGCTGTAGGGACACCATCAGCTTTAATGATATCAGAACCATGCTATAAGGGCTGTAGGGACACCATCAGCTTTAATAATATGGTAAACATGCAGACATCTCATTTCCCAACAGAAGATGGACAGGAGAGAAATAGGCTTCTTATTGATTATGTTTATTGTTGGAGCGAACCCAAAGGAGAAATGACGTGCATCGATTACATTTCAAATGAAATGCTTCCCTTGGAGTAGGTTAGGACAGCTAGCTAGGCTGGGGATAGTAGGTTAGGACAGCTAGCTAGGCTGGGGATAGTAGGTTAGGACAGCTAGTTAGGCTGGGGATAGTAGGTTAGGACAGCTAGTTAGGCTGGGGATAGTAGGTTAGGACAGCTAGATAGGCTGGGGATAGTAGGTTAGGACAGCTAGCTAGGCTGGGGATAGTAGGTTAGGACAGCTAGCTAGGCTGGGGATAGTAGGTTAGGACAGCTAGTTAGGCTGGGGATAGTAGGTTAGGACAGCTAGTTAGGCTGGGGATAGTAGGTTAGGACAGCTAGTTAGGCTGGGGATAGTAGGTTAGGACAGCTAGCTAGGCTGGGGATAGTAGGTTAGGACAGCTAGCTAGGCTGGGGATAGTAGGTTAGGACAGCTAGTTAGACTGGGGATAGTAGGTTAGGACAGCTAGCTAGACTGGGGATAGTAGGTTAGGACAGCTTGGCAGGCTGGGGATAGTAGGTTAGGACAGCTAGTTAGACTGCGGATAGTAGGTTAGGACAGCTAGCTAGGCTGGGGATAGTAGGTTAGGACAGCTAGCTAGACTGGGGATAGTAGGTTAGGACAGCTAGCTAGGCTGGGGATAGTAGGTTAGGACAGCTAGTTAGGCTGTGGATAGTAGGTTAGGACAGCTAGCTAGACTGGGGATAGTAGGTTAGGACAGCTTGGCAGGCTGGGGATAGTAGGTTAGGACAGCTAGTTAGACTGGAGATAGTATGTTAGGACAGCTAGCTAGACTGGGGGTAGTAGGTTAGGACAGCTAGCTAGGCTGGGGATAGTAGGTTAGGACAGCTAGTTAGGCTGGGGATAGTAGGTTAGGACAGCTAGCTAGGCTGGTGATAGTAGGTTAGGACAGCTAGTTAGGCTGGGGATAGAGACACAAGACATTCTGTTACGCTGCTTTCTTTCTCCTCTCCTCGGCTTTCCCTCTCTCACTCTCTACTGTCCTCTCTCTCTCTCTCTCGCTCTCTCCCCTGTCCTCTCTCTCTCTCTCCTGTCCTCTCTCCTTCTCTCTCTCTCTCCCCTGTCCTCTCTCCCTCTCTCTCTCTCTCTCCCCTGTCCTCTTTCCCTCTCGCTCTCCCCTGTCCTCTCTCCTTCTCTCTCACCCCTGTCCTCTCTCCCTCTTTCTCTCTCACCCCTGTCCTCTCTCCCTCTCTCTCTCTCTCTCTCCCCTGTCCTCTCTCCTTCTCTCTCTCCCTTGTCCTCTCTCCCTCTCTCTCTCTCTCCCCTGTCCTCTCTCCTTCTCTCTCTCCCCTGTCCTCTCTCCCTCTCTCTCTCCCCTGTCCTCTCTCCCTCTCTCTCTCTCTCTCCCCTGTCCTCTCTCCTTCTCTCTCTCCCTGTCCTCTCTCTCTCTCTCCCCTGTCCTCTCTCCTTCTCTCTCTCCCCTGTCCTCTCTCCCTCTCTCTCTCCCCTGTCCTCTCTCCCTCTCTCTCTCCCCTGTCCTCTCACCTTCTCTCTGCTAGGATATTAAACAGAGGATTTTGGTTTTGCTGCATATTTTTATGCATGCTCAGATTCTTAAACAGTGTGAAGCAATTTAATTTACAGAAGCACTATGCAGAAATCACTCCGCCTTTTCCTGGTTGCAAAAATTCTAATAGTTTATGACAAAACAAGCAATAATAGTGTAGAGAATCATTGTACCATCTAAACTGCAGGGAAATATATTTTCCATAACAAATATTGTATTTTCAGCTGTTTGAAGTTAGTGTACAAAACTGAAAAAACCCCGCAAAAACAAAACTTAAGACTTGGAAGAATAGAAATAGCGCTCACATAGCGGTATCACAACCAGCCGTGGTTGGGAGTCCCATAGGGCGGCACACAATTGGCCCAGAGTTGTCCGGGTTTCACATCCGGCCCGTGGTTGGGAGTCCCATAGGGCGGCGCACAATTGGCCCAGAGTTGTCCGGGTTTCACATCCGGCCCGTGGTTGGGAGTCCCATAGGGCGGCGCACAATTGGCCCAGAGTTGTCCGGGTTTCACATCCGGCCCGTGGTTGGGAGTCCCATAGGGCGGCGCACAATTGGCCCAGAGTTGTCCGGGTTTCACATCCGGCCCGTGGTTGGGAGTCCCATAGGGCGGCGCACAATTGGCCCAGAGTTGTCCGGGTTTCACATCCGGCCCGTGGTTGGGAGTCCCATAGGGCGGCGCACAATTGGCCCAGAGTTGTCCGGGTTTCACATCCGGCCCGTGGTTGGGAGTCCCATAGGGCGGCGCACAATTGGCCCAGAGTTGTCCGGGTTTCACATCCGGCCCGTGGTTGGGAGTCCCATAGGGCGGCGCACAATTGGCCCAGAGTTGTCCGGGTTTCACATCCGGCCCGTGGTTGGGAGTCCCATAGGGCGGCGCACAATTGGCCCAGAGTTGTCCGGGTTTCACATCCGGCCCGTGGTTGGGAGTCCCATAGGGCGGCGCACAATTGGCCCAGAGTTGTCCGGGTTTCACATCCGGCCCGTGGTTGGGAGTCCCATAGGGCGGCGCACAATTGGCCCAGAGTTGTCCGGGTTTCACATCCGGCCCGTGGTTGGGAGTCCCATAGGGCGGCGCACAATTGGCCCAGAGTTGTCCGGGTTTCACATCCGGCCCGTGGTTGGGAGTCCCATAGGGCGACGCACAATTGGCCCAGCGTCGTCCCGGTTTGGCCCCGGTAGGCCGTTATTGTAAATAATAATTTGTTCTTAACTGACTTACCTAGATAAATAAAGGTTAAAAAAATATAAATATATACAAATAATAGACTTGCTTTCAATGGGAATGACAGATCTATAACTCTCATTTCTATGTGAATTTGTGCGGTCGCATAAAGTTGCATATTGCAGCTTTAATTGAGTAAAAAAAACATGAATTAAACACAATGCTTTGGTGCCTAGAGAATATGGATTCATTCATTCAAACACTTATTTATAAAGTGGTCCTCGATGGAAAAACAAGTACAGATGTAGGATCTTAATTTGATCTCCTTGTTGCAGGAGACATTTCCTGCAATGGAGGACATTTCAAACTTATTTTACATTTTACATTTTTAGTCATTTAGCAGACGCTCTTATCCAGAGCGACTTACACTAGTGATTGCATACATTTCATACATTTTTCCCCCCCGTACTTATAGTGTATTTGAAGTTTAAAAAGGCTTCTGAAGTTTGTAATTTATACTTTGGAATTTCTGACTTGATTTTCCCTTCCAAAAAAATGTATCAACACAATAAATCCACAGTTAGAGAAATCCACGGTGAGAGAATTGTCCTTCCCCAAGATCAATCACTCAAAATAATGAATAAATGAATCCCGGATGGTATTAACCATATGGTAATTTTTGTCTCAAATCTTCCATTTCAGTGTGATTTAGTCGAGAAGAAGAGTCAATGGGATCACAGTGTAGCCTCTGATGGATTAATATTATACAAATCATTCACTTTGATTGATGTGACTATTGTGTTTCTGTGCAGTAATTTTAAAGCAGCGTCTTTTTAGCTCTGTGCCTACACATAATATGATAGATGTCTCTTGACAAACACATTTCTCATAGTTTCTGTGATCTGTCAACATGGTATAATGGCTACCCAGACGAATTGCTCCGGCCAAACGCCACGCCACTCCCACAAACGTTTTTTTTCTTCTTTCTTCTCCGCAATGATTCTGGATTCCCTCCTTGGAAGGGCTGTGGCGTTCATGATATTTTGTCAGTCGGTGATTGTAATGCAAAATAACTGCCGGTCTCACGGTAATTGACCGTTAATTAACATAAATACATTTAGCATCTCCTGGCTTCCACTCAGCCTACAAGCCACTGATGCAGACCTTTGGGACATCTAAATTTTTAAAAAAGTCTACTAAATCCATGTAATACAGCCTACACCTTCACAATAAATACATCATTTATTTTAGACAGGTCTAAAGAAACATGATATGAAGAAAAGGTAGTCTATTTCAGAAGATCAGAATAGCGTACTCTAAGTTGTCCTTATGTCAGGTCCTGATCTGGCTATGCCAAATGGCTGTGGGCTACACTAGTTCATTTAACAGACAAGATTTGCTTACAATTCTGTGGCATTATTTTATATTATTTTATGGTAATGAAGAATACAATTGAACAAATCCGAATAAAATAGAAAGCATATTTTCTCTAAATGATTTCTGAGGGAGAGCACACATGTGGCTATTCTCTTTTGAGCGGTTAACAAAGAAATAGGTCCTCCTATATGCTTCATTTAGAGCTTTTTATGCAAATTTAGTAGTGATACAAATGTTAGGCTGTATGTTTGATGTTTAATACATTCTAAGGTTGCATGATGAGACTCTAATGATGATTTGAAAGAAGGGGCATGAAAGTCATGAGCTCTGCTTTGTTTTTGTTTTTTGTGCAGGCTGTACACACCTCATCAGTTTCTCATTCACTATTTGACAAGCAGTTGATAATGGGTTTAATTATAGGCGGCATTCTCTTTGTGTGGCCGTAAATCCCCTAAAAGAATCCATGCCTTTAGTGGCCAGTGGCTGTTGGGATGAATCTAATCATTATAATTCCCTTCTACCTGCTGTGTGCTCCGATGCACCTCTCACTCACATGGCTCTGTCAGATACCTCCATTTTTATTAGACAATGCCGTTACGTGATTGGGTGCTTCTCACAGGCTACAAGTGAAGACAGACACAACTGTGGGTGTTCCGAGGTACATATTAATAATCTGTCCACATTGACTTTTTGTCAGCCAGCATAATTAGTCCTAATGAACAGCAAAAGCACTAGCCTATGTCAATCTCCTTTCCCCCATAGTACAAAAGTTGACCTTATTCTATTCTGTGCTAGAAATAAATATTCCAAGCATTGTCTAGGATAGTTGTGAGATGCGATCCCAAATGAATACAACCATTAGCATCAAAAAACCTTTTAAAGGCAATGAGGCTGACAACAAAGCTGAATGTTTAGCTTAAAATGTTGCTAAACTGTTAAGCTATTTCTTCACTTTATAAGCGCAGCAATGTACACACGGCAGTAGGCCATAAGCGCAAATTTTCCAAAATGCAATCAATTAGCGGAAAAACAACATTATCAAAAGTGACCTCAAATGTGATTATGCAGGTAATGCTTTATTATAAAGGTGCATTTTTATGGTGAAAATGATCTTCCCCAAACTTGAAACTCACGTACCGTTCATGTATGTCAGTTAGGCTCTACACCCCATTGTAAAGCGGACTAATGTGCTTAATTTTAAAAGTTATTTGGCCACTTTAGTTGTGATACAAACCTTATTAAAACATATAGGCTAGGCTACATAAGGTGTGAGACTATGATTTGACAAAAAGGAATGCACTGTTTCTTGCCTTATTGCACACAAACTGGGATAATATATAATTCACTAGTGATAATATATAATTCACTAGTGATAGGCTATTATTGTCACCCATCAGTCTATCCTTAATTTAATATCTTCTCTTTACATGTACTAAATAATGTACTAAATAATATACTAAATAATATACTAAATAATGTACTAAATAATGTACTAAATACTATACTAAATAATGTACTAAATAATGTACTAAATAATATACTAAATAATGTACTAAATAATGTACTAAATACTGTACTAAATACTATACTAAATAATGTACTAAATAATGTACTAAATAATGTACTAAATAATATTCTAAATAATGTACTAAATAATATACTAAATAATGTACTAAATAATATACTAAATAATACACTAAATAATGTATTTGTGAAATTAGTTTTGATTTAGAATGGACCATTATAATGCACCTGTCTCGAAACAGGGGCAGCAGAAAAAAAATACATGTAATCTATACACTTAAATTGTGAATAGAGGACACTTTTCCCATGGTTTATTTTCATGCCAGCCAGGTAGGCTATACTCCTGTTGTAAAGAACAGCAATGTGCTTAATATTAGGAAAGTTTATAAATAAATATTGTAGGCCTAGCTTATAGAAAGCTGATGGGATCCTTCTCTTTTAATAGAGGCCATCAAAACTGGGTGGTACATTGAAGAATCTAAAATCTAAAATATATTTTGATTTGTTTAACACTTTGGTTACTACATGATTACATATGTGTTATTTCATAGTTTTGATGTCTTCACTACAATTCTACAATGTAGAAAATAGTAAGAATACAGAAAAACCCTTGATTTAGTGGGTGTGTCGAAACTTTTGACTGGTACTGTACATATCCCAACCAGAAGGCATGGATTACAGGCAACATCCGCATCGAGCTAAAAGCTAGAGCTGCTGTTTCAAGGAGCGGGACACTAATCTGGACTCTTATCAGGTATCCCGCTACGTCCTCAGACAAACCATCAAACAGGCAAAGAGTCATTACAGGACTAAGACTGAATCCTACTACACCAGCACTGACGCTCGTTGGATGTGGCAGGGCTTGAAAACTATTACGGACTTAAAAAGGGGAACCCAGCCGTGAGCTGCCCGGACCCTTATCGGAATCTATCAGACAATCAGACCCTATCAGACCCTCCCAGGATGGTGATAACCAATCAGATTAGCCATCTCAACCCCCACTGACTCTCTTTACAGATGATTGTGAATCCAAAATGTTACCCTATTCCCTATACAGTGCACTAGTTTTGACTAGAGTCCAGGTTCTGGTCAAAAGAAGTGCACTATGTAGGGAATAGGGTACCATTTGTGGCATGCTTCAGACTCCCAGTGTTGTATTATTGTGATTATTGTGTCCCAGCGTAGCTAATCACGCTACAGCAATCAGGTACTAAAGCCCTGTACACAGTCAACTCATAAAACTGATGTACAACACATTTGACACTGGTTGTAATACAACTGAGAGTTTAGCTGAACAAAAACAATTACAATATAGTGTTATGGAGACACAATAGTTGTGTAAGCAAAATCCGCATTGTACAAATATATTAGTTGTATCACAACCAGCGACTGGGGGTAGCCAAGTGGTAACATGGGGGTATACAGTACTGCTAGAGGCAGGGGTATTGGGGGTAGTTAGTCTAGTGGTGACAGGGGTATATAGTATTGGTGGTAGTTAGTCTAGAGGTGACAGGGGTATATAGTATTGGGGGGTAGTTAGTCTAGTGGTGGCAGGGGTATATAGTATTGGTGGTAGTTAGTCTAGAGGTTACAGGGGTATTGGGGGTAGTTAGTGTAGTGGTGGCAGGGGTATTGGGGATAGTTAGTCTAGTGGTGGCAGGGGTATTGGGGGTAGTTAGTCTAGAGGTGACAGGGGTATATAGTATTGGTGGTAGTTAGTCTAGTGGTGACAGGGGTATTGGTGGTAGTTAGTCTAGTGGTGACAGGGGTATATAGTATTGGGGGTAGTTAGTCTAGAGGTTACAGGGGTATATAGTATTGGTGGTAGTTAGTCTAGAGGTAACAGGGGTATATAGTATTGGTGGTAGTTAGTCTAGAGGTGACAGGGGTATATATTATTGGTGGTTGTTAGTCTAGTGGTGACAGGGGTATATAGTATTGGTGGTAGTTAGTCTAGTGGTGACAGGGGTATTGGGGGTAGTTAGTCTAGTGGTGGCAGGGGTATATAGTATTGGGGGTAGTTAGTCTAGTGGTTACAGGGGTATATAGTATTGGTGGTAGTTAGTCTAGTGGTGACAGGGGTATTGGGGTAGTTAGTCTAGTGGTGGCAGGGGTATCGGGGGTAGTTAGTCTAGTGGTGGCAGGGGTATTGGTGGTAGTTAGTCTAGAGGTGACGGGTATATAGTATTGGTGGTAGTTAGTCTAGAGGTGACAGGGGTATATAGTATTGGTGGTAGTTAGTCTAGTGGTGACATGGGGGTATATAGTATTGGTGGTAGTTAGTCTAGAGGTGACAGGAGTATATAGTATTGGTGGTAGTTAGTCTAGTGGTGACAGGGGTATATAGTATTGGTGGTAGCTAGTCTAGAGGTGACAGGGGTATATAGTATTGGTGGTAGTTAGTCTAGTGGTGACAGGGGTATTGGGGGTAGTTAGTCTAGTGGTGGCAGGGGTATATAGTAATGGGGTAGTTAGTCTAGTGGTGACAGGGGTATATAGTATTGGTGGTAGTTAGTCTAGAGGTGACAGGGGTAAATGGTATTGGTGGTAGTTAGTCTAGAGGTGACAGGGGTATATAGTATTGGTGGTAGTTAGTCTAGTGGTTATAGGGGTATATAGTATTGGTGGTAGTTAGTCTAGTGGTTACAGGGGTATTGGGGGTAGTTAGTCTAGTGGTGGCAGGGGTATATAGTAATGGGGTAGTTAGTCTAGTGGTTATAGGGGTATATAGTATTGGTGGTAGTTAGTCTAGAGGTGACAGGGGTATATAGTATTGGTGGTAGTTAGTCTAGTGGTGACAGGGGTATATAGTATTGGTGGTAGTTAGTCTAGAGGTGACAGGGGTATATAGTATTGGTGGTAGTTAGTGTAGAGGTGACAGGGGTATTGGTGGTAGTTAGTCTAGAGGTGAGAGGGGTATATAGTATTGGTGGTAGTTAGTCTAGAGGTGACAGGGGTATATAGTATTGGTGGTAGTTAGTCTAGTGGTGACAGGGGTATATAGTATTGGTGGTAGCTAGTCTAGAGGTGACAGGGGTATATAGTATTGGTGGTAGTTAGTCTAGTGGTGACAGGGGTATTGGGGGTAGTTAGTCTAGTGGTGGCAGGGGTATATAGTAATGGGATAGTTAGTCTAGTGGTGACAGGGGTATATAGTATTGGTGGTAGCTAGTCTAGAGGTGACAGGGGTATATAGTATTGGTGGTAGTTAGTCTAGTGGTGACAGAGGTATTGGGGGTAGTTAGTCTAGTGGTGGCAGGGGTATTGTGGGTAGTTAGTCTAGTGGTGGCAGGGGTATATAGTATTGGGGGTAGTTAGTCTAGTGATGACAGGGGTATATAGTATTGGTGGTAGTTAGTCTAGTGGTGACAGGGGTATTGGTAGTAGTTAGTCTAGTGGTGACAGGGGTATTGGTGGTAGTTAGTCTAGTGGTGGCAGGGGTATTGGGGGTAGTTAGTCTAGAGGTTACAGGGGTATATAGTATTGGTGGTAGTTAGTCTAGAGGTGACAGGGGTATATAGTATTGGTGGTAGTTAGTCTAGAGGTGACAGGGGTATATAGTATTGGTGGTAGTTAGTCTAGTGGTGACAGGGGTATATAGTATTGGTGGTAGTTAGTCTAGTGGTGACAGGGGTATATAGTATTGGTAGTAGTTAGTCTAGTGGTGGCAGGGGTATATAGTATTGGTGGTAGTTAGTCTAGAGGTGACAGGGGTATATAGTATTGGGGGTAGTTAGTCTAGTGATGACAGGAGTATATAGTATTGGTGGTAGTTAGTCTAGTGGTGACAGGGGTATTGGTGGTAGTTAGTCTAGTGGTGGCAGGGGTATATAGTATTGGTGGTAGTTAGTCTAGTGGTGACAGGGGTATATAGTATTGGTGGTAGTTAGTCTAGTGGTGACAGGGGTATTGGTGGTTGTTAGTCTAGTGGTGGCAGGGGTATATAGTATTGGTGGTAGTGAGTCTAGTGGTGACAGGGGTATATAGTATTGGTGGTAGTTAGTCTAGTGGTGACAGGGGTATATAGTATTGGTGGTAGTTAGTCTAGTGGTGACAGGGGTATTGGTGGTAGTTAGTCTAGTGGTGACAGGGGTATTGGTGGTAGTTAGTCAAGTGGTGACAGGGGTATATAATATTGGTGGTAGTTAGTCTAGTGGTTACAGGGGTATATAGTATTGGTAGTAGTTAGTCTAGAGGTGACAGGGGTATATAGTATTGGGGGTAGTTAGTCTAGAGGTTACAGGGGTATATAGTATTGGTAGCGGCAGTAAGAGGTACAGTGTTTGTTGAGAGTTTACATGAGGTAATGGTGCTACAGTAGGTCTGATGGCAGTACAGTGTTGATTGGTAACAGCAGGTCTGATGATTGGTAACAGCAGGTCTGTTGATTGGTAACAGCAGGTCTGATGGCAGTACAGTGTTGATTGGTAACGGCAGGTCTGTTGGCAGTACAGTGTTGATTGGTAACAGCAGGTCTGTTGTCAGTACAGTGTTGATTGGTAACAGTAGACCTGTTGACCGTAAGGTGTTGAAGGGTAACAGCAGGGGACTTTGTAACTATTCTACATAGAAATAGGCTATTTCCTCCTCCCAACAGATTCTTAGTCAAGCGACAAAAGATGCTAGTTGCATTTATAGACGTTATGCTTACTCTACCCTCCCTCTCTCCTCTCCCATCTCTCCTCTCTTCTCCTCCTTAAAAGACAGAATGACAGTGTAGAGGGCTTCATTCATTGTAGAATGTGACGTAAGCAATACTTTGATGTTTTAATCCAACAGTCAGCCGCCACCTGGGGAGGGGAGAGGAGAGGGGACGAGGGGAGAGGAGAGGGGACGAGGGGAGAGGAGAGGGGACGAGGGGAGAGGAGAGGAGAGGAGACATATCTTAATCCAGACTGATGTTAGGTCCACATAACCAGCTTCTCAAGATGGCGTACATCTCTTCTCCTGGAACCCTACTATCTGTTCATCAGTCTTAGAAACGTGTTGCAGTCAGTAGAAACTGTGTGAGATTCAACTCATCGTAATGAGGAGCAGACCTGGGAGGGAACCTGGGGGAGGGAACCTGGGGGAGGGAACCTGGGGGAGGGAACCTGGGGGAGGGAACCTGGGAGGGAACCTGGGAGGGAACCTGGGAGGGAACCTGGGAGGGAACCTGGGAGGGTGGCAATTAGTTTAAGAGCTTTGGGTTAAGGATGTTACAGGGACTGTGCGATGGAGGAATGGATAATTGTGGAAGGAATTACAGCTCAGTCTTCTGTCTTGTGTTGTGTATCTAACGTACTGTACATCCTAGACGTACCTTCAGCTTTGTATGGACGACTTAGTCTAGAAGTCAGAGAGAGGTTTAGAAAATAACTGACAAATCAAAATATTATGTGTGAAAAGGAGATTAAATCGGTTGAGGAATTAGATGCAGGTCATGTGGAACAGCCTGATGAAGGCAAATAGCTGCCAGATCATTACATCTGATATATCTACGTACAGTATAATAAACAGGCTGTTCTATCTGGTATATCTATGTACAGTATAATAAACAGTCTGTTCTGCTCTGTTCTATCTGGTATATCTACATACAGTATAATCTACAGGCTCTTCTGCTCTGTTCTCTGATACATCTATATACAGTATAATCTACAGTCTGTTCTGCTCTGTTCTATCTGGTATATCTACGTACAGTATAATAAACAGTCTGTTCTATCTGGTATATCTACGTACAGTATAATAAACAGGCTGTTCTATCTGATATATCTACATACAGTATAATAAACAGTCTGTTCTATCTGATATATCTACGTAGAGTATAATAAACAGTCTGTTCTATCTGATATATCTATATACAGTATAATTTACAGTCTATTCTATGTGATATATCTATATACAGTATAATAAACAGTCTGTTCTATCTGAAATATCTACGTACAGTATAATCTATAGGCTCTTCTGCTCTGTTCTATCTGATATATCTAAGGTTGTAGTCAGTAGTTCGCATACACTTAGGTTGGAGTCATTAAAACTCATTTTTCAACCACTCCACAAATTTCTTGTTAACAAACTAGTTTTGGCAAGTCGGTTAGGACATCTACTTTGTGCATGACACAAGTAATTTTTTCCAACAATTGTTTACAGACAAGGTATTTCACTTACAATTCACTGTATCACAATTCCAGTGGATCAGAAGTTTACCTACATAATGTTGACTGTGCCTTTAAACATCTTGTAAAATTCCAGAAAATTATGTCATGGCTTTAGAAGCTTCTGATAGGCTAATTGACATCATTTGAGTCAATTGGAGGTGTCCCTGTGGATGTATTTCAGGGCCTACCTTCAAACTCAGGGCCGCTTTGCTTGACATCATGGAAAATCTAAAGAAATCAGCCAAGACCTCTACAAGTCTGGCTCATCCTTGGGAGCAATTTCCAAACGCCTGAAGGTACCACGTTCATCTTTACAAACTTCTTTGTATGTGAGTATAAAAACCATGGGACCACGCAGCTGTCATACTGCTCAGGAAGAAGACACGTTCTGTCTCCTAGAGATGAACGTACTTTGGTGCGAAAAGTGCAAAAGTCGATATGTTTGGAAGAAAAAGGGGGATGCTTGCAAGCTGAAGAACACCATCCCAACTGTGAAGCACGGGTGTGGCAGCATCATGTTGTGGGGGTGCTTTGCTACAGGAGGGACTGGTGCACTTCACAAAATAGATGGCATCATGAAGTAGGAAAATGATGTGGCAATATTGAAGCAACATCTCAAGACATCAGTCAGGAAGTTAAAGCTTGGTCGCAAATGGGTCTTCCAAATGAACAATGACCCCAAGCATACTTCCAAAGTTGTGGCAAAATGGCTTAATGACAACAAAGTCAAGGTATTGGAGTGGCCATCACAAAGCCCTGAACACAATCCCATATAAAATGTGTAGACAGAACTGAAAAAGCATGTACGCGCAAGGAGGCCTACAAACCTGACTCAGTTACACCAGCTCTGTCAGGAGGAATGGGACAAAATTCTCCCAACTTATTGTGGGAAGCTTGTGGAAGGCTACCCGAAACGTTTGACCCAAGTTAAACAATTTAAAGGCAATGCTACCAAATACAAATTGAGTGTATGTAAACCCACTGGGAATGTGATTGAAAGAAATAAAAGCTGAAATAAATCATTCACTCTACTATTAATCTGACATTTCACATTCTTAAAATAAAGTGGTGATCCTAACTGACCTAAGACAGGGAATTTTTACTAGGATTAAATGTCAGGAATTGTGAAAAACTGAGTTTAATTGTATTTGGCTAAGGTGTATGTAAACCTCCGACTTCAACTGTATATACAGTATAATCTACAGTTTATTCTGTTCGGTTCTAAATCTATTCTGTTTTATTCTGTTTTATTCTATTCTGTTGTATTCCGTTCTATTCTATATTCATTTTCAGTCTATTGCATCAAAGCTGGAGTGTGTACCAACATTATTGCCTTAAGTGGAATTACAGAATAGGGGTCATTTTAACGATTTAACATGGACTGAAAAAGCGAAAGAACATGATCACTGAACAGGGGAAGATAGAACAAGATCACTGAACAGGGGAAGCTGTAATATCAGTCTACAGCGATAGAACATGCTCACTGAACAGGGGAAGCTGTAATATCAGTCTACAGCGATAGAACATGTTCACTGAACAGTGGAAGCTGTAATATCAGTCTACATCGATAGAACATGATCACTGAACAGGGGAAGCTGTAATATCAGTCTACAGCGATAGAACATGATCACTGAACAGGGGAAGCTGTTAATAGTAGTCCTAAAGCCTCTTCTATACCTGGTGCTGGTCTAAAGCCTCTTCTATACCTGGTGCTGGTCCTAAAGCCTCTTCTATACCTGGCGCTGGTCTAAAGCCTCTTCTATACCTGATGCTGGTCTAAAGCCTCTTCTATACCTGGTGCTGGTCTAAAGCCTCTTCTATACCTGGCTCTAGTCCTAAAGCCTCTTCTATACCTGGCGCTGGTCTAAAGCCTCTTCTATACCTGGTGCTGGTCTAAAGCCTCTTCTATACCTGGTGCTGGTCTAAAGCCTCTTCTATACCTGGTGCTGGTCTAAAGCCCCTTCTTTACCTGGCGCTGGTCCTAAAGCCTCTTCTATACCTGGCGCTGGTCTAAAGCCTCTTCTATACCTGGCTCTGGTCCTAAAGCCTCTTCTATACCTGGCTCTAGTCCTAAAGCCTCTTCTATACCTGGCTCTAGTCCTAAAGCCTCTTCTATACCTGGTGCTGGTCTAAAGCCTCTTCTATACCTGGTGCTGGTCTAAAGCCTCTTCTATACCTGGCGCTGGTCTAAAGCCTCTTCTATACCTGGCGCTGGTCTAAAGCCTCTTCTATACCTGGCGCTGGTCTAAAGCCTCTTCTATACCTGGCTCTGGTCCTAAAGCCTCTTCTATACCTGGCTCTAGTCCTAAAGCCTCTTCTATACCTGGCTCTAGTCCTAAAGCCTCTTCTATACCTGGTGCTGGTCTAAAGCCCCTTCTATACCTGGCGCTGGTCCTAAAGCCTCTTCTATACCTGGTGCTGGTCTAAAGCCTCTTCTATACCTGGCTTTGGTCCTAAAGCCTCTTTTATACCTGGCGCTGGTCTAAAGCCTCTTCTATACCTGGCTCTAGTCCTAAAGCCTCTTCTATACCTGGCGCTGGTCTAAAGCCCCTTCTATACCTGGCGCTGGTCTAAAGCCCCTTCTATACCTGGCGCTGGTCCTAAAGCCTCTTCTATACCTGGTGCTAGTCTAAAGCCTCTTCTATACCTGGCGCTGGTCTAAAGCCTCTTCTATACCTGGTGCTGGTCTAAAGCCTCTTCTATACCTGGCGCTGGTCTAAAGCCTCTTCTATACCTGGCGCTAGTCTAAAGCCTCTTCCATACCTGGTGCTAGTCTAAAGCCTCTTCTATACCTGGTGCTAGTCTAAAGCCTCTTCTATACCTGGCACCAACAGGCATCGTGGTCTTGTCTATTCTGTTCACTTTCAGGCATGCGTCTAAATTGTGTCTCGTTATCAGTCCACTGTATCCGCATTGTGACAAGATTTCCTGGTCCCTCCCTGTATTCAAATTATTTGACATAATGTATATTCTTTAAGAAATAATATTTATTTATGATTTTTGATTCACATCTTGATGCCTTAAGACAGGATATAGATTATTTAAATGTATTTTACTGTCCATCTTAAAAAATGCATTATCCAATCCCATGGTGGAATATAGTGGCTTTCAGAAAGATCTCAAGGTGACTTTCAGAAAGATCTCACGGTGACTTTCAGAAAGATCTCACGGTGACTTTCAGAAAGATCTCACGGTGACTTTCAGAAAGATCTCACGGTGACTTTCAGAAAGATCTCACGGTGACTTTCAGAAAGATCTCACGGTGACTTTCAGAAAGATCTCACGGTGACTTTCAGGGAGATCTCATGGTGACTTTCAGGGAAATCTCATGGTGACTTTCAGGGAGATCTCATGGTGACTTTCAGTCAAATCTCAAGGTGACTTTCAGAAAGATCTCACGGTGACTTTCAGAAAGGTCCCATGTTTACTTTCAGACTGATCTCAAGGTGACTTTCAGGCTTCCAGTATAGCTTGAAGCGAGGACTGAGCCAGTGCTGGGGGTGACTGAATGTATAAGTGAACAGCCAGGGGCTGTCTGGATCTGAATGTGAAGACTAAAAGGGTTTCTGTACATTTGCTGGTGTTTCTCCCTCCCTCCCTACTTTTGTACCTCGCTCCCTCCTATCTCCATCCCCAGCCCCCCTGTAGGTCTGTCTCTCTTCTCTCCAGACCAATCTCTTCATACCACTAGTTGTTACAGTCCCCTGTATGTCTGCCTCTCCCCTTTCTGCCCTCCAGACCAATCTCTTCATACCAGTAGGTGTTACTTATCTGATTGCAGAGACCCTGTTTAAGCAGTGAGTGCTGCTCTGCACAGCTCATACTGTATATCATACTACAGTCTATACCACTATCTCCTCTCTCCTAGCCTTAACCCATACTATAGCAGAACACAGCCTCAACCCCTACAGTACTGTAGCTAGCAGAACACAGCCTCAACCCCTACAGTACTGTAGCTAGCAGAACACAGACTCAACCCCTACAGTACTGTAGCTAGCAGAACACAGCCTCAACCCCTACAGTACTGTAGCTAGCAGAACACAGTCTCAACCCCTACAGTACTGTAGCTAGCAGAACACAGCCTCAACCCCTACAGTACTGTAGCTAGCAGAACACAGTCTCAACCCCTACAGTACTGTAGCTAGCAGAACACAGCCTCAACCCCTACAGTACTGTAGCTAGCAGAACACAGCCTCAACACAGCCTCAACCCCTACAGTACTGTAGCTAACAGAACACAGCCTCAACCCCTACAGTACTGTAGCTAGCAGAACACAGCCTCAACCCCTACAGTACTGTAGCTAGCAGAACACAGCCTCAACACAGCCTCAAACCCTACAGTACTGTAGCTAGCAGAACACAGCCTCAACCCCTACAGTACTGTAGCTAGTAGAACACAGCCTCAACAGTACTGTAGCAAGGGGCAGCAGTGAAGGCTAACTCAGTGAAAGTCCCGGCTTGAATGTGAGACACCACTTGTTTACAGCTCCAGTTTTTAGCTGTTGCCTTGTCCAGGGTGGTAGGTATTGGAAGGGACAGGATACTGTATCTGGGAACAACAGCACACTGCTTTAACCCTTTGCAGCGGCAATGAGGTGCAACGGCAATGGCTGACAGGCTGTGCTTAGGGAAAGACCCTTTCTAACAGGCAATGTCAGTCAGACTGCAGTTCCACACCAGCTGTTTGTGTACAGTACAGGATGGATCCCAAATGGCACCCTATTCCCTATGGTGTGCACTACTTTTGACAGGCCTTGTTTTAAAGTAGTACACTACAGTGCCTTCAGAAAGTATTCACACCCCTTGATTTTTTTCTTCCACATGCTGTTGTGTTACAGCCTGAATTTAAAATGTATTACATTGAGATATTGTGTCACTGATCTACACACACATGAAATGTCTTCAGTCAATGTATTCAACCCCTTTGTTATGGCAAAACTAAATAAGTTCAGGAGTAAAATGTGCTTAGCAAGTCACATAATAAGTTGTATGGACTCATTCAGTGTTCAATCATAATGTTTAAAATGATTTCTGTACCCCACACATACAATTATCTTCCAGGTTTCTCAATCGAGTAGTAAATTAAAACAGATTCAACCACAAAGACCAGGGGGGGTTTTAATGCTTCGCAAAGAAGGGCACCTATTGGTAGATGTGTAAAAAATAATTTAATATCCCTTTTAACATGGGCAAGTTATTAACTTTGGATGGTGTATCAGTACACAGTCACTACAAAGATACAGGCATCCTTTCTAACTCAGTTGCCAAAGAGGAAGGAAACTGCTCACAGATTTCACTATAAGCCCATTGGTGATTTTAAAATTGTTACAGAGTTTAAGGGTTGTAATATGAGAAAACTGAGGATGGATTAACAACATTGTAGCTACTCCACAATAATTACCTAATTGATAGTGAAAAGAAGGAAGCCAGTACAACGTTAAAAAAAATCCAAAACATGCATCCTGTTTGCAACAAGGCACTTCATTAATACTATAAAAAATGTGTCAAAGAAATTAACTTTCTGTCCTGAATACAAAGCGTTATGTTTGGGGTAAATCCAACACAACACATCACTGAGTACCACTCTTCATATTTTCAAGCATGGTGGTGGCTGCATCATGTTATGGGTATGCTTGTCATCGACATGGACTAAGGAGTTTTTGTTTAAAAAAAAAATTATGAAAACAGCACAGGCAAAATCCTAGAGGAAAACCTGGTTCAGTCTGCACTACACCAGACACTGGGAGACAAATTCACCTTTCAGCAGGACAATAACCTAAAACACAAGGCCAACTCTACACTGGAGTTGCTTACCAAGACAACATTGCATGTCCGTGAGTGACTGAGTAACAGTTTTGACTTAAATTGGCTTGAAAATCTATAGCAAGACTTGAAAATGGCTGTCTAGCAATGATCAACAACCATCTTGACAGAGCTTGAATAATAAAACAATGACAATGGGCAAATATTGTACAATCCAGGTGTGCAGTAGTTCAGAAGACTCTGTATTCGCCTCCAAAGGTGATTCTAACGTATTGACCCAGGGGTGTGAATACTTATGTAAATCAGATATTTCTGTATTTCATTTTCAATAAATGTTTAAACATTTCTAAAAACATGTTTTTACTTTGTTATTATGAGGTATTAAGTGTAGATGGGTGAGAAAAAAACATATTTAATACATTTTCAATTCAGGCTGTGACAATGAAATGTGAAATAAGTGGCGGCAGGTAGCCTAGTGGTTTGAGCATTGGGCCAGAAACTGAACGGTTGCTGGATTAAATCCCCGAGCTGACTAGGTAAAAATCTGTCATTCTGCCCCCTGAACAAGGTAGTTAACCCACTGTTCCTAGGCCATCATTGTAAATAAGAATTTGATCTTATTTGACTTGCATAGTTATGTAAAGGTTAAATTTTAAAAATGTAAAGGGGTCGTGAATACTATCTAAAGGGGTGTGAATACTATCTAAAGGGGTGTGAATACTATCTAAAGGGGTGTGAATACTATCTAAAGGGGTGTGAATACTATCTAAAGGGGTGTGAATACTTTCTAAAGGGGTGTGAATACTATCTAAAGGGGTGTGAATACTTTCTAAAGGGGTGTGAATACTATCTAAAGGGGTGTGAATACTATCTAAAGGGGTGTGAATACTATCTAAAGGGGTGTGAATACTTTCTAAAGGGGTGTGAATACTATCTAAAGGGGTGTGAATACTTTCTAAAGGGGTGTGAATACTATCTAAAGGGGTGTGAATACTTTCTAAAGGGGTGTGAATACTGTGGTGGAGAAATCAGAATTAGATAGTTAAGATGTCTTATCTGCAGAATATGCTGATGTGATTCAACTGTTGAACTCTTGTCATTAGAATGTCTCCTTTCGGACCCTTGTGATGACAGCTGTACTTCCTCCCTCACATGGGCCTCAGTCACCTTGGGCCCAGAGAGTGGAGCAGTCAGGCTTCTCTATCGCATGTCCCTGTTGCTATGCAGAATACCAGAAATAGAATAGGGCAAAGGAGGTCAGAAGGAAACATTGTTTCCTTCTGTGAATACGTGTCTTTACCTATTGCAAACCATGTGAAGGGATGGCGTGAGTAATGGAAACCGGGCACTTGTCTCCACAATGTCTGTACGTCAGTCACCCCTTTATTGGGCCTTGGGGGAGATTGTTCTCTACCCTGGTTCATTTTTAACAAGGTGGAAACTAAGGAACAACAAATTCACTTTTAAGATCTTAGCACTGAAAAAAAAGAAGAAGTTCTTTCTTCCTGGGGCCTAAGGTCTGGCTCAACGTGTGGGTTTAGTGTCTGGAACCATTGTACGTCATCTCTGAGGTTGCACCTATCCTGAGGTAGTATATAACCCAGAGGCTCCACTCGACTCAGTGGGCTCTGACTCTATCCACTCTATGTGCATGTTGTGATGGATTACTTATTAATAAGTACAATAAAAAAATTTGATCAGGTATAATTGGTGATTGTTTCTGGCTCTCCTCATTTGGTAATTTAGATACTTTCAAAAGGGGTGTGAATACTTTCAAAAGGGGTGTGAATACTATCTAAAGGGGTGTGAATACTATCTAAAGGGGTGTGAATACTATCTAAAGGGGTGTGAATACTATCTAAAGGGGTGTGAATACGTTCTAAAGGGGTGTGAATACGTTCTAAAGGGGTGTGAATACGTTCTAAAGGGGTGTGAATACGTTCTAAAGGGGTGTGAATACGTTCTAAAGGGGTGTGAATACTATCTAAAGGGGTATGAATACGTTCTAAAGGGGTATGAATACGTTCTAAAGGGGTGTGAATGCTATCTAAAGGGGTGTGAATGCTATCTAAAGGGGTGTGAATACTATCTAAAGGGGTGTGAATACTATCTAAAGGGGTGTGAATACGTTCTAAAGGGGTGTGAATACTATCTAAAGGGGTATGAATACATTCTAAAGGGGTGTGAATGCTATCTAAAGGGGTGTGAATATGTTCTAAAGGGGTGTGAATACTATCTAAAGGGGTATGAATACGTTCTAAAGGGGTATGAATGCTATCTAAAGGGGTGTGAATGCTATCTAAAGGGGTGTGAATGCTATCTAAAGAGGTGTGAATACGTTCTAAAGGGGTGTGAATACGTTCTAAAGGGGTGTGAATATGTTCTAAAGGGGCGTGAATACTATCTAAAGGGGCGTGAATACTATCTAAAGGGGCGTGAATACTATCTAAAGGGGCGTGAATACTATCTAAAGGCAAAGGTGCCTTTTGAGACACAGGGTCTCCTGCTCTGTCACCACATGGCTCCTGTCTTCTCTTCACTGTTCTGTTCTCTGTCACCGCATGGCTCCTGTTTTCTCTTCACTGTTCTGCTCTCTGTCACCACATGGCTCCTGTCTTCTCATCACTGTTCTGCTCTCTGTCACCACATGGCTCCTGTCTTCTCTTCTCTGGGGCTACAATTTAATTAATTTCATTTTTATATTACCTTTATTTTACCAGGTAAGTTGACAAAGAACACATTTTCATCATTAAACTAACATATGGAATTATTTTAAGATGGTCAGACCATGAATCATTTAGCTATTAGATTTTGAATCGTAGGACTCCTTTAGGCTTCTCCCAAAAAATGTACAACTATTATTTCATAAACTTTTGAATTTGACCTTTACTTCTATAGTCCATAGAAGCACATTGAATAACACATTCAGAATTGGCAAAACAGACAGTGAAAAAAATAAATCAAAAGGAAAAAAACATTTTGAAGTGTCGTTCCTATATCTAGGAGATATAAGAAAGCTCAGGAAATATATATTTAGACATATTTAACCCCATATTTTTTTGGGGGGGGCGCAAAACGACCTTCATACTTCCATTTGTTTGAAAGGGTTATTTTCAGACGAGTCTTGTGACACTTGTTGGAGATCAAAACTAAGAACACCATTGTGTTCGTGAGAGTCTCCCGTTTCCATAGAAACTAGGCCAAACCGTTCAGACTCCACAGACGTTTTCATGAGAAGACCAATTTTTGGGATGTCTCATGGTCTGTAACAATGGAGTAAATCATGCTTCTATTTTTGATTCTGATGGGGCGAGAGAGTTGAACTAAGCACATGAGATAAATCTAAGCTATATTCTTCAATGGGTATGAACAGTTGAAATCGGAGGTTTACATACACTTAGGTTGGAGTCGTTAAATCTCGTTTTACAACCACTCATCAAATGTCTTGTTGACAAACTATAGTTTTGGCAAGTCAGTTAGGTAATCTACTTTGTTCATGACACAAGTAATTTTTCCAACAATTGTTTACAGACAGATTATTTCACTTATAATTCACTGTATCACAATTCCAGTGGGTCAGAAGTTTACATACAATAAGATGACTGTGCCTTTAAACAGCTTGGAAAATTTCTGAAAATGATATCATGGCTTTAGAAGCTTCTAATAGGCTAATTGTCATAATTTGAGTCAATTGGACGTGTACCTGTTGATGTATTTCAAGGCCTACCTTCAAACTCAGTGCCTCTTTGCTTGACATCATGGGAAAATCAAAAGAAATCAGCCAAGACCTCAGAAAAAAATTGTAGCCCTCCACAATTCTGGTTCATCCTTGGGAGCAATTTCCAAACACCTGAAGGTACCATGTTCATCTGTACAAACAATAGTATGCAAGTCTAAACACCATGGGACCACGCAGCAGTCATACCGCTCAGGAAGGAGACGTGTTCTGTCTCCTAGAGATGAACGCACTTTGGTGTGAAAAGTGCAAATCAAACCCAGAACAACAGCAAAGGACCTTGCGAAGATGCTGGAGGAAACAGGTACAAAAGTATCTATATCCACAGTAAAATGAGTCCTATATCGACATAACCTGAAAGGCCGCTCAGCAAGGAAGAAGCCACTGCTCCAAAACCGCCATAAAAAAAGCCAGACTACAGTTTGCAACTGCACATGGGGAAAAAGATCGTACTTTTTGGAGAAATGTCCTCTGTTCTGATGAAAGAAAAATAGAACTGTTTGGCCATAATGACCATTGTTAAGTTTGGAGTAAAAAGGGGGATGCTTGCAAGCCGAAGAACACCATCCCAACCGTGAAGCACGGGGGTGGCAGCATCATGTTGTGGGGGTGCTTTGCTGCAGGAGGGACTGGTGCACTTCACAAAATAGATGACATCATGAGGATGGAAAATTATGTGGATATATTGAAGCAACATCTCAAGACATCAGTCAGGAAGTTAAAGCTTGGTCGCAAATAGGTCTTCCAAATGGACAATGACCCCAAGCATACTTCCAAAGTTGTGGCAAAATGGCTTAAGGACAACCAAGTCAAAGTACTGGAGGGGCCATCACAAAGCCCTGACCTCAATCCTATAGAAAGATTGTGGACAGAACTGAAAAAGCGTGTGCGAGCAAGGAGGCCTACAAACCTGACTCAGTTACACCAGCTCTGTCAGGAGGAATGGGCCAAAATCCACCCAACTTATTGTGGGGAGCTTGTGGAAGGCTACCCGAAACGTTTGACCCAAGTTAAACAATTTAAAGGCAATGCTACCAAATACTAATTGTGTGAATGTAAACTTCTGACCCACTAGGAATGTGATGAAAGAAATAAAAGCTGAAATAAATCATTCTCTACTCTTATTCTGACATTTCACATTCTTAAAATAAAGTGGTGATCCTAACTGACCTAAGACAGGGAATTTTTACTAGGATTAAATGTCAGGAATTGTGAAATATGGACTTTAAATGTATTTGGCTAAGGTGTATGTAAACTTCCGACTTCAACTGTTTATATAATTAATTTAAAAGTGCAATCACAGATTTCCCTTTTAACAAAGGCATTACCTGTTCACAAATAATAACATTGTTATCGTCCATTGTCTATCGATATGTTTATATCTTCAGATAGTCTTAGAAAATAGATTTGATCCATGTAATAGAGGTATTGGGCTTAGTTGTCCACAACAGTACTGTAGGGGTTGAGGCTGTGTTCTGTTAGCTACAGTACTGTAGGGGTTGAGGCTGTGTTGAGGCTGTGTTCTACTAGCTACAGTACTGTAGGGGTTGAGGCTGTGTTCTGCTAGCTACAGTACTGTAGGGGTTGAGGCTGTGTTCTGCTAGCTACAGTACTGTAGGGGTTGAGGCTGTGTTCTGCTAGCTACAGTACTGTAGGGGTTGAGGCTGTGTTCTGCTAGCTACAGTACTGTAGGGGTTGAGGCTGTGTTCTGCTAGCTACAGTACTGTAGGGGTTGAGACTGTGTTCTGCTAGCTACAGTACTGTAGGGGTTGAGACTGTGTTGAGGCTGTGTTCTACTAGCTACAGTACTGTAGGGGTTGAGACTGTGTTGAGGCTGTGTTCTGCTAGCTACAGTACTGTAGGGGATGAGGCTGTGTTCTGCTAGCTACAGTACTGTAGGGGGTTGAGGCTGTGTTCTGCTAGCTACAGTACTGTAGGGGTTGAGGCTGTGTTCTGTTAGCTACAGTACTGTAGGGGTTGAGACTGTGTTCTGCTAGCTACAGTACTGTAGTGGTTGAGGCTGTGTTCCGCCTTAGAGTTGTGTTTTGTTCAGACGTTGTGAGTTGTTTTTGCGATGGTCTTCGGGCAGCAGTCTCCAGTACCTAATATCTAACGTTCAGTAGATAATGAACAGGAGACAGTGGGCCTCTGAGTTCTATGAAATAGTGGTTTTGCTATGCAGGTGCTGTATTGTGGTTGGGAAAGTTGACCATCGACTGAAAGGTATTATATCTATGGACCAGACTGTTAAAGTTGTGGTTAGACCAGTCTGTTGTGATGCAGCAGTCTACAATAGAAAGCGTCAATAAAGAGGAACCTAGAGAGGTAATGTATTTGTGGGACCTGGGCCTCGTTTCCCAGTTGTAACTTAAGCATTACGATCATCGTACCAGTTGTATCGTTATTTACAAACCAACTTCTAACATTTGAAAAATATAAATAAGTACATGTGATTAAGTGTTTCCCAAACAAGCACGTGGACAGACCATTTCTAAGTGCATCATTAGACCATGTGTCGATACTGATAGTATCGAAAGAAAAGCAACGCTTCTCTCAAATCAGCCAACTCCACTCAAATCTTACAGTATTAACATTAGATCTGCCTTCTGAAAGTATTCACTGTGTTCTTGGTAAGCAACTCCAGTGTGGATTTGGCCTTGTGTTTTAGGTTATTGTCCTGCTGAAAGGTGAATTCATCTCCCAGTGAGGAAAGCAGACTGAACCAGGTTTTCTCTAGGATTTAGCCTGTGTTTAGCTCATTCCGTTTCTATATTTGACTTGTTATGCAAATGTTTACTCATGAACTTATTTAGACTTGTAATAACAGAGGGGTTGAATACTTGACTCAAGACATTTAAGCTTTTAATTTTCAATTAATATGTAAACATTTCTAAAAACATAATTCCACTTTGACATTATTTATTTATTTATTTATTTAACTAGGCAAGTCAGTTAAGAACAAATTCTAATTTTCAACAACAGTGGGTTAATTGCCTTGTGCAGGGGGCAGAATGACAGATTTTTACCTTGTCAGCTCTGAGATTCGATCTTGTAACCTTTCAGTTACTAGTCCAACACTTTAACCAATAGCTGCTGCCCCATTATGGGGTATTGTGTGTAGGCCAGTGACACACTATCTCAATTTAGTCCATTTTAAATGCAGGCTGTAACACAACAACATGTGGATAAACTCAAGTGGTACGAATACTTTTTTTCACAGCAGAGTATTCCACAGCTCCTAGAGAGATATTACCACCTATGGCTGCAAATAGGCTATGGAGGCGACTTATTCTAATGCATACCCAATTATAATGGACACACTCACAGATTGGACACATCGTTGCACATGATATTAACGCTACGAATGCTCTTGGAGTCGTCCCTCATCATACCTCATCTCCATACTGCGCTCCTGTGAAATTAGATGAACAAACTGTAGCCAGTGTTGCTGACTAATCTGCATAAACAACCTTCGACAGTTGTTTTGTAAATGTATTTTATGAGGCAATATGTTCAATGGATGTGTTTTGTGGACATGTTTTGTGGATGTGTTTTGTGGACGTGTTTTGTGGATGTGTTTTGTGGATGTGTTTTGTCAGACGTGAGTTACATATCGGTGGCTGGCGTTAGTCATTTAGTTTAGTTTAACATAATAGTTCAGCCTCATTAGTTCAAAGTAGAAATGTAATAAATGAAATGCCAAAGTGCTTTAACACGTTTTAAGGTAGGACCCAGGTGCAGACCGTTTTGAAGAAACAAAAGTGTATTCCTCAAACAGGGGCAGGCAAACAACAGGTCAAGGCAGGCAGGCGTCAATAATCCAGAGAGGGTGTAAGGCACCGGACAGCAGGCAGGCTCAGGGTCAGGTCAGGCAGAGGTCAGTAATCCAGAGAGGGTGTAAGGCACAGGACAGCAGGCAGGCTCAGGGCAGGCAGAACGGTCAGAACCGGGAAACTAGAAAACAGGTGCATAGAGCAGGCGGGAGCAGGGGAACAAAACGCTGGTAGGTTCTACAAAACAGGAGAAAAAGGGCTGTAAGACATGGTTTTAATTCTAGACACAGGAAAGGTAGGCGGTATGCGGAGGGTACGGGGCAACAGAGGACCAACAGAAGAGGGGCAAATGATCTTGGAGCGGGGGCAAAGGTCTAGGCTTCTGGGGGTGTAGCCGCGGGGCAATAGCAGCTGGCCAGCGCATCTGGATTGATCCTCTTGGATACCGGTCAGTGCTGCGGAAGCGAAGTGGCCTGGGCCTTACTGAACCCCTCCCGGAGGTCCTAGAACTCCGCGGAGAGGTCCGGGGAAATTTCCAAGCCCCCAGGAAGATTTATTTATTTTTTATTTCACCTTTATTTAACCAGGTAAGCTAGTTGAGAACAAGTTCTCATTTACAACTGCGACCTGGCCAAGATCAAGCAAAGCAGTGCGACACAAACAACAACACAGAGTTACACAATGAAAAAACAAGCGTACATAACACAATAGAAGAAAAGAAAGTCTATATACAGTGTGTGCAAATGGCATGAGGAGGTAAGGCAATAAATAGGCCATAGGAGTGAATAATTACAATTTAGCAGATTAACACTGGAGTGATAAATGAGCAGACGATCATGTGCAAGTAGAAATACTGGTGTGCAAAAGAGCAGAAAAGTAAATAAAAACAGAATGGGGATGAGGTACGTAGATTGGGTGGGCTATTTACAGATGGACTATATACAGCTGCAGTGATTGGTTAGCTGCTCAGATAGCTGATGTTCAAAGTTGGTGAGGGAAATGAAAGTCTCCAGCTTCAGCGATTTTTGCAATTCGTTCCAGTCATTGGCAGCAGAAAACTGGAAGGAAAGGCGGCCAAAGGAGGTGTTGGCTTTGGGGGTGACCAGTGAGATATACCTGCAGGAGCGCGTGCTACGGGTGGGTGTTGTTATGGTTACCAGTGAGCTGAGATAAGGCGGAGCTTTACCTAGCATAGACTTATAGATGACCTGGAGCCAGTGGGTCTGGCGACGAATATGTAGCGAGGGCCAGCTGACTAGAGCATACAGGTCACAGTGGTGGGTGGTATATGGCACTTTGGTGACAAAACGGATGGCACTGTGATAGACTGCATCCAGTTTGCTGAGTAGAGTGTTAGACTATTTTGTAAATGACATCGCCGAAGTCAAGGATCGGTAGGATAGTCAGTTTTACGAGGGTAGGTCTGGCAGCGTGAGTGAAGGAGGCTTTGTTGCGAAATAGGAAGCCGATTCTAGATTTAATTTTGGATTGGAGATGTATAATATGAGTCCGGAAGGAGAGATTACAGTCTAGCCAGACACCTAGGTATTTGTAGTTGTCCACATATTATAACTCAGAACCAGCGTAGTGATGCTAGTCGGGCGGGCGGGTGGGGGCAGCGAACGGTTGAAAAGCATGCATTTGGTTTTACTAGTGTTTAAGAGCAGTTGGCGGCCACGGAAGGAGTGTTGTATGGCATTGAAGCTCGTTTGGAGGTTAGATAACACAGCGTCCAACGAAGGGCCAGATGTGCACAGAATGGTGTTGTCTGCGTAGAGGTGGATCAGAGAATCACCCGCAGCAAAAGCGACATCATTGATATATACAGAGAAAAGAGTCAGCCAAAGAATTTAACCCTGTGGCACACCCAATAGAGACTGCCATAGGTCCTGACAACAGGCCTTCCAATTTGACACATTGAACTCTGTCTGAGAAGTAGTTGGTGAATCAGGCGAGGCAGTCATTTGAGAAACCAAGGCTGTTGAGTCTGCCTATAAGAATGTGGTGATTGACAGAGTCAAAAGCCTTGGCCAGGTCAATGTAAATGGCTGCACAGTACTGTCTTTTATCGATGGTGGTTATGATATCGTTTAGTACCTTGAGCATGGCTGAGGTGCACCCGTGACCAGCTCGAAAACCGGATTGCACAGCGGAGAAGGTACGGCGGAATTTCGAAATGGTCAATGATCTGTTTATTAACTTGGCTTTCGAAGACTTTAGAAAGGCAGGGCAGGATGGATATAGGTCTATAACAGTTTGGGTCTAGAGTGTCACCCCCTTTGAAGAGGGGGATGACCGCAGCAGCTTTCCAATCTTTAGGGATCTTAGACGATACAAAAGAGATTTTGAACAGACTGGTAATAGGGGTTGCAACAATGGAGGCAGATAATTTTAGAAAGTGATGGTCCAGATTGTCTAGCCCAGCTGATTTGTACTGGTCCAGGTTTCGCAGCCCTTTCAGAACATCTGCGATCTGGATTTGGGGAAGGAGAAGCTGGGTAGGCTTGGGCAAGTAGCTGCGGGGGGTGCGGAGCTGTTGGCCGGGGTTGGGGTAGCCAGGTGGAAAGCATGGCCAGCCATAGAGAAATGCTTATTGAAATTCTCAAATATCATGGATTTATCGGTGGTGACAGTGTTACCTAGCCTCAGTGCAGTGGGCAGCTGGGAGGAGGTGCTCTTATTCTTCATGGACTTTAGTGTCCCAGAACTTTTTGGAGTTAGAGCAAGGCATATTGACATTTGAGAGAGCCATAAAGCGAGGCATAAAGCAATCACAGGTGTTGATTGGGAGAGCTAGCTAAGACAACAAGAGGTACGACAACAGGGACAAAGATGTCCCGGGGCAGGCAGAGCTGACTTCAGGCAATGAGTGTGGCAGGACGGACTCCAGCCCACGATGGCACCAGTAGCCCAGTCAATAGAGGGATTGTGTCGCTGGAGCCAAGAGAATCCCAATACCACGGGAAACTGCGGAGACTCAACTAGCAGTGCTTTAACATCCATGGGAATGGAGAGGGGTTGAGTGGGGATGCCCAGCTCGACGCCAGGGTAACGTCCATAAGACTCACATCAGCCCCCGATTCGATGAGTACCTGGAGAGACTTGGACTGGTCACCCCACAGCAGGGTAGCATGGAGAGGGGGCGAGTAAGGGGAGAAGAACAATTATCTTTATTTTTTGTCTTCTCTCCTCTTCTCTCGGCTTGGCTTGTCTCTCTCCTCTCCTCTTCTCTCCTCTTCTCTTCTCTCCTCTTCTCTTGTTTTCTCTTGTCTTCTCTTCTCTTGTTTTCTCTTGTCTTCTCTTCTCTTGTTTTCTCTTGTCTTCTCTTCTCTTGTTTTCTCTTGTCTTCTCTCCTCTTCTCTCGGCTTTGCGTGTCTTTCTCCTCTTCTTTTCTCTCCTCTCCTCTCTTGGCTTCTTTTCTCTTCTCTATCTTGACTTAGCTTGTCATCTCTTCGCTCCTCTCGGCTTGGCTTCTCTGCTCTTCACTTGGCTTCTCTCCACTTCTCTTCTCTCCTCTCGGCTTGTCTTCTCTGCTCTTCACTTGGCTTCTCTCCACTTCTCTTCTCTCCTCTCGGCTTGTCTTCTCTGCTCTTCACTTGGCTTCTCTCCACTTCTCTTCTCTCCTCTCGGCTTGTCTTCTCTGCTCTTCACTTGGCTTCTCTCCACTTCTCTTCTCTCATCTCGGCTTGGCTTCTCTCCTTTCCTCTAGGCTTGATTTCTCTCCTTTCCCCTGGACTTGGCTTGTCTACTCTCCTCTCCTCTTGTCTCCAGTGTTACCATAATAACTACAAGCAGAAATGTGAAGAAGAAATACGTGACCAACCAGCTCGATTTGGTCTTATGTAGCAAAATTTGAAATTGTGTTTTTTACGTTTGGTAAAAGTAGAGACTCAGAACTAGAATATGGTATATCATACACTACAGTTGAGGAACAATGGGAAAGTAATTCTGCTGTGAAAGTTGATACACTTGTACCCTCACCTTTGAGAAAATGGCCCTTGAATATTTTTGGTACAGCAGCTCACTCTGACCATTTTACTCACCCTAGCAGAACCATTTTACTCACCGTAGCAGAACCATTTTACTCACCCTAGCAGAGCCATTTTACTCACCCTAGCAGAACCACTTTGCTCATCCTAGCAGAACCATTTTGCTCACCCTAGCAGAACCATTTTACTCACCCTAGCAGAACCATTTTACTCACCCTAACAGAACCATTTTACTCACCCTAGCAGAACCATTTTACTCACCCTAGCAGAACCATTTTACTCACCCTAGCAGAACCATTTTACTCACCCTAGCAGAACCATTTTACTCACCCTAACAGAACCATTTTACTCACCCTAACAGAACCATTTTACTCACCCTAGCAGAACCATTTTACTCACCCTAGCAGAGCTGGTTAGGCTGTTCACATGTTATCCAGAAGGCATTTCTGCGCTTCTGTGAAGTAGTGAGAAGCGACATACGCCTAGTTTCCTGAAACGAGTCACATACAGTTAGAATGTGCCATATGATATACATATAATCTGACGTAAGACATTTTCTGAAGGGCCCTTAGAAGTTGTATTGGGATATGCATCTTAGATCACCTGGGTTTGTCTTTGTAATGCTGTAACTCGAGCCCCTCCCAGTAGGCTACGGGTGTTGTGTTAGCAGAGGATCAATCCCTGAGGTCAGAGGTACTGTCAGAGGTACTGTCAGAGGTACTGTCAGAGGTACTGTCTGAGGTGCTGTCTGAGGTGCTGTCTGAGGTGCTGTCTGAGGTGCTGTCTGAGGTGCTGTCTGAGGTGCTGTCTGAGGTACTGTCTGTCAGACAGAGAGAAAGACAGTGGTGGTGTGGTGGTGGTGGTCTACCTTTTGGGAGGAATCTAAGAGGAAGGAAACATAAACCAAACTGACAGTTCATTCCTGTGGCGTGTGGATAATAGACTAGGATTCATCCCAAATGACACCTACTGTACTACCTTTATAGAGTACTGCTTCCCTTTATAGAGTACTGCTTCCCTTTATAGAGTACTGCTTCCCTTTATAGTGTACTGCTTCCCTTTATAGTGTACTGCTTCTCTTTATAGTGTACTGCTTCCCTTTATGGGGTGATGCTTCTCTTTATGGGGTGATGCTTCCCTATATAGTCTACTGCTTCCCTTTATGGGGTGATGCTTCCCTTTATGGGGTGATGCTTCCCTTTATAGTGTACTGCTTCCCTTTATAGTGTACTGCTTCCCTTTATAGTGTACTGCTTCCCTTTATAGTGTACTGCTTCCCTTTATAGTGTACTGCTTCCCTTTCTAGAGTACTGCTTCCCTTTCTAGTGTACTGCTTCCCTTTATAGTGTACTGCTTCCCTTTATAGTGTACTGCTTCCCTTTACAGTGTACTGCTTCCCTTTATAGTGTACTGCTTCCCTTTATAGTGTACTGCTTCCCTTTATAGTGTACTGCTTCCCTTTCTAGTGTACTGCTTCCCTTTATAGTGTACTGCTTCCCTTTCTAGAGTACTGCTTCCCTTTATAGTGTACTGCTTCCCTTTATAGTGTACTGCTTCCCTTTACAGTGTACTGCTTCCCTTTATAGTGTACTGCTTATAGTGAACGTCTCTGACCTGTTTTCCTAGGCAGAGTAAGAGAGGCAAGGATGGGTCATCTTTACCTTAGAGACAACCAGAGAGACAGAGATCCAAACAGACAGTCAGACAGACGTCACTGTGTTCGTGGTCCCCTGCCTGTACCTGTCTGTCCCTGCCTGATACGCCCTGTCTGCCCCTCAGAGGGCATCGGGCCAACGTCGCCATGGCACAAAGACACCAGAGAAACATGAATGGTTGAGTTGATAACAAAGGAGACAGAATTATGCCGGCAATCAGATGTCATTTCTTCAAAGGAATCGTTATAATAAAGTTAGAGTGGTATCTGGACAAGAAAAGAACCTACCAAGACTCTGACTGAGAATTATGGTAATATGATGGCTGTGAAAGTGGCCTGGATGATCTACACACACACACACACACACACACACACACACACACACACACACACACACACACACACACACACACACACACACACAGTCTACAACATTTTTATCACTGAAGAGGAATTATCAACAGAGAAGTAGTCTGAAGTTGAGCTGTCCTTTTATAATTCAGTCATTTTATATCAGTATGTATTTGACCCGCTTCTATTTTTCTCTTCACATCAACATCAAGAATCCTAATTGGGTCCATGCTTTGAACAGTGAACTATAAAGCCCTAATTGACCTGCTACGGAGCTGTATCTACAAAATAAAGAAAGAAAAGGAAACAGCTGCACACTGCTGCTCATGCTCCCATGGGATTCTATTATAACAACGACGAAGATCCTTAGGTCTTCATCATCCACCCTTAGGTCTTCATCAGGCATCCATATCCCAGTTGGGGCTGGAAGGTCCTATTCAGTGCCTTCAGAAAGTATTCAGACGCTTTGACTTTTTCCACATTTTGTTACATTACAGCCTTATTCTAAAATTGATTATATAGTTTTTTTCCCTCATCGATCTACACACAATACCCCACAGTATGCAGACCCTTTACTCAGTACTTTGTTGAATCACATTTGACAGCGATTACAGGCTGGAGACTTCTTGGGTATGACGCTACAAGCTTGGCACATCTGGATTTTGGGAGTTTCTCCCATTTTTCTCTGCAGATCCTGTCAAGCTCTGTCAAGATGGATGGGAAGCGTTGATGCATAGCTATTTTCAGGTCTCTCCAGAGATGTTCGATCGGATTCAAGTCTGGGCTCTGGCTGGGCCACTCAAGGACATTCAGAGACTTGTCCCAAAGCCACTCCTGCATTGTCTTGGCTGTGTGCTTATGGTCGCTGTACCGTTGGAAGGTGGAAGCTTCTCTCTGGAGCAGGTTTTCATCAAGGATCTCTTTGTACTTTGCTCCGTTCATCTTTCCCTCGATCCTGACTAGTCTCCCAGTCCCTGAAAATCATCCCCACAGCATGATGATGCCACCACCATCTCATCACCTTAGGGATGGTGCCAAGTTTCCTCCAGACATGACGCTTGGCATTCAGGCCAAAGAGTTCAATCTTGGTTTCATCAGACCAGAGGACCTTGTTAATCATGGTTTGAGAATCTTTAGGTGGCTTCCGTCTGGCCACTCTACCATAAAGGCCTAATTGGTGGAGTACTGCAGAGATGGTTGTCCTTCTGGGAGGTTCTCCCATCTCCACAGAGGAACTCTAGAGCTCTGTCAGAGTGACCATCGGGTTCTTGATCACCTCCCTGACCAAGACCCTTCTCTCCTGATTGTTCAGTTTGGCCGGGCGGCCAGCTCTAAGAGTCTTGGTGGTTCCAAACTTATTCCATTTAAGAATGATGGAGGCCACTGTGTTCATGGGGACCTTCAATGCTGCAGAAATGTTTTGGTACCCTTCCCCAGATCTGTGCCTCAACACAACCTGTCTCGTAGCTCTACGGACAATTCCTTTGACCTCATGGCTTGGTTTTTGCTCTGACATGCACTGCCAACTGTGGGACGTTATATAGATAGGTGTGTGCCTTTCCAAATCATGTCCAATCAATTGAATCTACCACAGGTAGAAACATCTCAAGGATGATCAATGGAAACAGGATGCACCTGAGCTCAATTTCGAGTCTCATAGCAAAGGGTCTGAGTACTTATGTAAATAAGGTATTTCTGTTTTTTATTTTTAATATATTTGCAAAAATGTCTAATAGCCGGTTTTTGCTTTGTGACTATGGGGTATTGTGTGTAGATTGCTGAGGAAATTTGTTAATTTAATATATTTTCGAATAAGGCTTTAACGTAACAAAATGTGTAAAAAGTCAACGGGTCTGAGTACTTTCTGAAGGCATTGTATATAGGGGCAGTGCTCAGTGACATCACTTCCTGAAACAGGAGGTAAAAATATATAAAATAGGTTCACAATATCTGTCACGATTACGCATGGAGTCAGGAAGCAAGTGCAGAAGGAGAGTTTAATAACAATGTTGAAAGGCAAATGAACAAACAGGAGAAATGAACATGAAAACAAACCAATAGTGCCTGATGGCTGAGGCCTAAATAAAGAGAAGGTAATCAAGGTAATGATGAAGTCCAGGTGTGTGTAATGATGGGGAGCAGCTGTGTATAATGATGATTTGAAAATAAGGGAGAGCCGCACACTCTAGGAGCTCAGATGCAAAAATGTAATATCCAACGTTTCCACAGCCAAGCTGTCTTCATCAGGGAATGATCACAAACACTGAGAGATGACTCGTTTATATAGTGTCAAAAGACACACAGGTGTCTGTAATCATGGCCAAGTGTGGCCTAATATCATTGGTTAATTCTCAAATATTAAAATGGCATTCAAAGAACACCATACAAAAAAACAAATAGATAGCATACGATCATAGATGAATTTTAGACTACACAAGCTAACAAACAATTACAATGGCAAAGTCACAATAATCACAAGAATGGCTTCAGATCAAAGTCTATGTTGAGACTGAAGGGTGCAAGGGTCTTTAAGTTAAAGATCCAGGCAGCCTCTCGTTTTAACAATAAATTATCAAGGTTCAAGGTCTCCCTCTCCTAGGGAGGATGACATGTTCGATGCCAATATAACGCAGAGACAAAATCGGATGGTTTGCTTCCAAAAAGTGGGCCGCAACTGGGTAAGTCGAGTTTTTGCACCTAATGGTGCTACGATGCCCTGAGATACGTACTTTTAATTCACGCTTTGTTTTACCCACATCATTTTTACCATAAGGACAAGTTATAAGATAAATAACTGCCTTAGTGGAGCACGTAATAAAACCTTTTATTGGGATCGATTTCCCTGTTTGTGGGTGTTTAAAGGATCTACATTTATAAGTGCCATTGCATTGAGCACAACCATTACACTTGTAAGTTCCATCCAGTAGGGGCGCAAATAGACGTTGTTCAGGAATATCCTGGGGTGGTAAATCAGAGTGTGCCAATTGGTCTCTGAGATTTCTGCCCCACGAGAATACGACCAAGGGAAGGTCAGAAAACACATTACCGAGACTATCATCGTATTTTAGTATGTGCCAATGTTTGTGAATGATCAAATCAAATTTATTTATATAGCCCTTCGTACATCAGCTGAAATCTCAAAGTGCTGTACAGAAACCCAGCCTAATACCCCAAACAGCAAGCAATGCATGTGAAAGAAGCACGGTGGCTAGGAAAAACACTCTAGGAAAAACTCCCTAGAAAGGCAAAAAACCTAGGAAGAAACCTAGAGAGGAACCAGGCTATGAGGGGTGGCCAGTCCTCTTCTGGCTGTGCCGGGTGGATATTATAACAGAACATGGTCAAGATGTTAAAATGTTAATAAATGACCAGCATGGTCAAATAATAATAATCATAGTAGTTGTCGAGGGTGCAACAAGCACGTCCAGTGAACAGGTCAGGGTTCCATAGCCGCAGGCAGAACAGTTGAAACTGGAGCAGCAGCATGGCCAGGTGGACTGGGGACAGCAAGGAGTCATCATGCCAGGTAGTCCTGAGGCATGGTCCTAGGGCTGAGGTCCTCCGAGAGAAAGAAAGAAAGAGAGAATTAGAGAGAGCATATATAAATTCACACAGGACACCGGATAAGACAAGAGAAATACTCCAGATGTAACAGACTGACCCTAGCCCCCGACACATAAACTACTGCAGCATAAATACTGGAGGCTGAGACAGGAGGGATCAGAAGACACTGTGGTCCCTTAATTTGTTCAGTGCACTTTGAATAGCGGGTAGTTAGAACGCAAGAATGCGTCTTTTTGCGAGACTGACCTTTTGAGTGACAAAGTGAGTTCTGGGTATACTCCGCCCAGGGAATGAACCGGGCCCACCACTCCCCGTGTCGGTCCTGGCAGTGAATCCTTAGGAACCTCCCCAGCTCCTGGTTCGTCCTCTCCACCTGCCCATTGGACTGAGGCCGGTACCCGGATGTCAGGTTGGTCATGGCCCCCAGCTTCTCCATGAAGACTCTCCATACCCGCGACGTGAACGATGTCCCCCGGAAGACCTGCTGAAACAGTGCCTCAGTGACCTGGAGAGCGTTAGGGAGACCAGAGAGAGGGATAGAACGGCAGGATTTGGAGAATTGGTCCACAACAACCATAACAGTGGTGAAACCATCATACGGGGGTAGATCAGTAACGAAGTCTAGATGGGAGATGAGACAAAGGCCACTGAGGCATGGGAAGGGGAAGTAGTTTCCCTGCTGCAGCCCTCACTGCTGGATACCTGGGTGTCCCTCTCTAGAGCCTGATGGATGTCCACATCTACGTCCCAAAACACGGCCAACGATACGGGGGGACCAATTGATGGGCTGGAGGGCACTTACAGGACTCTCACCTGCCATGGAACCACAGAGCAGGTCCTCCGGCATCCTGGTCCCCAGGCGGTGACTTTCATCCTCGACCAGGAGATAGTGGGGTTGAGACATGGGAGGCCGAGGATTGCTTTGTATACAGGTGCGGTAGTGATGAGAAAGGGAAGGCTTCTCTGGTGCATGGTTCCATAGGTGAGGGTGAGGGGTGCTATGATGTGCGTGATTGTGCCGGATCCCAATGGTCACTTATCCAGGGCTTGAACCAGAAAAGGAGAGGAGAGCAGGTATGAGGTTATGTTCAGGGAGGATGCGAGGGGCTGGTCAATAAAATTCCCTGCTGCACCGGAGACCACTAGAGCCGTAGAGACAACATTGAGGGACAGCTAGCGAGTGAAATGGGAACCAGAAAGGGTTTGGCGGAAAACGATGATATGGAATACTCACACCTACCCTGAGAGAAGGAAGGACATAGGGACGCCCCTCTGCCCTAGTAGACCCCGGGTTGGGATGCACCGGACAATGCCCAAGCTGGTTCCCCTCCTGGCCGCAATAGGGACAAAGCCCCAGCTGTCTCTGCCGAGTGGTGTGTGGCCCCTACCTCCATGGTTTCAGGCTCTGCCTCAGGACAGCCAAAGGAGGGGGGCGAGTGGCGAGGTGGGCACCGGCGCTCCCGAAGAAGGTTATCCAGTTAGATGGGTTGTCGTCCCGACACGCCAACTCCGTCTGGACCTCTTTTGCAGTCCTCACCGGAATAGAGTGCAGAGCGCCGGCTCTTTCCATCCGCTGGAGGCTGCCACAATCCGAAAAGTGAGGGCGTACTCCGCAGCGGTCTGGGCACCTTGCTGGATTTGGAGAAGTCGCTCATCTCCCTCACTGTGAAGACCGCCCTGAGGAGGAACCCAGATCCTCCTCTCCCCTCTCCGAGACGGCCGTAGCCCACTCCAACGCCCGCCCGGTGAGTAGGGAAATGGCAACCTTGGACCTATCGGTGGTGGGGCTCCCGTCTGATGGGTGAAATAGAGGGAGCACTGGAGTAGGAAGCCATGGCATTTTGATGGAGTACAGTCAAACTTCTCCGGAAGGGTTGTCGGCAATCGCTGATCTGGGCAGACGGCTGGGTAGGCTGGGGGACTGGTTCACTGTGGCAACCCATGGTAGGAGGCCCTCTAATAGGGGTATAGAGAGCCTCGCTGGTGGTGTCTATGCTGTGGAGAACGCGGAGGACCTCCTCCATGGCCGTACCCAGTTGCACCAACTGGTCGTGGTGTTGGTGGAGTAGATGACCCTGTTCGTTGACAGTCTGGAAGATGGTTTTATCTTCTGCTGCTTCCATACTGCGAGGCAGTATTCTGCCACGATTATGCAGGGAGTCAGGAAGCAGGTGCAGAAGGAAAGTTTAATAATAAATGAACAAAACAAGGGATGTGTACTGAACATGAAAACAAACCAATACTTCCTGATGACTGAGGCTACTGGGGGCTAAATAAAGGGAAGGTGATCATGGTGATGATGAAGGTTAATAATGGGGAGTAGGACCGGTTGTTTGTGGTCCGTGTCGTCGAGTGCTGGAGAGGGGGAGCGGGTATAGGCGTGACAATATCAACATTGGGATCCGGCAAAGCTGTCATCAAGGCAAATGGTGGCTACTTTGTAGAATCTCAAATATAAAATATATTTATATTTGTTATTAATAGTTGTGATGTCTTCTCTATTATTCTACAATGTAGAAAATAGTAAAAATAAAGAAAAACCCTGGAATGAGTAGATGTGTCCAAACCTTTGACTGGTTCTGTAGATCTTTTGTTAAAGTACAACTGATCAGTAGCAATTGAAGTCTGATTAAAGTAAACAATCTGGAGACATTTTATTAGTCCCGAAAAGGTGAAACGCTATTTCTAGGGGGTTTAGGGTTAAAGTTAGAATTAGTGTCAAGGTTAGATTTAGGTTTAAGGTTAGGTGTAAGGGTTAGGGGTTAGGGAAAATAGTATTTTGAATAGGACTGAATTGTGTCCCCACAAGGTTAGTTGTACGACACTGTGTGTGTGCAAGGAAATCAAAAATGTTGACTCACCCTACTTGCAGACAGCAATGCCATCCTCCTCTCTTTCATGTTGGCAAAACGGTCTGTATCTGTCATGCAGTACACTTTTAGTTTTTGCTGTCATAGGCTACCTAGCTAAAAGGCTTGCTAGCCTTCCTCAACAATGACCCAGCTAAGTTAGCTAGCTAGTTAACGTGAGCCTACTAGGCTGCATCTTGGCTACATATTGAACTTCAATCGTCTCAGGCCAGTGGCACAACATATTCATTTATGGCTAGATCAAAATCGCAATCATAATCATTGGCCTGGACAGATAATGAAGTCAAAACCACAAGTCCAAATCTCCATATCATCCATGGTTTTGGAAATGGACGATTTAGCAAGCTAGCTACTGCAGGACATCAACACAAGCAGACCAGAAACAGACACGTTTTTCTGACATTGATGTTTTGCTTAGGATGCGATTTGATTGGTCTGAAGCCAAATCCAAACTGGTCTCCCTTGGGGGGTGTTTTGCTGCGCTAGGACAACCCATAGTTGAGCTCAACTAAATGCTGATTGGCTAATTATTTAAAACCTGTTGGGGATAGGGGGCAGTATTGAGAATTTTGGAAAAAATATGTGCCCATTTTTAACTGCCTCCTCCACCAACTCAGAAGCTAGAATATGCATATTATTCAGGTTTGGATAGAAAACACTCTGAATTTTCTAAAACTGTTTGAATGGTGTCTGTGAGTATAACAGAACTCGTATGGCAGGCAAAAACCTGACAAGGTTTCAAGCAGGAAGTACCCTGTCTGACAAGGAGTCGTGCGTCTTGCATCTGTTTATTGAAAAGTAAGGATCTTAGCTGTAACGTGACAATTCCCAGGGCTCCGATAGGCTCTCAGAACCTGGGAAATACCTGAAGGTTGACGAGGGAGCCTCAGGCTGAAACACATTATCGGCTTTGGTAAGTGGCGGCTCAGAGGACCTTTGAATGAGGCGCGTGCACGATTCGCTCCTGAGGAGAAATTTAATTTGGCTGTTTAGGCTCAATGCATATTCCCGGTCGGAATATTATCCCTTTTCTACGAGATAAATGGCATAAAAATTGGTTTTAAACAGCGGTTGACATGCTTCGAAGTACGGTAATGGAATATTTAGACATTTTTTGTCACGCCAATGCGCCATGCGCGAGACCGTGATGAAGCATTCTGATAGTGTCTAGATCTCACGAACAAAACGTCGCTGTTTGGATATAACGATGGATTATTTGGGACCAAACCAACATTTGTTATTGAAGTAGAAGTCCTGGCAGTGTATTCTGACGAAGAACAAGCAAGGTAAGAACATTTTTCTTATAGGAAATGTGATTTTGGTGGAGGCTGACCTAGGTGGGTGTCTAAATAGCTAGCCCTGTGATGCCGGGCTATGTACTTAGATTAATGCAAAATGTGCTTCATCCGAAAAGCTATTTTAAAATCGGACATATCGAGTGCATAGAGGAGTAATTTATCTATAATTCTTAAAATAATTATTATGCTTTTTGTGAACGTTTATCGAGAGTAATTTAGCAAACTGTTAGTAAATTCCCCGGAAGTTTGCGGGGGTTATGCTAGTTCTGAACGTCACATGCTAATGTAAAAAGCTTTTTTTTTTATATAAATATGAACTTGATTGAACAGACATGCATGTATTGTATAACACAATGTCCTAGGTGTGTCATCTGATGAAGATCATAAAAGGTTAGTGCTGCATTTAGCTGTGGTTTGGGTTTATGTGACATGATATGCTAGCTTGAAAAATGGGTGTCTGATTATTTCTGGCTGGGCACTCTGCTGACATAATCTAATGTTTTGCTTTCGTTGTAAAGCCTTTTTGAAATCGGACAGTGGGGTTAGATTAACGAGATTCTTGTCTTTAAATAGCTGTAAAATAGTAATATGTTTGAGAAATTGAAGTAATAGTATTTCTAACGATTCAAAAATCGCGCCACTGGATTTCAGTGGCTGTTACGTAGGTGGGACGAGTTCGTCCCACATGCGCCAGAGAGGTTAATTAATTTTTTTATCAAGGGAGACCAAATGCTTACTGGCATCAATCAATCAAATGCTACAGCGGTAACATGTCTCTTTTGGTCCAGACAAAATCAAATACATGGGCTACACATACTGAGACAGAGGGGCCCTGTTTCTCTTGCTCAGATGATTTCTCTGGTGATGTTCAGCCAGTTGGGAATTGATGGAAAATTATGAAAAGACAAAAGATCGAGATGAAAGCATCGAGCTAAAGGCTAGAGCTGCCGCTTTTAAGGAGCGGGAGACTAATCTGGGCGCTTATAAGAAATCCCGCTATGGCCTCAGATGAAGCATCAAACAAGCAAAGCTTCAATACAGGATTAAGATTGAATCCTACTACACCGCCTCTGAAGCTTGTTGGATGTTGCAGGGCTTGAAAACTATTATGGACTACAAAGGGAAACCCAGTTGCGAGCTGCCCAGTGACGTGAGTCTACCAGACGAGCTAAATGCCTTTTATGCTCGCCTCGAGGCAAGCAACACCGAAGCATTCACGAGAGCACCAGCTGTTCTGGATGACTGTGTGATAATGCTCTCGGGAGCCGATGTGAACAAAACCTTTAAACAGGTCAAGATTCACAAAGCCGCTGGGTCAAACGGATTACCAGGATGTGTACTCACAGCATGCAAGGACCAACTGGCAACTGTCTTCACTGTCATTTTCAACCTCTCCCTGACCGAGTCTATAATACCTACATGTTTCAAGGAAGCGAAGGTAACCTGCCTAAATGATTACCACCCCGTGGCTGAAAGGCTGTTCACTGACAGGCTGGTCATGGCTCATATCAACAGCATCCTCCCAGACACACTAGACCCACTCCAATTCGCTTACCGCCCATACAGATCCACAGATGATGCAATCGCACTCCACAGCTCCCTTTCCCACCTGGACAAAAGGGACACCTATGTAAAGAATGCTATTCATTGACTACAGCTCAGCGTTCAACACCATAGTGCCCACGAAGCTCATCACTAAGCTAAGGACTCTGGGACTAAACACCTCCCTCTGCAACTGGATCCTGGACTTCCTGACAGGCCACCCTCAGGTGGTAAGAGTAGGCAACAACACGTCTGCCATGCTGATCCTTAACACTAGGACCCCTCAGGGGTGTGCACTTAGTCCCCTCCTGTATTCCATTTTCACCCACGACTGCGTGGCTAAACATGACTCCAACACCATCATTAAGTTTGCTGATGACACAACAATGAGACAACGATGAGACAGGGAGGTCGTCAGATTACTGGCAGTGTGGTGCCAGGACAACAACCTCTTTCTCAACGTGAGCAAGACAAAGGAGCTGATCGTTGACTACAGGAAAAGGCAGGCTGAACAGGCCCCCATTAACATCGACGGGGCTCTAGTGGAGTGGGTCGAGAGTTTCAAGTTCCTTGGTGTCCACATCACCAACAAACTATCACGGTCCAAACATACCAAGACAGTCGTGAAGAGGGGACGACAAAACCTTTTCCCCCTCCAGAGACTGAAAATAATTGGCATGGGTCCCCAGATCCTCAAACGGTTCTACAGTTGCACCATAGAGAGCATCCTGACCGGTTGCATCACCGTCATCATTATGGGGTATTGTGTGTAGGCCAGTGACACACTATCTCAATTTAGTCCATTTTAAATGCAGGCTGTAACACAACAACATGTGGAAAAACTCAAGTGGTACGAATACTTTTTTTCACAGCAGAGTATTCCACAGCTCCTAGAGAGATATTACCACCTATGGCTGCAAATAGGCTATGGAGGCGACTTATTCTAATGCATACCCAATTATAATGGACACACTCACAGATTGGACACATCGTTGCACATGATATTAACGCTACGAATGCTCTTGGAGTCGTCCCTCATCATACCTCATCTCCATACTGCGCTCCTGTGAAATTAGATGAACAAACTGTAGCCAGTGTTGCTGACTAATCTGCATAAACAACCTTCGACAGTTGTTTTGTAAATGTATTTTATGAGGCAATATGTTCAATGGATGTGTTTTGTGGACGTGTTTTGTGGACGTGTTTTGTGGATGTGTTTTGTGGATGTGTTTTGTCAGACGTGAGTTACATATCGGTGGCTGGCGTTAGTCATTTAGTTTAGTTTAACATAATAGTTCAGCCTCATTAGTTCAAAGTAGAAATGTAATAAATGAAATGCCAAAGTGCTTTAACACATTTTAAGGTAGGACCCAGGTGCAGACCGTTTTGAAGAAACAAAAGTGTATTCCTCAAACTGGGGCAGGCAAACAACAGGTCAAGGCAGGCAGGGGTCAATAATGCAGAGAGGGTGTAAGGCACCGGACAGCAGGCAGGCTCAGGGTCAGGTCAGGCAGAGGTCAGTAATCCAGAGAGGGTGTAAGGCACAGGACAGCAGGCAGGCTCAGGGCAGGCAGAACGGTCAGAACCGGGAAACTAGAAAACAGGTGCATGGAGCAGGCGGGAGCAGGGGAACAAAACGCTGGTAGGTTCTACAAAACAGGAGAAAAAGGGCTGTAAGACATGGTTTTAATTCTAGACACAGGAAAGGTAGGCGGTATGCGGAGGGTACGGGGCAACAGAGGACCAACAGAAGAGGGGCAAATGATCTTGGAGCGGGGGCAAAGGTCTAGGCTTCTGGGGGTGTAGCCGCGGGGCAATAGCAGCTGGCCAGCGCATCTGGATTGATCCTCTTGGATACCGGTCAGTGCTGCGGAAGCGAAGTGGCCTGGGCCTTACTGAACCCCTCCCGGAGGTCCTAGTACTCCGCGGAGAGGTCCGGGGAAATTTCCAAGCCCCCAGGAAGATTTATTTATTTTTTATTTCACCTTTATTTAACCAGGTAAGCTAGTTGAGAACAAGTTCTCATTTACAACTGCGACCTGGCCAAGATCAAGCAAAGCAGTGCGACACAAACAACAACACAGAGTTACACATGGAAAAAACAAGCGTACAGTCAATAACACAATAGAAGAAAAGAAAGTCTATATACAGTGTGTGCAAATGGCATGAGGAGGTAAGGCAATAAATAGGCCATAGGAGTGAATAATTACAATTTAGCAGATTAACACTGGAGTGATAAATGAGCAGACGATCATGTGCAAGTAGAAATACTGGTGTGCAAAAGAGCAGAAAAGTAAATAAAAACAGTATGGGGATGAGGTAGGTAGATTGGGTGGGCTATTTACAGATGGACTATATACAGCTGCAGTGATCGGTTAGCTGCTCAGATAGCTGATGTTCAAAGTTGGTGAGGGAAATAAAAGTCTCCAGCTTCAGCGATTTTTGCAATTCGTTCCAGTCATTGGCAGCAGAAAACTGGAAGGAAAGGCGGCCAAAGGAGGTGTTGGCTTTGGGGGTGACCAGTGAGATATACCTGCAGGAGCGCGTGCTACGGGTGGGTGTTGTTATGGTTACCAGTGAGCTGAGATAAGGCGGAGCTTTACCTAGCATAGACTTATAGATGACCTGGAGCCAGTGGGTCTGGCGACGAATATGTAGCGAGGGCCAGCTGACTAGAGCATACAGGTCACAGTGGTGGGTGGTATATGGCACTTTGGTGACAAAACGGATGGCACTGTGATAGACTGCATCCAGTTTGCTGAGTAGAGTGTTGGAGACTATTTTGTAAATGACATCGCCGAAGTCGAGGATCGGTAGGATAGTCAGTTTTACGAGGGTAGGTCTGGCAGCGTGAGTGAAGGAGGCTTTGTTGCGAAATAGGAAGCCGATTCTAGATTTAATTTTGGATTGGAGATGTATAATATGAGTCTGGAAGGAGAGATTACAGTCTAGCCAGACACCTAGGTATTTGTAGTTGTCCACATATTATAAGTCAGAACCGTCCAGCGTAGTGATGCTAGTCGGGCGGGCGGATGCGGGCAGCGAACGGTTGAAAAGCATGCATTTGGTTTTACTAGTGTTTAAGAGCAGTTGGAGGCCACGGAAGGAGTGTTGTATGGCATTGAAGCTCGTTTGGAGGTTAGATAACACAGCGTCCAACGAAGGGCCAGATGTGCACAGAATGGTGTCGTCTGCGTAGAGGTGGATCAGAGAATCACCCGCAGCAAGAGCGACATCATTGATATATACAGAGAAAGGAGTCAGCCAAAGAATTGAACCCTGTGGCACCCCCAATAGAGACTGCCATAGGTCCGGACAACAGGCCTTCCAATTTGACACATTGAACTCTGTCTGAGAAGTAGTTGGTGAATCAGGCGAGGCAGTCATTTGAGAAACCAAGGCTGTTGAGTCTGCCGATAAGAATGTGGTGATTGACAGAGTCAAAAGCCTTGGCCAGGTCAATGAAAATGGCTGCACAGTACTGTCTTTTATCGATGGTGGTAATGATATCGTTTAGTACCTTGAGCATGGCTGAGGTGCACCCGTGACCAGCTCGAAAACCGGATTGCACAGCGGAGAAAGTACGGCGGAATTTCTAAATGGTCAGTGATCTGTTTATTAACTTGGCTTTCGAAGACTTTAGAAAGGCAGGGCAGGATGGATATAGGTCTATAACAGTTTGGGTCTAGAGTGTCACCCCCTTTGAAGAGGGGGATGACCGCAGCAGCTTTCCAATCTTTAGGGATCTTAGACGATACAAAAGAGAGTTTGAACAGACTGGTAATAGGGGTTGCAACAATGGAGGCAGATAATTTTAGAAAGTGATGGTCCAGATTGTCTAGCCCAGCTGATTTGTACTGGTCCAGGTTTCGCAGCCCTTTCAGAACATCTGCGATCTGGATTTGGGGAAGGAGAAGCTGGGTAGGCTTGGGCAAGTAGCTGCGGGGGGTGCGGAGCTGTTGGCCGGGGTTGGGGTAGCCAGGTGGAAAGCATGGCCAGCCATAGAGAAATGCTTATTGAAATTCTCAAATATCATGGATTTATCAGTGGTGACAGTGTTACCTAGCCTCAGTGCAGTGGGCAGCTGGGAGGAGGTGCTCTTATTCTTCATGGACTTTAGTGTCCCAGAACTTTTTGGAGTTAGAGCAAGGCATATTGACATTTGAGAGAGCCATAAAGCGAGGCATAAAGCAATCACAGGTGTTGATTGGGAGAGCTAACTAAGACAACAAGAGGTACGACAACAGGGACAAAGATGTCCCGGGGCAGGCAGAGCTGACTTCAGGCAATGAGTGTGGCAGGACGGACTCCAGCCCACGATGGCACCAGTAGCCCAGTCAATAGAGGGATTGTGTCGCTGGAGCCAAGAGAATCCCAATACCACGGGAAACTGCGGAGACTCAACTAGCAGTGCTTTAACATCCATGGGAATGGAGAGGGGTTGAGTGGGGATGCCCAGCTCGACGCCAGGGTAACGTCCATAAGACTCACATCAGCCCCCGATTCGATGAGTACCTGGAGAGACTTGGACTGGTCACCCCACAGCAGGGTAGCATGGAGAGGGGGCGAGTAAGGGGAGAAGAACAATTATCTTTATCTTTTGTCTTCTCTCCTCTTCTCTCGGCTTGGCTTGTCTCTCTCCTCTCCTCTTCTCTCCTCTTCTCTTGTCTTCTCTCCTCTTCTCTTGTTTTCTCTTGTCTTCTCTTCTCTTGTTTTCTCTTGTCTTCTCTTCTCTTGTTTTCTCTTGTCTTCTCTCCTCTTCTCTCGGCTTTGCTTGTCTGCTCTTCACTTGGCTTCTCTCCACTTCTCTTCTCTCCTCTCGGCTTGTCTTCTCTGCTCTTCACTTGGCTTCTCTCCACTTCTCTTCGCTCCTCTCGGCTTGGCTTCTCTGCTCTTCACTTGGCTTCTCTCCACTTCTCTTCTCTCCTCTCGGCTTGTCTTCTCTGCTCTTCACTTGGCTTCTCTCCACTTCTCTTCTCTCCTCTCGGCTTGTCTTCTCTGCTCTTCACTTGGCTTCTCTCCACTTCTCTTCTCTCCTCTCGGCTTGTCTTCTCTGCTCTTCACTTGGCTTCTCTCCACTTCTCTTCTCTCCTCTCGGCTTGGCTTCTCTCCTTTCCTCTAGGCTTGATTTCTCTCCTTTCCCCTGGACTTGGCTTGTCTACTCTCCTCTCCTCTTGTCTCCAGTGTTACCATAATAACTACAAGCAGAAATGTGAAGAAGAAATACGTGACCAACCAGCTCGATTTGGTCTTATGTAGCAAAATTTGAAATTGTGTTTTTTACGTTGGGTAAAAGTAGAGACTCAGAACTAGAATATGGTATATCATACACTACAGTTGAGGAACAATGGGAAAGTAATTCTGCTGTGAAAGTTGATAAACTTGTACCCTCACCTTTGAGAAAATGGCCCTTGAATATTTTTGGTACAGCAGCTCACTCTGACCATTTACTCACCCTAGCAGAACCATTTTACTCACCGTAGCAGAATCATTTTACTCACCCTAGCAGAGCCATTTTACTCACCCTAGCAGAACCATTTTACTCACCCTAGCAGAACCATTTTACTCACCCTAGCAGAACCACTTTGCTCACCCTAGCAGAACCACTTTGCTCACCCTAGCAGAACCATTTTGCTCACCCTAGCAGAACCATTTTACTCACCCTAACAGAACCATTTTACTCACCCTAGCAGAACCATTTTACTCACCCTAGCAGAACCATTTTACTCAACCTAGCAGAGCTGGTTAGGCTGTTCACATGTTATCCAGAAGGGATTTCTGCGCTTCTGTGAAGTAGTGAGAAGCGACATACGCCTAGTTTCCTGAAACGAGTCACATACAGTTAGAATGTGCCATATGATATACATATAATCTGACGTAAGACATTTTCTGAAGGGCCCTTAGAAGTTGTATTGGGATATGCATCTTAGATCACCTGGGTTTGTCTTTGTAATGCTGTAACTCGAGCCCCTCCCAGTAGGCTACGGGTGTTGTGTTAGCAGAGGATCAATCCCTGAGGTCAGAGGTACTGTCAGAGGTACTGTCAGAGGTACTGTCAGAGGTACTGTCTGAGGTGCTGTCTGAGGTGCTGTCTGAGGTGCTGTCTGAGGTGCTGTCTGAGGTGCTGTCTGAGGTGCTGTTTGTCAGACAGAGAGAAAGACAGTGGTGGTGTGGTGGTGGTGGTCTACCTTTTGGGAGGAATCTAAGAGGAAGGAAACATAAACCAAACTGACAGTTCATTCCTGTGGCGTGTGGATAATAGACTAGGATTCATCCCAAATGACACCTACTGTACTACCTTTATAGAGTACTGCTTCCCTTTATAGTGTACTGCTTCCCTTTATAGAGTACTGCTTCCCTTTATAGTGTACTGCTTCCCTTTATAGTGTACTGCTTCCCTTTATAGTGTACTGCTTCCCTTTATAGTGTACTGCTTCCCTTTATAGTGTACTGCTTCCCTTTATGGGGTGATGCTTCTCTTTATGGGGTGATGCTTCCCTATATAGTCTACTGCTTCCCTTTATGGGGTGATGCTTCCCTTTATGGGGTGATGCTTCCCTTTATAGTGTACTGCTTCCCTTTATAGTGTACTGCTTCCCTTTATAGTGTACTGCTTCCCTTTATAGTGTACTGCTTTCCTTTCTAGAGTACTGCTTCCCTTTCTAGTGTACTGCTTCCCTTTATAGTGTACTGCTTCCCTTTATAGTGTACTGCTTCCCTTTACAGTGTACTGCTTCCCTTTATAGTGTACTGCTTCCCTTTATAGTGTACTGCTTCCCTTTATAGTGTACTGCTTCCCTTTATAGTGTACTGCTTCCCTTTATAGTGTACTGCTTCCCTTTATAGTGTACTGCTTCCCTTTACAGTGTACTGCTTCCCTTTATAGTGTACTGCTTCCCTTTATAGTGTACTGCTTATAGTGAACGTCTCTGACCTGTTTTCCTAGGCAGAGTAAGAGAGGCAAGGATGGGTCATCTTTACCTTAGAGACAACCAGAGAGACAGAGATCCAAACAGACAGTCAGACAGACGTCACTGTGTTCGTGGTCCCCTGCCTGTACCTGTCTGTCCCTGCCTGATACGCCCTGTCTGCCCCTCAGAGGGCATCGGGCCAACGTCGCCATGGCACAAAGACACCAGAGAAACATGAATGGTTGAGTTGATAACAAAGGAGACAGAATTATGCCGGCAATCAGATGTCATTTCTTCAAAGGAATCGTTATAATAAAGTTAGAGTGGTATCTGGACAAGAAAAGAACCTACCAAGACTCTGACTGAGAATTATGGTAATATGATGGCTGTGAAAGTGGCCTGGATGATCTACACACACACACACACACACACACACACACACACACACACAGTCTACAACATTTTTATCACTGAAGAGGAATTATCAACAGAGAAGTAGTCTGAAGTTGAGCTGTCCTTTTATAATTCAGTCATTTTATATCAGTATGTATTTGACCCGCTTCTATTTTTCTCTTCACATCAACATCAAGAATCCTAATTGGGTCCATGCTTTGAACAGTGAACTATAAAGCCCTAATTGACCTGCTACGGAGCTGTATCTACAAAATAAAGAAAGAAAAGGAAACAGCTGCACACTGCTGCTCATGCTCCCATGGGATTCTATTATAACAACGACGAAGATCCTTAGGTCTTCATCATCCACCCTTAGGTCTTCATCAGGCATCCATATCCCAGTTGGGGCTGGAAGGTCCTATTCAGTGCCTTCAGAAAGTATTCAGACGCTTTGACTTTTTCCACATTTTGTTACATTACAGCCTTATTCTAAAATTGATTATATAGTTTTTTTCCCTCATCGATCTACACACAATACCCCACAGTATGCAGACCCTTTACTCAGTACTTTGTTGAATCACATTTGACAGCGATTACAGGCTGGAGACTTCTTGGGTATGACGCTACAAGCTTGGCACATCTGGATTTTGGGAGTTTCTCCCATTTTTCTCTGCAGATCCTGTCAAGCTCTGTCAAGATGGATGGGAAGCGTTGATGCATAGCTATTTTCAGGTCTCTCCAGAGATGTTCGATCGGATTCAAGTCTGGGCTCTGGCTGGGCCACTCAAGGACATTCAGAGACTTGTCCCAAAGCCACTCCTGCATTGTCTTGGCTGTGTGCTTATGGTCGCTGTACCGTTGGAAGGTGGAAGCTTCTCTCTGGAGCAGGTTTTCATCAAGGATCTCTTTGTACTTTGCTCCGTTCATCTTTCCCTCGATCCTGACTAGTCTCCCAGTCCCTGAAAATCATCCCCACAGCATGATGATGCCACCACCATCTCATCACCTTAGGGATGGTGCCAAGTTTCCTCCAGACATGACGCTTGGCATTCAGGCCAAAGAGTTCAATCTTGGTTTCATCAGACCAGAGGACCTTGTTAATCATGGTTTGAGAATCTTTAGGTGGCTTCCGTCTGGCCACTCTACCATAAAGGCCTAATTGGTGGAGTACTGCAGAGATGGTTGTCCTTCTGGGAGGTTCTCCCATCTCCACAGAGGAACTCTAGAGCTCTGTCAGAGTGACCATCGGGTTCTTGATCACCTCCCTGACCAAGACCCTTCTCTCCTGATTGTTCAGTTTGGCCGGGCGGCCAGCTCTAAGAGTCTTGGTGGTTCCAAACTTATTCCATTTAAGAATGATGGAGGCCACTGTGTTCATGGGGACCTTCAATGCTGCAGAAATGTTTTGGTACCCTTCCCCAGATCTGTGCCTCAACACAACCTGTCTCGTAGCTCTACGGACAATTCCTTTGACCTCATGGCTTGGTTTTTGCTCTGACATGCACTGCCAACTGTGGGACGTTATATAGATAGGTGTGTGCCTTTCCAAATCATGTCCAATCAATTGAATCTACCACAGGTAGAAACATCTCAAGGATGATCAATGGAAACAGGATGCACCTGAGCTCAATTTCGAGTCTCATAGCAAAGGGTCTGAGTACTTATGTAAATAAGGTATTTCTGTTTTTTATTTTTAATATATTTGCAAAAATGTCTAAAAGCCGGTTTTTGCCTTGTGACTATGGGGTATTGTGTGTAGACTGCTGAGGAAATGTGTTAATTTAATATATTTTCGAATAAGGCTTTAACGTAACAAAATGTGTAAAAAGTCAACGGGTCTGAGTACTTTCCGAAGGCACTGTATATAGGGGCAGTGCTCAGTGACATCACTTCCTGAAACAGGAGGTAAAAATATATAAAATAGGTTCACAATATCTGTCACGATTACGCATGGAGTCAGGAAGCAAGTGCAGAAGGAGAGTTTAATAACAATGTTGAAAGGCAAATGAACAAACAGGAGAAATGAACATGAAAACAAACCAATAGTGCCTGATGGCTGAGGCCTAAATAAAGAGAAGGTAATCAAGGTAATGATGAAGTCCAGGTGTGTGTAATGATGGGGAGCAGCTGTGTATAATGATGATTTGAAAATAAGGGAGAGCCGCACACTCTAGGAGCTCAGATGCAAAAATGTAATATCCAACGTTTCCACAGCCAAGCTGTCTTCATCAGGGAATGATCACAAACACTGAGAGATGACTCGTTTATATAGTGTCAAAAGACACACAGGTGTCTGTAATCATGGCCAAGTGTGGCCTAATATCATTGGTTAATTCTCAAATATTAAAATGGCATACAAACAACACCATACAAAAAAACAAATAGATAGCATACGATCATAGATGAATTTTAGACTACAATTACAATGGCAAAGTCACAATAATCACAAGAATGGCTTCAGATCAAAGTCTATGTTGAGACTGAAGGGTGCAAGGGTCTTTAAGTTAAAGATCCAGGCAGCCTCTCGTTTTAACAATAAATTATCAAGGTTCAAGGTCTCCCTCTCCTAGGGAGGATGACATGTTCGATGCCAATATAACGCAGAGACGAAATCGGATGGTTTGCTTCCAAAAAGTGGGCCGCAACTGGGTAAGTCGAGTTTTTGCACCTAATGGTGCTACGATGCTCTGAGATACGTACTTTTAATTCACGCTTTGTTTTACCCACATCATTTTTACCATAAGGACAAGTTATAAGATAAATAACTGCCTTAGTGGAGCACGTAATAAAACCTTTTATTGGGATCGATTTCCCTGTTTGTGGGTGTTTAAAGGATCTACATTTATAAGTGCCATTGCATTGAGCACAACCATTACACTTGTAAGTTCCATCCAGTAGGGGCGCAAATAGACGTTGTTCAGGAATATCCTGGGGTGGTAAATCAGAGTGTACCAATTGGTCTCTGAGATTTCTGCCCCACGAGAATACGACCAAGGGAAGGTCAGAAAACACATTACCGAGACTATCATCGTATTTTAGTATGTGCCAATGTTTGTGAATGATCAAATCAAATTTATCTATATAGCCCTTCGTACATCAGCTGAAATCTCAAAGTGTTGTACAGAAACCCAGCCTAATACCCCAAACAGCAAGCAATGCATGTGAAAGAAGCACGGTGGCTAGGAAAAACACTCTAGGAAAAACTCCCTAGAAAGGCAAAAAACCTAGGAAGAAACCTAGAGAGGAACCAGGCTATGAGGGCTGGCCAGTCCTCTTCTGGCTGTGCCGGGTGGATATTATAACAGAACATGGTCAAGATGTTAAAATGTTAATAAATGACCAGCATGGTCAAATAATAATAATCATAGTAGTTGTCGAGGGTGCAACAAGCACGTCCGGTGAACAGGTCAGGGTTCCATAGCCGCAGGCAGAACAGTTGAAACTGGAGCAGCAGCATGGCCAGGTGGACTGGGGACAGCAAGGAGTCATCATGCCAGGTAGTCCTGAGGCATGGTCCTAGGGCTGAGGTCCTCCGAGAGAAAGAAAGAAAGAGAGAATTAGAGAGAGCATATATAAATTCACACAGGACACCGGATAAGACAAGAGAAATACTCCAGATGTAACAGACTGACCCTAGCCCCCGACACATAAACTACTGCAGCATAAATACTGGAGGCTGAGACAGGAGGGATCAGAAGACACTGTGGTCCCTTAATTTGTTCAGTGCACTTTGAATAGCGGGTAGTTAGAACGCAAGAATGCGTCTTTTTGCGAGACTTACCTTTTGAGTGACAAAGTGAGTTCTGGGTATACTCCGCCCAGTGAATGAACCGGGCCCACCACTCCCCGTGTCGGTCCTGGCAGTGAATCCTTAAGAACCTCCCCAGCTCCTGGTTCGTCCTCTCCACCTGCCCATTGGACTGAGGCCGGTACCCGGATGTCAGGTTGGTCATGGCCCCCAGCTTCTCCATGAAGACTCTCCATACTCGCGTCGTGAACGATGTCCCCCGGAAGACCTGCTAAAACAGTGACTCAGTGACCTGGAGAGCGTTAGGGAGACCAGAGAGAGGGATAGAACGGCAGGATTTTGAGAATTGGTCCACAACAACCATAACAGTGGTGAAACCATCATACGGGGGTAGATCAGTAACGAAGTCTAGATGGGAGATGGGACAAAGGCCGCTGAGGCATGGGAAGGGGAAGTAGTTTCCCTGCTGCAGCCCTCACTGCTGGATACCTGGGTGTCCCTCTCTAGAGCCTGATGGATGTCCACATCTACGTCCCAAAACACGGCCAACGATACGGGGGGACCAATTGATGGGCTGGAGGGCACTTACAGGACTCTCACCTGCCATGGAACCACAGAGCAGGTCCTCCGGCATCCTGGTCCCCAGGCGGTGACTTTCATCCTCGACCAGGAGATAGTGGGGTTGAGACATGGGAGGCCGAGGATTGCTTTGTGTACAGGTGCGGTAGTGATGAGAAAGGGAAGGCTTCTCTGGTGCATGGTTCCATAGGTGTGGGTGAGGGGTGCTATGATGTGCGTGATTGTGCCGGATCCCAATGGTCACTTATCCAGGGCTTGAACCAGAAAAGGAGAGGAGAGCAGGTATGAGGTTATGTTCAGGGAGGATGCGAGGGGCTGGTCAATAAAATTCCCTGCTGCACCGGAGACCACTAGAGCCGTAGAGACAACATTGAGGGACAGCTAGCGAGTGAAATGGGAACCAGAAAGGGTTTGGTGGAAAACGATGATATGGAATACTCACACCTACCCTGAGAGAAGGAAGGACATAGGGACGCCCCTCTGCCCTAGTAGACCCCGGGTTGGGATGCACCGGACAATGCCCAAGCTGGTTCCCCTCCTGGCCGCAATAGGGACAAAGCCCCAGCTGTCTCTGCCGAGTGGTGTGTGGCCCCTACCTCCATGGTTTCAGGCTCTGCCTCAGGACAGCCAAAGGAGGGGGGCGAGTGGCGAGGTGGGCACCGGCGCTCCCGAAGAAGGTTATCCAGTTAGATGGGTTGTCGTCCCGACACGCCAACTCCGTCTGGACCTCTTTTGCAGTCCTCACCGGAATAGAGTGCAGAGCGCCGGCTCTTTCCATCCGCTAGAGGCTGCCACAATCCGAAAAGTGAGGGCGTACTCCGCAGCGGTCTGGGCACCTTGCTGGATTTGGAGAAGTCGCTCATCTCCCTCACTGTGAAGACCGCCCTGAGGAGGAACCCAGATCCTCCTCTCCCCTCTCCGAGACGGCCGTAGCCCACTCCAACGCCCGCCCGGTGAGTAGGGAAATGGCAACCTTGGACCTATCGGTGGTGGGGGCTCCCGTCTGATGCGTGAAATAGAGGGAGCACTGGAGTAGGAAGCCATGGCATTTTGATGGAGTACAGTCAAACTTCTCCGGAAGGGTTGTCGGCAATCGCTGATCTGGGCAGACGGCTGGGTAAGCTGGGGGACTGGTTCACTGTGGCAACCCATGGTAGGAGGCCCTCTAATAGGGGTATAGAGAGCCTCGCTGGTGGTGTCGATGCGGTGGAGAACGCGGAGGACCTCCTCCATGGCCGTACCCAGTTGCACCAACTGGTCGTGGTGTTGGTGGAGTAGATGACCCTGTTCGTTGACAGTCTGGAAGATGGTTTTATCTTCTGCTGCTTCCATACTGCGAGGCAGTATTCTGCCACGATTATGCAGGGAGTCAGGAAGCAGGTGCAGAAGGAAAGTTTAATAATAAATGAACAAAACAAGGGATGTGTACTGAACATGAAAACAAACCAATACTTCCTGATGACTGAGGCTACTGGGGGCTAAATAAAGGGAAGGTGATCATGGTGATGATGAAGGTTAATAATGGGGAGTAGGACCGGTTGTTTGTGGTCCGTGTCGTCGAGTGCTGGAGAGGGGGAGCGGGTATAGGCGTGACAATATCAACATTGGGATCCGGCAAAGCTGTCATCAAGGCAAATGGTGGCTACTTTGTAGAATCTCAAATATAAAATATATTTATATTTGTTATTAATAGTTGTGATGTCTTCTCTATTATTCTACAATGTAGAAAATAGTAAAAATAAAGAAAAACCCTGGAATGAGTAGATGTGTCCAAACCTTTGACTGGTTCTGTAGATCTTTTGTTAAAGTACAACTGATCAGTAGCAATTGAAGTCTGATTAAAGTTAAGTAAACAATCTGGGGACATTTTATTAGTCCCGAAAAGGTGAAACGCTATTTCTAGGGGGTTTAGGGTTAAAGTTAGAATTAGTGTCAAGGTTAGATTTAGGTTTAAGGTTAGGTGTAAGGGTTAGGGGTTAGGGAAAATAGTATTTTGAATAGGACTGAATTGTGTCCCCACAAGGTTAGTTGTACGACACTGTGTGTGTGCAAGGAAATCAAAAATGTTGACTCACCCTACTTGCAGACAGCAATGCCATCCTCCTCTCTTTCATGTTGGCAAAACGGTCTGTATCTGTCATGCAGTACACTTTTAGTTTTTGCTGTCATAGGCTACCTAGCTAAAAGGCTTGCTAGCCTTCCTCAACAATGACCCAGCTAAGTTAGCTAGCTAGTTAACGTGAGCCTACTAGGCTGCATCTTGGCTACATATTGAACTTCAATCGTCTCAGGCCAGTGGCACGACATATTCATTTATGGCTAGATCAAAATCGCAATCATAATCATTGGCCTGGACAGATAATGAAGTCAAAACCACAAGTCCAAATCTCCATATCCATCCATGGTTTTGGAAATGGACGATTTAGCAAGCTAGCTACTGCAGGACATCAACAAAAGCAGACCAGAAACAGACACGTTTTTCTGACATTGATGTTTTGCTTAGGATGCGATTTGATTGGTCTGAAGCCAAATCCAAACTGGTCTCCCTTGGGGGGTGTTTTGCTGCGCTAGGACAACCCATAGTTGAGCTCAACTAAATGCTGATTGGCTAATTATTTAATTAATTTTTTTATCAAGGGAGACCAAATGCTTACTGGCATCAATCAATCAAATGCTACAGCGGTAACATGTCTCTTTTGGTCCAGACAAAATCAAATACATGGGCTACACATACTGAGACAGAGGGGCCCTGTTTCTCTTGCTCAGATGATTTCTCTGGTGATGTTCAGCCAGTTGGGAATTGATGGAAAATTATGAAAACACAAAAGATCGAGATGAAAGCATCGAGCTAAAGGCTAGAGCTGCTGCTTTCAAGGAGCGGGAGACTAATCTGGGCGCTTATAAGAAATCCCGCTATGGCCTCAGATGAAGCATCAAACAAGCAAAGCTTCAATACAGGATTAAGATTGAATCCTACTACACCGCCTCTGAAGCTTGTTGGATGTGGCAGGGCTTGAAAACTATTATGGACTACAAAGGGAAACCCAGTTGCGAGCTGCCCAGTGACGTGAGTCTACCAGACGAGCTAAATGCCTTTTATGCTCGCCTCGAGGCAAGCAACACCGAAGCATTCACGAGAGCACCAGCTGTTCTGGATGACTGTGTGATAATGCTCTCGGGAGCCGATGTGAACAAAACCTTTAAACAGGTCAAGATTCACAAAGCCGCTGGGCCAAACGGATTACCAGGATGTGTACTCACAGCATGCAAGGACCAACTGGCAACTGTCTTCACTGTCATTTTCAACCTCTCCCTGACCGAGTCTATAATACCTACATGTTTCAAGGAAGCGAAGGTAACCTGCCTAAATGATTACCACCCCGTGGCTGAAAGGCTGTTCACTGACAGGCTGGTCATGGCTCATATCAACAGCATCCTCCCAGACACACTAGACCCACTCCAATTCGCATACCGCCCATACAGATCCACAGATGATGCAATCGCACTCCACAGCTCCCTTTCCCACCTGGACAAAAGGGACACCTATGTAAAGAATGCTATTCATTGACTACAGCTCAGCGTTCAACACCATAGTGCCCACGAAGCTCATCACTAAGCTAAGGACTCTGGGACTAAACACCTCCCTCTGCAACTGGATCCTGGACTTCCTGACAGGCCACCCTCAGGTGGTAAGAGTAGGCAACAACACGTCTGCCATGCTTATCCTTAACACTAGGACCCCTCAGGGGTGTGCACTTAGTCCCCTCCTGTATTCCATTTTCACCCACGACTGCGTGGCTAAACATGACTCCAACACCATCATTAAGTTTGTTGATGACACAACAATGAGACAACGATGAGACGGCCAATAGGGAGGTCGTCAGATTACTGGCAGTGTGGTGCCAGGACAACAACCTCTTTCTCAACGTGAGCAAGACAAAGGAGCTGATCGTTGACTACAGGAAAAGGCAGGCTGAACAGGCCCCCATTAACATCGACGGGGCTGTAGTGGAGTGGGTCGAGAGTTTCAAGTTCCTTGGTGTCCACATCACCAACAAACTATCACGGTCCAAACATACCAAGACAGTCGTGAAGAGGGCACGACAAAACCTTTTCCCCCTCCAGAGACTGAAAAGAATTGGCATGGGTCCCCAGATCCTCAAACAGTTCTACAGTTGCACCATAGAGAGCATCCTGACCGGTTGCATCACCGCCTGGTATGGCAACTGCTCGGCATCGAACCATAAGGCGCTACAGAGGGTAGTGTGAACGGCCCAGCACATCACTGGGGCCAAAGCTTCCTGCCATCCAGGACCTATATAATAGGAGGTGTCATAGGAAAGCCCATAAAATTGTCAGAGACTCCAGTCACCCAAGTTAATGACAGTTTTCTCAGCTACCGCACAGCAAGCAGTACCTTAGCGCCAAGTCTAGGACCAAGAGGCTCCTCAACGGCTTCTACCCTGAAGCCGTAAGACTGCTGAACAATTAATAAAATTGCCACCCGAAAAATTACACTGACCCCCCCCCCTTTCGTACAATGCTGCTACTCGCTGTTTAAAATCTGTTCAAAGTCACCCCCATCTCAAGTAACCTGTACCCCCGCACACTGACTTGATACCGGTTCCCCCTGTATATACAGTTGAAGTCAGTAGTTTACATACACCTTAGCCAAATACATTTAAACTCAGTTTTTCACAATTCCTGACATTTAATCCTAGTAAAAATGTACCTGTCATAGGTCAGTTAGGATCACCACTTTATTTTAAGAATGTGAAATGTCAGAATAATAGTAGAGAGAATGATTTATTTCAGCTTTTATTTCTTTCATCACATTCCCAGTGGGCCAGAAGTTTACATACACTCAGTATTTGGTAGCATTGCCTTTAAATTGTTTAACTTGGGTCAAACGTTTCGGGTAGCCTTCCAAAAGCTTTCCACAATAAGTTGGGAGAATTTTGGCCCATTCCTCCTGACAGAGCTGGTGTAACTGAGTCAGGATTGTAGGCCTCCTTGCGCGTACACGCTTTTTCAGTTCTGCCCACATATTTTCTATAGGATTGAGGTCAGGGATTTGTGATGGCCACTAATACCTTGACTTTGTTGTCCTTAAGCCATTTTGCCACAACTTTGGAAGTATGCTTGGGGTCATTGTCCATTTGGAAGACCCATTTGCGACCAAGCTTTAACTTCCTGACTGATGTCTTGAGATGTTGCTTCAATATATCCACATAAGGAAGAAAAATTATGAAGCCATCTATTTTGTGATGTGCACCAGTCTCTCCTGCAGCAAAGCACCCCCACAACATGATGCTGCCACCCCCGTGCTTCACGGTTGGGATGGTGTTCTTCGGCTTGCAAGCCTCCTCCTTTTTCCTGCAAACATAACGATGGTCATTATGGCCAAACAGTTCTATTTTTTTTCATCAGACCAGAGGACATTTCTCCAAGAAGTACGATCTTTGTCCCCACGTGCAGTTGCAAACTGTAGTTTGGCTTGTTTAAGGTGGTTTTGGAGCAGTGGCTTCTTCCTTGCTGAGCGACCTTTCAGGTTATGTCGACATAGGACTCGTTTTACTGTGGATATAGATACTTTTGAACCTGTTTCCTCCAGCATCTTCACAAGGTCCTTTGCTATTTTTCTGGGATTGATTTGCAGTTTTCGCAACAAAGTACGTTCATCTCTAGGAGACAGAACGCGTCTTCTTCCTGAGCGGTATGACGGCTGTGTGGTCCCATTGTCACAACGGTCGTATTGAGGAGACCAAAATGCAGCGGGTATAGTGATCTTTTATTAATTACTAAATAAAGTGAACACGTAAACGAAAACAATAAACGACAACCAATAGTTCTGTAAGGTAAACCAACTATACAGAAAGCAACCACCCACAAAACACAAGTGAAACGAACACAACTAAATATGGCCTCCAATTAGACAACAACCAGCTGCCTCTAATTGGAGGTCATTGCCACAAACCAACATAGAACTAGAAAACTAGAATAAACATAGAAATATAAAACAGAACAAAACCCCCAAAACATCAAAACACCCAAAACAAACACGCCCTGCCACGCCCTGACCAATGACAAATAACCCCTTTTACTGGTCAGGATGTGACACCCGTCTCCTTCCTGAGCGGTATGGCAGCTGCATGGTCCCATGGTGTTTATACTTGCATACTATTGTTTGTACAGATGAACGTGGTACCTTCATGCGTTTGGAAATTGCTCCCAAGGATGAACCAGACTTGTTGAGGTCTACAATTGTTTTTCTGAGGTCTTGGCTGATTGCCTTTGATTTTCCCATGATGTCAAGCAAAGAGGCATTGAGTTTAAAGGTAGGCCTTGAAATACATCCACAGGTACACCTCCAATTGACTCAAATTATGTCAATTAGCCTATCAGAAGCTTCTAAAGCCATGACATAATTTTCTGGAATTTTCCAAGCTGTTTAAAGGCACAGTCAATTTAGTGTATGTAAACTTCTGACCCACTGGAATTGTGATACAGTGAATTATAAGTGAAATAATCTGTCTGTAAACAATTGTTATAAAAATGACTTGTGTCATGCACAAAGTAGATGTCCCAACCGACTTGCCAAAACTATAGTTTGTTAACAAGAAATTTGTGGAGTGGTTGAAAAACGAGTTTTAATGACTCCAAACGAACACAACTAAATATGGCCTCCAATTAGAGTTCGTATGTAAACTTCCGACTTCAACTGTAACCTCGTTATTGTTTTTCTTGTTGTGTTACTCTTTTATTGTTACTTTTTATTTTAGTTTACTTTGTACATATTTTCTTCTTCTTGAACTGCGTTGTTGGTTAAGGGCTTGTAACATTTCACGGTAAAGTCTACACGTTGTTGTTGGCACCTGAGACAAATAAAGTTTGATTTGATTTGAAAGATAAATTATTTCATTTTAATTTATTTATTGGTTAAATATTTGCGGAAGCCTGTCTTCCTTTGGCATCCAATGAATACACACCACTGCTAATGATATTGATACCGTATTTGTCGCAAACCCTTTAAAAACTCTCGGAGAAAATTAACACACACATACATACAATTCACTATTGTAATTCACTATGTGGTTGGTTCCTTGAAGCTCACTGCTTTCTGACGAGGGAGAGTGACTGGTCAACGAGACCAAATTGGAGTTTGTCTTTTTTTCAGCTGCAGTTTTACCGAAACGTGAACTGTCCCGTGACAAATGTTTTTATTAGTACAAGTGGCAATACGGACAACCCGCGGGCGCCTGCGTTAGTGGATTTTTTAGCAGACATTTGGACAGTGTCTAGTGGATGAAATGAGGAAGAGAATACCGGATGTTTTTTTCTCCAGATCATATGGATGATAATGGAATTTATTTTTGGGAAGTTTTAACGTATTTTACTAACAGAAAATGAGAGGGAACCTCACAATAAGTTATGAATAATACCCAAACTGTAACGATGTGTTGATCATTCCCAAATCTGCATTATTTTTTCTTAATATGTTATTTTCCATTGATCTGCAAACCAAAACGGAAACTCGATCATGTTCTTATATAAATGCATTTATTTATAATATTTTTTAGATGAAAAGCTGCAGGTTTGGCCAATATTTTTTGTGTCTGTGCGTGAGTTATGGCCGCGCTCGCTCCTGTTGGTGTCTGACCGAGATCATTACACGGTACCGGTGCTGTGCTGGGACATCAAGAGGGGCAGGGGAACGAGTGGAGATCCGTTTTTCGGTGTGCTCGGAGGTCCCTGTTTGCGTGATGACGGGGCTTAGGATTTGGGTTGCGTTTGGCCGGTTGGTGCTGCTCCCTTTGCTCGCACCACGCACCTTACTGTTGTGCGTTCTGATTCCAGTATGTCTCTCCCACCCGCAGCCTTGTCAAATCCTCAGGCGGATTGGGCACACGGTACGCGTGGGGGCCCTGCAACTGCAGCCGCGGCTCTTCAGTCACGTTTCCACCTTCAGAGGCGGTAAAGAAGACCCTGTCCCCGTGGATGAATGGGATATACACGGCGGCACGAGGGAAGCAGTGGAGAGACAGTTTGAAAATATTACCAAAAGTGTCAATGAACACGATTTACGCAGCCTAGGGACTAAGGCGTCGGTAAACAGCCAACACAAGGACAGTGAGAGGGACAGGGACAGGGACAGGCGGGGTAAAAGTAGAAACATGTACAAACAGAACGAGAGTGAGAGAAGTGTGTTTATGCCGAGGGACTCTATCCTATTAGCCACGGAGACGTTGAATCGCATGGCCGGTCTGTTACCATATAACCTCTCACTGGAGGTGGTGATGGCTGTGGACGCGGGGCTCGGGGAATTACCCACGTTCTCCTCCTCTACCCCGGTCTGTGAAGACCCCATGTCTTTTCTGGAGAGTGTTTGTCATACTGTTATAGTCCAAGGAGTTTCTGCTATGATGGCTTTTCCTCAGACCAGGGACGACCTGGTGAAGTTGGAATTCATCGCGTCAACGCTTCAGATTCCTGTCATCAGTGTTGTCCAAGACGTATTCAAACGGCAGAGTAAGGTAAGGCACATAATGTCTGTAGGCTTTAACACTGGTGTAGTATCAACATAATATTGTCTTTGCCGTGTGTGGTGTATGAACAAAGTGCTCAAGTTTAGAAAGTACAAGCATGGACAGTTGAAGAAAGAACGGTGTGCGTTTGTTAATTCAGCACCACGGACAGCACTCCTCATGCTGCTTTTGGGATTTCAACTCGACGAGTAAATGTTTATATTTTTTTTATTAACTTGTCCTTGGTAACGTGGGCAGCTAAATTCACACTCCATAAGCAATCTATCCCACATATATCACAACATCTGCCCACGTTTTACACACACACACACACACTTTTTATTTTTTGCCCCTAGCACTACACAGCTGTTTTAAATAATCAAAGCTTGAAGATGAATTGGTTATTTGAATTAGCTGTGTAGTGCTAGGGCAAAAAACCTAGTCTGTACCCCAGCATCATGGCAGCATAGTGGTTAGATCTACACCCCCAGGGATCTCTCTCTATCAGTCTGAACCCCAGCATCATGGCAGCATAGTGGTTAGATCTACACCCCCAGGGATCTCTCTCTATCAGTCTCTACCCCAGCATCATGGCTGCATAGTGGTTAGATCTACACCCCCTGGGATCTCTCTCCCACTACCTGCTCATGATGCTGGGGTAGAGACTAACAGAGAGAGGTCCCAGGGGGCATTTTAATAGCTACTTACTGCCACCTGCTATGTTACAGCAGCACAGCAAAACGCTACTCGCTAATTATGCATTTTAATAGCTTTTTACTGCATGTCAATGAACACTGAATAGCAACTAGAACAGTGGTCTGTTGTTTGATGTGTCCCAAATTGCACCCTATTCCCTACGTAGTGAACTACTGACCAGGGCCCATAGCTACATAGTGAACTACTGACCAGGGCCCATAGCTACATAGCTACATAGTGACATAGCTACATAGTGAACTACTGACCAGGGCCCATAGCTACGTAGTAAACTACTGACCATGGCCCATAGCTACATAGTGACATAGCTACATAGTGAACTACTGACCAGGGCCCGTAGCTACATAGTGAACTACTGACCAGGGCCCATAGCTACATAGCTACATAGTGACATAGCTACATAGTGAACTACTGACCAGGGCCCATAGCTACGTAGTAAACTGCTGACCATGGCCCATAGCTACATAGCTACATAGTGACATAGCTACATATTGAACTACTGACCTGGGCCCGTAGCTACATAGTGAACTACTGACCTGGGCCCATAGCTACATAGTGAACTACTGACCTGGGCCCATAGCCTCATAGTGCATTTCTTTTCACCAGGGCCCATAGCCTCATAGTGCATTTCTTTTCACCAGGGCTACGGACCCTGGTCAGTAGTTCACTAGATGTGGAATATGTGTGTGTGCGTTTGAGTGGAGCAGAGGACAGCAGTGATTAGCAATGTAAGACCAATATACTCCGTCAATCTGCATCACAGTCCTATATGTCAGGTTTATCTATGTCAGGTTTATCTATGTCAGGTTTATCTATGTCAGGTTTATCAAAGTCAGGTTTATCTATGTCAGGTTTATCAAAGTCAGCTTTATCTAAGTCAGGTTTATCTAAGTCAGGTTTAGCTAAGTCAGGTTTAGCTAAGTCAGGTTTAGCTAAGTCAGGTTTAGCTAAGTCAGGTTTATCAAAGTCAGGTTTATGTCACTCAGATTTATCTACAGAATAATTCAATCATTTGGACACAGCTACTCTTTCATTGGTTTCTCTTTATTTTTTACTATTTTCTACGTTGTGGAATAATAGTGAAGACATCGGAACTATAAGATTTACATTTTACATTTTTACATTTTTAGTCATTTAGCAGACGCTCTTATCCAGAGCGACTTACAGTAGTGAATTCATACATTTCATACAATTTCATACATATCATACTTTTTTTTTTCTGTGCCTGATTCCATAACACATATGGAATCAGGTAGTAATCCCAAAAGTGTTAAAAATATATGTTATATTTGAGACTCTTCAAAGTAGTCACCCTTTGCCTTGATGACAGCTTTTCACACTCATGGCATTCTCTCAACCAGTTTCACCTGGAATGCAGTCTTGAAGGAGTTCCCAAATATGCTGAGCACTTGTTTGCTGCTTTTCCTTTACTCTGCGGTCCAACTCAACCCAAGCCATCTCAATTGGGTTGACGCCAGGTCATGTGATGCAGCCCTCCATCACTCTCCTTCTTGGTCAAATAGCCCTTACACAGCCTGGAGGTGTGTTTTGGGTCATTGTCCTGTTGAAAAACAAATGATTGTCCCACTAAGCACAAACCAGATGGGATGGTGTATCGATGCAGAATGCTGTGGTAGCCATGCTGGTTAAGTGTGCCTTGAATTCTAAATAAATCACTGACAGTGTCACCAGCAAAGCATTCACAAAACATCACACCTCCTCCATGCTTCACGGTGGAACCACACATGCAGAGATCATCTGTTCACCTACTCTGCGTCTCACAAAGACACAGCGGTTGGAACCAAAAATCAAAATTTGGACTCATCAGACTGAAGGACAGATTTCCACTGGTCTAATGTCCATTGCTCGTGTTTCTTGGCCCAAGCAAGTCTCTTCTTATTGGTGTCCTTTGGTAGTGGTTTCTTTGCAGCAATTTGACCATGAAAGTCTGATTCACACAGTCTCCTCTGAACAGTTGATGTTGAGATGTGTCTGTTACTTGAACTGTGAAACATTTATTTGGGCTGCAATTTCTGAGGCTGGTAACTCTAATGAACTTATCCTCTGCAGCAGAGGTAACTCTGGATCTTCCTTTCCTGTGGTGGTCCTCATGAGAGCCAGTTTCATCACAGCACTTGATGGTTTTTGCAACTGCCCTTTAAGAAACTTTCAAAGTTCTTGAAATTCTCCGTATTGACTGACCTTCGTGTCATAAAGTAATGATGGACTGTCGTTTCTCTTTACTTATTTGAGCTGTTCCATAATATGGACTTGGTCTTTTACCAAATATGGCTCTCTTTTGTATACCACCCCTACCTTGTCACAACACAACTGATTGGCTAAAATGCATTAAGGAGAATAGAAATTCCAAAAATTAACTTTTAACAAGGCACACCTGTTAATTGAAATGCATTCCAGGTGACTACCTCATGAAGCTGGTTAAGAGAATGCCAAGAGTGTGCAAAGCTGTTATCAAGGCAAAGAGTGGCTACTTTGAAGAGTCATAGTTTTGATGTGTTCACTATTATTCTGGGTTGTAGAAAATAGTAAAAAAGAAATAAAAAACCTGTAATGAGTAGGTGTGTCCAAACTGTTGACTGGTATGGTAAGTAAAGTAATTAATGTCCTGACATGGTTCACACCGTAGGGTGTGAGACAGCTTCATGTATAAGTACACCCTCTGGATAGGACACTAGTTTGTCTCTGGGTTTTCCCCGCAATCCAGCTAATTAATTCTGAGTGCCAAATGGAAAAGCACTTTTATAGTCTTTGGTATGACTTGACCTGGGTCAAAGACTGGTCATACCCACACTCTCAGGACGGACACTAACCCCATGGATACTGCGTTGGTCTTATTGCACTTCGAACTGACAAGACTGTATTATTCACCGCAGGGCTAATATTCTGGAGACTGACTGTATTACCTCAGGGCTAATATTCTGGTTGCTGACTGTATTACTCACCTCAGGGCTAATATTCTGGAGACTGACTGTATTATTCACCGCAGGGCTAATATTCTGGATACTGACTGTATCTGTCAGACTGTATTCCTCACCTCAGGGCTAATATTCTGGTGACTGACTGTATTCCTCACCTCAGGGCTAATATTCTGGTTACTGACTGTATTACTCACCTCAGGGCTAATATTCTGGTTACTGACTGTATTACTCACCTCAGGGCTAATATTCTGGTTACTGACTGTATCTGTCAGACTGTATTACTCACCTCAGGGCTAATATTCTGGTTACTGACTGTATTACCTGAGGGCTAATATTCTGGTTACTGACTGTAATACTCACCGCATGACCCGGTTCTGATTACCAAGAGCTGTTCTCTTGGATCTCTGGAGAGACTAGACCACCAGCTCTTCTCTGGAGCGACTAGACCACCAGCTCTTCTCTGGAGCGACTAGACCACCAGCTCTTCTCTGGAGTGACTAGACCACCAGCTCTTCTCCGGAGAGACCAGACCACCAGCTCTTCTCCGGAGAGACCAGACCACCAGCTCTTCTCCGGAGAGACCACCAGCACTTCTCTGGAGAGACCAGACCACCAGCTTTTCTCTGGAGAGACCAGACCACCAGCTCATCTCTGGAGAGACCACCAGCTCTTCTCTGGAGAGACCAGACCACCAGCTCTTCTCTGGAGAGACCAGACCACCAGCTCTTCTCTGGAGAGACCAGACCACCAGCTCATCTCTGGAGAGACCAGACCACCTCACTCTGCTCATCATCAAGCCTCTCTGGAGCAGACCTGGGTTCAAATACTATTAGACATTTTTCAAATATACTATGAGTGTTTGCTTGAGTCTAGCCAGAGTGCCAAATGAGCAAGGTTTGCAGTTTTGTGATTATTCTATTGGTTTCATTGCGCCAGGCAAGCTCAATCAAGCCTAGATAAAGTAGCAGCCTCCACTCTTCTGGGAAGGCTTTCCACTAGATGTTGGAACATTTCTGTGGGGACTTGCTTCCATTCAGCCACAAGAGCATTAGTGAGGTCGGGCACTGATGTTGGGTGATTAGGCCTGGCTCGCAATCAGCGTTCCAATTCATCCCAAAGAGTGTTCGATGGGGTTGAGGTCATGGCTCTGTGCAGGCCAGTCAAGTTATTCCACATCGATCTCAACAAACCATTTCTGTATGGACCTTGCTTTGTGAATCCGGGCATTGTCATGCTGAAACAGGAAATGGCCTTCCCCAAACTGTTCCCACAAAATCATTCCCACAGAATCATCTAGAATGTCATTGTATGCTGTAGCGTTAAAATTTCCCTTCACTGGAACTAAGGGGCTTAGACCCAAACATGAAAAACAACCCCAGACCATTATTCCTCCCTCACCAAAGCTTTACAGTTGGCACTATGCATTCGGGCAGGTAGCGTTCTCCCGGCGTTCGTCAAACTCAGATTTGTCCATCGGACTGCCAGATGGTGAAGCGTGATTCATCACTCCAGAGAACGTGTTTCCACTGTTCCAGAGTCCAATGGCGGTGAGCTTTACACCACTCTAGCCAACGCTTGGCATTGCGCATGGTGATCTAAGACTTGTGTGCAGCTGCTCGGCCAGGGCCACCCATTCCATGAAGCTCACAACGAACAGTTCTTGTGGTGATGTTGCTTCCAGAGGCAGTTTGGAACTCGGTAGTGAGTGTTGCAACTGAGGACAGATGCTTTTTACACGCTACACGCTTCAGAACTCGGAAGGCCCATTCTGTGAGCTTGTGTGGCCTAGCACTTCGCAGCTGAGCCGTTTCCACTTCGGGGATGTCCACATACTTTTGTGTATATATAGTGTATCTCAGGATAGGAAATGTCCATGTGTGATATTCAGAGTAATCCCAATATCATATTCACTGAGTGTACAAAACATTACGAACACCTGCTCTTTCCATGATGTAGACTGACCAGGTGAAATCTATGATCCCTTATTGATGTCCACTTGTCAAAACCACTTCAACCAGTATAGATGAAGGGGATGACAATGGTTAAATAAGGATTTTTAAGCCTTGAAACAATTGAGAAATGGATTGTGTATGTGCGCCATTCAAAGAGTGAATGGGCAAGACAAAATATTTTAAGTGTCATTGAACGGGGTATGGTAGTAGGTGCCAGGCGCACCGGTTTGTGTGTGTCAAGAACTGCAACACTGCTGGGTTTTTCACGCTCAACAGTTTCCAGTGTGTATCAAGAATGATCCACCACCCAAAGGACATCCAGCCAACTTGACAACTGTGGGAAGCATTGGAGTCAACATGGGCCAGCATCCCTGTGGAACGCTTTCAATACTTTGTAGAGTCCATGTCTTGACGAACTGAGCCTGTTCTTAGGAAGGTGTTCTTAATGTTTTGTGCGCTCAGTGTATTTCTAAAAGACACATCGGGATAGAGAATGTCAGGATATGGTGCATATCCCCAAAACTCTAAATATGTATTGGACATGGTCAAAAACATGTCATGTAAAGATGTCCCCTGATATGGACCCTTTTTGCCCAGTGGAGGGACAGACCAGACCAGCTAGGGGATGAGGGTTATTCACTGTTTTTCTATGCATCTTCTATTTACCAGCTAGGATTAGGGTCTTAAAACGAGGCCCCCCGATCATCAAACCAATCACTGAACTAAAACACAGCAGCAACCTGGATGTCAAACCAATCTCTAATAAACTTCTTGGTAAATAACTAGAGTTGATGTCCGCAGCCCTGTTGAAATCGAATTAACACAAAAAAATCCCATCAAAATCTCTGTTTAAGCTATAAATATCTAACCCTAACCTTAACCCCTAACCCCTAACCCCTAATCCCTAACCCCTAACCCATTTTTGTTATTACATGGACTGCGTCTCAATCCACTTCATCCGCCGATGTCGCACTTCTGCATCTGAGGTGAAAGGTGACAGAGTAGAACCCTCACCCAATGTCCTCTTCACTGTTATATGCAAGAATATCTAGCCTGAGTGCCAGTCTGGTTGTGCTATCATGCTAACTCCTTGTCACTAATTGACATGCCAATAACATCAACAGATTTGGCAAGAGCACAAACAGACCTGAACCCAAGCTAAGGAATATCCCCTTTCTGGAGACACTGGAGGAATTGTTACTTGGACATAGCGGTTTTGGGGAAAGGTCTGAGATAGGTCAGAGCTAAAGTTGGTTTTATAATGGGGTTTTAGCACCAGGGCTGGGGATGGAGGCTAAGGAAATAGAGTTTAGTTGGAGACGGAATCTGCAGCTGGCAGTATACAGAGGCTATCCATCTATTTGCTTTTAGAATGTTTATTGCTGACAGGTTCTGGATCCATCTCCTTTGTTAGATCATTTATTGAGTTTGTTTATTGCTGACAGGTTCTGGAACCATCTCCTTTGTTAGATCATTTATTGAGTTTCTTTATTGCTGACAGGTTCTGGAACCATCTCCTTTGTTAGATCATTTATTGAGTTTGTTTATTGCTGACAGGTTCTGGAACCATCTCCTTTGTCAGATAATTTATTGCTTCTGCTAGTATTTCTGTCACACTCTATGGGACCCATTTAGGCTCGGTAGTAAATTATGCAGATGAATAAGGATTGTTGAATTTCCATGTTAATGGAGAAGGATTAAACCAATTGAGGCAATTAGTTAAATCTTGATCATTTAGTGATTTTGCATTAGGCAGAATTTAGGATCAATTAGCCTAATATAAAACTTGCTGACCTCTGGAAGGAAACTAACCACAGCACTGATCTTTCGGCTCCTTTACAAACTACTGCCAAAGTCAGTGCTATAAGTACACACATCAGAGGGCTACAAGTACAGGCAGCAGAGGACTACAAGTACAGACAGCAGAGGGCTATAAGTACAGGTAGCAGAGGACTATGCGTACAGGCAGCAGAGGGCTACAAGTACAGGCAGCAGAGGGCTACAAGTACAGGCAGCAGAGGGCTACAAGTACAGGCAGCAGAGGGCTATAAGTACAGGTAGCAGAGGACTATGCGTACAGGCAGCAGAGGACTATGCGTACAGGCAGCAGAGGGCTACAAGTACAGGCAGCAGAGGACTACGAGTACAGGCATCAGAGGACTACGAGTACAGGCATCAGAGGACTACGAGTACAGACAGCAGAGGACTACAAGTACAGACAGCAGAGGACTACAAGTACAGACATCAGAGGACTACAAACATCAGTCTCTGTATTATTATTTATTTATTTGGACAGGGACAATGTACAACAGGAACATACAGTACCAGTCAAAAGTTTGGACACACCTACTCATTCAAGTGTTTTTCCTTATTTGTTCTATTTTCTACATTGTAGAATACTAGTGAAGACATCAAAACTATGAATTAACACACATGGAATCATGTAGTAACCAAAAAAATTGTTATACAAATCAAAATACATTTGATATTTGAAGTTCTTTAAGTAGCCACCCTTTGCTTTGATTACAGCTTTGCACACTCTTGGCATTCTCTCAACCAGCTTCATGAGGTAGTCACCTGGAATGCATTTCAATTAACAGGTGTGCCTTATTAACATGTATTAACATGTAACCAAACTTTTGACTGGTACTGTAAGTCTCAGTAAACAGAGAAATTATGCATTGCACGAGATTTAGCAAAGTGAGAGAGAGTGAGAGAGAGAGACAGAAAAGAGGGAGAGAATGAATAAGGGAGATGGAGGAAGGGAGGATAGCAGCAGTAGCAGTATGATGACTCACACATCTACTGTGATAATTACATGATTTAAATTTACATTTACGTCATTTAAATGAATACAAAAGGTTTCAGTTCAAGTCCAGCTACTTATCTGGAGCCATAAAATATCAGTAAAAAACAGCGTCAGTGATAACTAGGACTGGACAATATTTTTTTTTGTGTGTAGAACGAACAGCTGACTGAAGACAGGGTGTGTCATGCACTGACCTAAGAGAGCTGTTTTTTCTCTGTTTAGTGAGGTCAGGGTGTGATAGGGGTGGGCATTCTATGTTTTTGTTTCTATGTTTTGGCCGGGTATGGTTTCCAATCAGAGGCAGCTGTCTATCGTTGTCTCTGATTGGAAGCCATACTTAGGCAGCCTGAGCACTCAACACGCTGCGCTTTGATCCCCTCTATACGACACCCGTTACAGAACTACCCACCACGATTGGATCAAGCGGCGTGCCCGGGCAGAGATGGATACCTGGTCGATGGAGGAGTGGATTGAAAGGAGAAACTGGACTTGGGGCCAGGTTTTGGACAGGTATCGTAGCCTACCGGGGAAGAACGAGAGGCAGCCCCCCAAAAAATTTGGGGTGGGGGCACACGGGTAGTTTGGCTGGGCCAGGGGTGATACCTGAGCCAACTCCCCGTGCTTATTGTGGGGAGCATGTGTCTGTTCCTCACACTCTCTCTCCAGTGCGCCTCCATAGCCGAGTACGTCCGGTGCCTGCTCCTCGCACTCTCCCTCCAGTGCGCCTCCACGGTCCAGTATACCCCTTGCCAGTTCTGCGCACCCGGTCCTCAGTGCGTCTCTCCAGTCCGGTGAGACCTGTTCCAGCTTCACGAGAAAAGCCTCCAGTGATAATCTATGATCCAGCCTTTAGAGATGATCCATGGCACGAAGCCTCCAGAGATAATCCATGTCAAGAAGTCTGTAGGGATTATCCATGGCACTAAGCCTCCAGTGATGATCCATGGCGCGGAACCTGTATTGATGATCCATGGCATGGAGCCTGCAGCAACGGTCCCTAGTCCGGAACCTACAACGACGCTCCCCAGTCCGGAACCTACAACGACGCCCCCAGTCCGGAGCCTCCAGCGACGGTCCGCAGCCCCGAGTCTTCAGCGACGGTCCGCAGCCCCGAGTCTTCAGCGACGGTCCGCAGCCCAGAGTCTTCAGCGACGGTCCGCAGCCCAGAGTCTTCAGCGGCGGTCCGCAGCCCAGAGTCTTCAGCGGCGGTCCGCAGCCCAGAGTCTTCAGCGGCGGTCCGCAGCCCAGAGTCTTCAGCGACGGTCCGCAGCCCCGAGTCTTCAGCGACGGTCCGCAGCCCAGAGTCTTCAGCGGCGGTCCGCAGCCCAGAGTCTTCAGCGGCGGTCCGCAGCCCAGAGTCTTCAGCGGCGGTCCGCAGCCCAGAGTCTTCAGCGACGGTCCGCAGCCCCGAGTCTTCAGCGACGGTCCGCAGCCCAGAGTCTTCAGCGACGGTTGGCGGTTCAAAGCCTCCGGCGATGATCCAGTGTGGTTCCTCCGGACACACAGAAGCGGGGCTATCAGCGGGCAGTGGGGGTGCTAACGCCCTGAACCAGAGCCGCCACCAAGTACAGATGCCCACCCGGACCCTCCCCTATAGGTTCAGGTTTTAAGCCGGGAGTCCACACCTTTGGGGGGAGTACTGTCATGCCCTGACCTAAGAGAGCTGTTTTTTCTCTGTTTAGTGAGGTCAGGGTGTGATAGGGGTGGGCATTCTATGTTTGTGTTTCTATGTTTTGGCTGGGTATGGTTTCCAATCAGAGGCAGCTGTCTATCGTTGTCTCTGATTGGAAGCCATACTTAGGCAGCCTTTTTCCCACTTGGTTTTCGTGGGTAGTTGTTTTCTGTTTCGTTTGTGTAACCTGACAGAACTGTTGGCTGTCGTTTTTGTTTATTTGTCTAAGTGTTCGATTTCATTAAAATACAATATGAGCACTCAACACGCTGTGCCTTGGTCCCCTCTATACGACGCCCGTTACAGGGTGGTCCGGCATTTGTGGAGTTGAGTTTGTTTCTGCGGTCACATGTACTCTTAACAACGTGATGAAACTTTGTTGCTCCTTGTTGAAACAAATTTCGGTTGCCTAGCCAATGCCCCCCTCCCTGTAGCAGCAGAACACATAGAAATAGAATGAATTGAACAGGCTGGGAATTTCTAACTCTGGTAATATTATATGTTTTATTTACCTTCCCTGTAGCTCAGTTGGTAGAGCATGGTGTTTGCAACACCAGGGTTTGGGTTCGATTCCCACGGGGGGCCAGCACAGAAAAAAAAATGTATGAAATGAAATGTATGCATTCACTACTGTAAGTCGCTCTGGATAAGAGCGTCTGCTAAATGACTAAAAATGTAAATATTTATTTCACCTTTATTTAAACCAGGTAGGCCAGTTGAGAACAAGTTCTCATTTACAGCTGCGACCTGGCCAAGATAAAGCAAAGCAGTGCGACACAAACAACAACACAGAGTTACACATGGAATAAACAAACATACAGTCAATAATTCATAGAAAAGTCTATATACAGTGTGTGCAAATGAGGTAAGATTAGGGAGGTAAGGCAATAAATAGGCCGTAGTGGTGAAGTAATTACAATTTAGCAATTAAACACTGGAGTGATAGATGTGCAGAAGATGAATGTGCAAGTAGAGATACTGGGGTGCAAAGGAGAAGAAAAAAAATCGAAGAAAAATAATAAATAACAGTATAAAGGGATGAGGTAGTTGGATGGGCTATTTACAGATGGGCTATGTACAGGTGCAATGATCTGTAAGCTTTAAGCTTTAACTGGTAAATAGAATGAATAGAACAGGCTGGGAACCTCTAACCCTGGCAATATGACTGGTAAATAGAACAGACTGGGAACCTGTAACCCTGGTAATATGACTGGTAAATAGAACAGGCTGGGAACCTGTAACCCTGGTAATATGACTGGTAAATAGAACAGGCTGGGAACCTGTAACCCTGGTAATATGACTGGTAAAGAGAACAGGCTGGGAACCTGTAACCCTGGTAATATGACTGGTAAAGAGAACAGGCTGGGAACCTGTAACCCTGGTAATATGACTGGTAAAGAGAACAGGCTGGGAACCTGTAACCCTGGTAATATGACTGGTAAATAGAACAGGCTGGGAACCTGTAACCCTGGTAATATGACTGGTAAATAGAACAGGCTGGGAACCTGTAACCCTGGTAATATGACTGGTAAATAGAACAGGCTGGGAACCTGTAACCCTGGAAATATGACTGGTAAATAGAACAGGCTGGGAACCTGTAACCCTGGTAATATGACTGGTAAATAGAACAGGCTGGGAACCTGTAACCCTGGTATTATGACTGGTAAATAGAATGGATAGAACAGGCTGGGAACCTGTAACCCTGGTAATATGACTGGTAAATAGAACAGACTGGGAATCTGTAACCCTGGTAATATGACTGGTAAATAGAACAGGCTGGGAACCTGTAACCCTGGTAATATGACTGGTAAATAGAACAGGCTGGGAACCTCTAACCCTGGTAATATGACTGGTAAATAGAACAGGCTGGGAACCTGTAACCCTGGTATTATGACTGGTAAATAGAATGGATAGAACAGGCTGGGAACCTGTAACCCTGGTAATATGACTGGTAAATAGAATGGATAGAACAGGCTGGGAACCTGTAACCCTGGTAATATGACTGGTAAATAGAACAGGCTGGGAACCTGTAACCCTGGTAATATGACTGGTAAATAGAACAGGCTGGGAACCTGTAACCCTGGTAATATGACTGGTAAATAGAACAGGCTGGGAACCTGTAACCCTGGTAATATGACTGGTAAATAGAACAGACTGGGAACCTGTAACCCTGGTAATATGACTGGTAAATAGAACAGGCTGGGAACCTGTAACCCTGGTAATATGACTGGTAAATAGAACAGGCTGGGAACCTGTAACCCTGGTAATATGACTGGTAAATAGAATGGATAGAACAGGCTGGGAACCTGTAACCCTGGTAATATGACTGGTAAAAAGAACAGGCTGGGAACCTGTAACCCTGGTAATATGACTGGTAAATAGAACAGACTGGGAACCTGTAACCCTGGTAATATGACTGGTAAATAGAACAGGCTGGGAACCTGTAACCCTGGTAATATGACTGGTAAATAGAACAGGCTGGGAACCTCTAACCCTGGTAATATGACTGGTAAATAGAACAGGCTGGGAACCTGTAACCCTGGTAATATGACTGGTAAATAGAACAGGCTGGGAACCTGTAACCCTGGTAATATGACTGGTAAATAGAACAGGCTGGGAACCTGTAACCCTGGTAATATGACTGGTAAATAGAACAGGCTGGGAACCTGTAACCCTGGTAATATGACTGGTAAATAGAACAGACTGGGAACCTCTAACCCTGGTAATATGACTGGTAAATAGAACAGACTGGGAACCTGTAACCCTGGTAATATGACTGGTAAATAGAACTGGCTGGGAACCTCTAACCCTGGTAATATGACTGGTAAACTCTCAGGTACACTGGCAGTGGCTGCCTGGTATTGTGATGTAATAATTTCCATGGTAATTTATCATGTTCAATCAAATGATGTTAACTGATGTGGCTCATGTAATGGCCGCCAGTCCACTTCCTGCTTTTACTTCCTGCTTTGCTCTTTGTAGTGGCCACCAGTCCACCCATTATGCCATCATTGACTTGAATGGGGACTCCTGTTCTATTGATTCCGTTTCTATGGCAGCACATGTAGTCAGGAGTGAAGGAGATTTGAGAGAATGCAAAGATTGTGCAGAGCTGTCATCAAGGCAAAGGGTGGCTACTTTGAAGAATCTCACATTTTAAAATATGTTTAGATTTTTTTTAAATACTTTTTGGGTTACTATATGATTCCATATGTGTTATTTCATAGTTTTGATGTCTTCACTATTATTCTACAATGTAGAAAATAGTTAAAAAAATAATTGACTGGTACTGTATCTCCCGCTCTACCTCTTCTCTTCCCTCTCTCCCTCCTTTCAGAACCCTCTTCATTTCCAGATGCCGATGCAGAGCCCGGCCCTGCCCCAGGTGGAGCTGCTCTACTCCCTGCTGGTGATCAACAGCTGGTATGACGTCAGCCTCCTGCTCTGTCAGGAATGGAACGTCTCCAACTTCCTGGTTCGTCTCCGTAACAACACTAAGTTCCACCTGGGCTCTGTGGTCAACATCACCACCTACACTACCTCCTCTGGATCTCACCCCAACAGCTCTGCCGCCATGGCTGACTTATACACCTCTCTGCAGGGATACCTGGAGTCCATCAAGGAGTCCACGTCCACAGTGGTCACATTCGGCTGTGACATCCGGGACATCAAGAGGATCTTTAATGTGGTGACCAAGCTGGGCCTGATGCTGCCAGAGTACCACTGGGTGTTGGGGGACACGCAGGACGTGGAGGAGCTGAGGACCGAGGGGCTGCCGGCGGGACTGCTGGCCCATGGCAGGATGGGGGCTCCCTCCCTGGATCATTACGTCCAGGATGGGCTGGAGCTGGTGGCCCGGGTGGTGGGGTCAGCTGCGTACCGCTCCCCTGAGCTAGCTCTCATCCCCTCCATCACCAACTGCATGGATACACAGAGCAGCCAGAGCAGGAACATGACCTCAGGGAAATATCTGTCCAGGTACAGTACTGATTCACTACTCCTATAAGCATCATTAAAGAAGAGTGTGGTGATTTAATCCTAGTGCATGTTTAAGGACAAAAGCTCTGTATTGGTCAATACCTGTTAATACATAACCTAGAAGACATACTGTATGTCTTTTATAAAACTCCACAACAACAACAACCTTGCCAAAACAGAAAGAGCTGAGATCCCCCTTATTTTCTCCTGTGAGATCTGGAGCACATCTGACCCCATGATAGAGATATCTACAGTCTGCTATAATCTGACCCCCTGATAGAGATATCTATAGTCTGACCCCATAATAGAGATATCTATAGTCTGACCCCCTGATAGAGATATCTATAGTCTGACCCCATGATAGAGATATCTATAGTCTGACCCCATGATAGAGATATCTATAGTCTGCTATAGTCTGACCCCATGATAGAGATATCAGTATTCTGACCCCCTGATAGAGATATCTATAGTCTGACCCCATGATAGAGATATCTATAGTCTGACCCCATGATAGAGATATCTATAGTCTGACCCCATGATAGAGATATCTATAATCTGACCCCCTGATAGAGATATCTATAGTCTGCTATAGTCTGACCCCATGATAGAGATATCTATAGTCTGCTATAGTCTGACCCCCTGATAGAGATATCTATAGTCTGACCCCATGATAGAGATATCTATAGTCTGACCCCATGATAGAGATATCTATAGTCTGACCCCATGATAGAGATATCTATAATCTGACCCCCTGATAGAGATATCTATAGTCTGACCCCATGATAGAGATATCTATAGTCTGACCCCATGATAGAGATATCAGTATTCTGACCCCTTGATAGAGATATCTATAGTCTGACCCCATGATAGAGATATCTATAGTCTGACCCCATGATAGAGATATCTATAGTCTGACCCCATGATAGAGATATCTATAATCTGACCCCATGATAGAGATATCTATAGTCTGACCCCATGATAGAGATATCTATAGTGTGACCCCATGATAGAGATATCTATAATCTGACCCCCTGATAGAGATATCTATAGTCTGACCCCATGATAGAGATATCTATAGTCTGACCCCATGATGGTTCTGTTTGACCAGCAGGTCTATGCCTTTACTGGCATCGGGGCTCAGGCCCTGCCAAAAGGTTTCAGAATGAACCTGCCTTGTGCAGCTTAGAGCTCATCCCAGTAGCTAGGTTTCAATGTGCTAAGACAATGCTGTCTGATGCAGAGGTTTAGTCACACGTACAGGTGTAAAGAATTATATGATTTCATTGAGATTCATGAACAGAAGACAGTCTCACATCAAAATCACCTGGTGTGGTTCTCTGTTCTGGCCTATAACTCTGAATTGTAATCCTCAAATTCACCCTTTATCCTAGAACCTCATCTGTTTCTCTGCCCCCCCCCCCCTGCAGGTTTCTGTCCAACACGTCGTTTGATGGTCTGAGCGGTTTCATCTCGTCCCAGGAGGAGACAGTGATCTCCTCAGAGAGCCATCACTTCATCTGGTCCCTGCAACACGACCCCATAGGGAACCCCATGTGGACCAGGCTGGGCCGATGGAAGCATGACAGGGTGCTCATGGACTACACTGCCTGGACCAACAAACAGGTGAGAGGGAGGTGGAGAGAGAGAGGGGAGGGAGGGGCTCAGAAAAATACACTTCCCCTGGTCTCTCCTTACTAATAGATATGTTCCAACTTCCCCCTGGTCTCTCCTTACTAATAATGAGTACTCAATTTACAAACATTCCCCCACACTTCCCTACCAGCGAATCAAGGACATTCTCCCTCTTCCCTACCAGCGAATCAAGGACATTCTCCCTCTTCCTTACCAGCGAATCAAGGACATTCTCCCTCTTCCTTACCAGCGAATCAAAGACATTCTCCCTCTTCCCTACCAGCGAATCAAGGACATTCTCCCTCTTCCCTACCAACGAGTCAAGGACATTCTCCCTCTTCCTTACCAGCGAATCAAGGACATTCTCCCTCTTCCTTACCAGCGAATCAAGGACATTCTCCCTCTTCCTTACCAGCGAATCAAGGACATTCTCCCTCTTCCTTACCAGCGAATCAAGGACATTCTCCCTCTTCCTTACCAGCGAATCAAGGACATTCTCCCTCTTCCTTACCAGCGAATCAAGGACATTCTCCCTCTTCCTTACAGCGAATCAAGAACATTCTCCCTCTTCCCTACCAGCGAATCAAGGACATTCTCCCTCTTCCTTACAGCGAATCAAGGACATTCTCCCTCTTCCTTACCAGCGAATAAAAGACATTCTCCCTCTTCCCTACCAGCGAATCAAGGACATACTCCCTCTTCCCTACCAGCGAATCAAGGACATTCTCCCTCTTCCTTACCAGCGAATCAAGGACATTCTCCCTCTTCCTTACCAGCGAATCAAGGACATTCTCCCTCTTCCTTACCAGCGAATCAAGGACATTCTCCCTCTTCCTTACCAGCGAATAAAAGACATTCTCCCTCTTCCCTACCAGCGAATCAAGGACATACTCCCTCTTCCCTACCAGCGAATCAAGGACATACTCCCTCTTCCCTACCAGCGAATCAAGGACATACTCCCTCTTCCCTACCAGCGAATCAAGGACATTCTCCCTCTTCCTTACCAGCGAATAAAAGACATTCTCCCTCTTCCCTACCAGCGAATCAAGGACATACTCCCTCTTCCCTACCAGCGAATCAAGGACATACTCCCTCTTCCCTACCAGCGAATCAAGGACATTCTCCCTCTTCCTTACCAGCGAATCAAGGACATTCTCCCTCTTCCCTACCAGCGAATCAAGGACATTCTCCCTCTTCCTTACCAGCGAATCAAGGACATTCTCCCTCTTCCCTACCAGCGAATCAAGGACATTCTCCCTCTTCCTTACCAGCGAATCAAGGACATTCTCCCTCTTCCTTACCAGCAAATGAAGGACATTCTCCCTCTTCCCTACCAACGAATCAAGGACATTCTCCCTCTTCCTTACCAGCGAATCAAGGACATTCTCCCTCTTCCTTACCAGCGAATCAAGGACATTCTCCCTCTTCCTTACCAGCGAATAAAGGACATTCTCCCTCTTCCTTACCAGCGAATCAAGGACATTCTCCCTCTTCCTTACCAGCAAATGAAGGACATTCTCCCTCTTCCCTACCAACGAATCAAGGACATTCTCCCTCTTCCTTACCAGCGAATCAAGGACATTCTCCCTCTTCCTTACCAGCGAATCAAGGACATTCTCCCTCTTCCTTACCAGCGAATAAAGGACATTCTCCCTCTTCCTTACCAGCGAATCAAGGACATTCTCCCTCTTCCCTACCAGCGAATAAAGGACATTCTCCCTCTTCTCTACCAGCGAATCAAGGACATACTCCCTCTTCCCTACCAGCGAATCAAGGACATTCTCCCTCTTCCTTACCAGCGAATCAAGGACATTCTCCCTCTTCCTTACCAGCGAATCAAGGACATTCTCCCTCTTCCTTACAGCGAATCAAGAACATTCTCCCTCTTCCCTACCAGCGAATCAAGGACATTCTCCCTCTTCCTTACAGCGAATCAAGGACATTCTCCCTCTTCCTTACCAGCGAATAAAAGACATTCTCCCTCTTCCCTACCAGCGAATCAAGGACATACTCCCTCTTCCCTACCAGCGAATCAAGGACATTCTCCCTCTTCCTTACCAGCGAATCAAGGACATTCTCCCTCTTCCTTACCAGCGAATCAAGGACATTCTCCCTCTTCCTTACCAGCGAATCAAGGACATTCTCCCTCTTCCTTACCAGCGAATAAAAGACATTCTCCCTCTTCCCTACCAGCGAATCAAGGACATACTCCCTCTTCCCTACCAGCGAATCAAGGACATACTCCCTCTTCCCTACCAGCGAATCAAGGACATTCTCCCTCTTCCTTACCAGCGAATAAAAGACATTCTCCCTCTTCCCTACCAGCGAATCAAGGACATACTCCCTCTTCCCTACCAGCGAATCAAGGACATTCTCCCTCTTCCTTACCAGCGAATCAAGGACATTCTCCCTCTTCCTTACCAGCGAATCAAGGACATTCTCCCTCTTCCTTACCAGCGAATCAAGGACATTCTCCCTCTTCCTTACAGCGAATCAAGGACATTCTCCCTCTTCCCTACCAGCGAATCAAGGACATTCTCCCTCTTCCTTACAGCGAATCAAGGACATTCTCCCTCTTCCCTACCAGCGAATCAAGGACATTCTCCCTCTTCCTTACAGCGAATCAAGGACATTCTCCCTCTTCCCTACCAGCGAATCAAGGACATTCTCCCTCTTCCTTACAGCGAATCAAGGACATTCTCCCTCTTCCTTACCAGCGAATCAAGGACATTCTCCCTCTTCCTTACCAGCGAATAAAAGACATTCTCCCTCTTCCCTACCAGCGAATCAAGGACATTCTCCCTCTTCCTTACCAGCGAATCAAGGACATTCTCCCTCTTCCTTACCAGCGAATCAAGGACATTCTCCCTCTTCCCTACCAGCGAATCAAGGACATTCTCCCTCTTCCCTACCAGCGAATCAAGGACATTCTCCCTCTTCCTTACAGCGAATCAAGGACATTCTCCCTCTTCCTTACCAGCGAATCAAGGACATTCTGAAAAGCGTGACAAGGTTTGATGATATAACGTTAAGAGTAAAGTAGGAAGGCCAGGTTTCAATAGGCAACAGGATATTAATGTGACATGAAGGAAGTGAATACATGTGATCTGGCGAAGCGGTTTAATGCTCTGACTGAATGCAAGCTGATAATTATGAGTTTTGGTCCCAGCAGGTCTCAGGAACAAATGATGAGTCCTCGCTTTCCGAGACCGAGTCAAAACCGAGTACCAATGTATCCGACACCGAGACAAGACCGAGACACTAAATATGTAGACTCCAGTACTACAACACTAGGTCATGGACTATGCTGCCTGGACTAGAACATTATAGCCTGCGTACCAGACCTGTTTGTGCTATTATTCCTCTCCTTGCCACCTCTTGTCAGATGCCAAACATGTAAATGCTGCTGCTGCTGCTATGGTTAACCTCTCTTTTCCACCTTCCTCATGTTTTCTTTCTTTCTCTCTCTCTGCTTCCCTCTCCCTCACTCCTTCTACCCCTCCCTTCCTGCCGGACTATGTTGCCTGGTCTAACAAACAGGCATCCTATCAGGGCGGGGACTGGAGGTCCCCGTCGCGACTCCATCTGCGGGTGGTCACCCTGGTGGAGCACCCCTTCGTCTTCACCCGGGAGGTGGATGAGGACGGTCTCTGTCCCGCTGGTCAGCTCTGCCTGGACCCCCTCACTAACAACACAGCCCTACTCCAGTCTCTCTTCCTCCAGATGCGGGGGCCTAACGATAGCATTCCCGTGGAGTATAAGAAGTGTTGCTATGGCTACTGCATCGATATACTGGAGAAACTAGCGGAGGACATGGGATTTGACTTCGACCTGTATATTGTAGGCGACGGCAAGTACGGTGGGTTTAAGAACGGACGTTGGACAGGGCTAGTGGGGGATCTTCTCAGCGGAGCGGCCCACCTGGCGGTCACATCCTTCAGTATAAACTCGGCCCGGAGCAGGGTTATAGACTTCACCTCCCCGTTCTTCTCCACCTCTCTGGGCATCCTCGTACGGACCCGGGACACGGCCGCGCCCATCGGGGCCTTCATGTGGCCCCTGCACTGGTCCATGTGGCTGGGTATATTCATCTCTCTACATGTTACTGCCGTATTCCTGACCATCTACGAGTGGAACAGTCCGTTTGGGATGACGCCGCGAGGCAGGAACAGAGATAAGGTGTTCTCCTTCTCCTCGGCTCTGAACGTCTGCTATGCCATCCTGTTTGGCCGTACAGCTGCCATTAAACCTCCTAAGTGCTGGACGGGGCGGTTCCTCATGAATCTCTGGGCCATCTTCTGCCTGTTCTGTCTGTCCACCTACACAGCCAATCTGGCCGCTGTAATGGTGGGGGAGAAGACCTTCCAGCAACTCTCAGGAATACACGATCCAAAGGTAGGAAAGACTACTCAGCTGTATTAACTCCTATCCAATATTTGTAGATGAGTACTACAATACGTGCATAAATAGTGCACCGTAGGGTGTTGTGGGACTGAGGCCTGAAGCTGGGGAGAGAGGACGTGGGAGAGGGGCTGGGGTAAGGGGGACTGGAGAGAGGGGTTAGGGAGAGGGGACTGGGGAGAGGGGCTGGGGTAAGGGGGACTGGAGAGAGGGGTTAGGGAGAGGGGACTGGGGAGAAGGTCCTGGGGAGAGGGGTTAGGGAAAGGGAGAGGGGAGAGGGGTTAGGGAGAGGGGACAGGGGAGAGGGGTTAGGGAGAGGGGACTAGGGAGAGGGGACTGGGGAGAGGGGACTGGGGAGAGGGGACTAGGGAGAGGGTCCTGGGGAGAGGGGCTGGGGAGAGGGTCCTGGGGAGAGGGGTTAGGGAGAGAGTCCTGGGGAGAGGATTCTGGGGAGAGGGGTTAGGGAGAGGGTCCTGGGGAGAGGGGTTAGGGAGAGGGTCCTGGGGAGAGGGGTTAGGGAGAGGGGACTGGGGAGAGGGTCCTGGGGAGAGGGGTTAGGGAGAGGGTCCTGGGGAGAGGGGTTAGGGAGAGGGTCTTGGGAGTTCCAGTTTAAAGTGCTGTATCACCACAATTAATCAGTTGTCTGTCTGGGGCAGTCCTACTGGTCTAAGCCGCTGCCTCCAGAATAGGTCATATAATGTATCAGTGTGAATGTGGGATCGAATCCAACCCACTGATATTTTAGATCACCCTCTCATCCTATCTTTCCTGTCAGTCTTTCACTGTCCTGTCTAAACAATATATGTGAAATGGTTGCACAGCCCAACTCCTTTAAAAATTAAACAAATAACGATCGCAGTTTAAAGGTAGCAGGAGCTAAGAGAGCTCTGTAACAGGTAAGCTGTGATGAGGAGGTTATAGACCACAGTTACAGACCACAGTTACAGAAGGTTATAGACTACAGTTACAGGAGGTTATAGACTACAGTTACAGGAGGTTATAGACCACAGTTACAGGAGGTTATAGACTACAGTTACAGGAGGTTATAGACCACAGTAACAGTTACAGGAGGTAATATATAGCAAGTTACAGGAGGTTATAGACCACAGTTACAGGAGGTTATAGACCACAGTTACAGGAGGTTATAGACCACAGTTACAGGAGGTTATAGACCACATTTACAGGAGGTTATAGACCACAGTTACAGGAGGTTATAGACCACAGTTACAGGAGGTTATAGACCACAGTTACAGGAGGTTATAGACCACAGTTACAGGAGGTTATAGACCACATTTACAGGAGGTTATAGACCACAGTAACAGTTATAGGAGGTAATATATAGAAAGTTACAGGAGGTTTTAGAACACAGTGAGTTACAGGAGGTAGGAGCACAGAAAAACAGTTACAGAAGGTACAAGACCACAATTACAGGAAGAATAGAGCACAGTTATAGGAGGCATATATATATATATATATATATATATATATATATATATATATATATATATACACACACATACATACATACATACATACATACATACATACATGCATACATGCATACCTATATACATACATGCATGCATACATACATACATACATACATACATACATACATACATACATACATACATAATAGAACACAGTAACAGATTTAGGATAAAACTAGACCACAGTAACAGTTACAGGAGGTAATAGATCACAGTTACAGGAGGTAATAGAGCATCATTACAGGAGGCAATATAAAGCACAGTAACAGTTACAGGAGGTACTAGATCACAGTAACAGTTACAGGAGGTGATAGAGCACAGTAACAGATTCAGGATAAAACTAGATCACAGTAACAGTTACAGGAGGTACTACAGTCGTGGCCAATAGTTTTGAGAATGACACAAATATTAATTTTCACAAAGTCTGCTGCCTCAGTTTGTATGATGGCAATTGGCATATACTCCAACATGTTATGAAGAGTGATCAGATGAATTGCAATTAATTGCAAAGTCACTCTTTGCCATGCAAATGAACTGAATCTCAAAAAAACATTTCCACTGCATTTCAGCCCTGCCACAAAAGGACCAGCTGACATCATGTCAGTGATTCTCTCGTTAACACAGGTGTGAGTGTTGACGAGGACAAGGCTGGAAATCACTCTGTCATGCTGATTGAGTTCGAATAACAGACTGGAAGCTTCAAAAGAAGGGTGGTGCTTGGAATCATTGTTCTTCCTCTGTCAACCATGGTTACCTGCAAGGAAACACGTGCCGTCATCATTGCTTTGCACAAAAAGGGCTTCACAGGCAAGGATATTGCTGCCAGTAAGATTGCACCTAAATCAACCATTTATCAGATCATGAAGAACTGCAAGGAGAGCGGTTCAATTGTTGTGAAGAAGGCTTCAGGGCGCCCAAGAACGTCCAGCAAGTGCCAGGACCGTCTCCTAAAGTTGATTCAGCTGCGGGATCGGGGCACCACCAGTACAGAGCTTGCTCAGGAATGGCAGCAGGCAGGTGTGAGTGCATCTGCACGCACAGTGAGGCAAAGACTTTTGGAGGATGGCCTGGTGTCAAGAAGGGCAGCAAAGAAGCCCCTTCTCTCTAGGAAAAACATCGGGGACAGACTGATATTCTGCAAAAGGTACAGGGATTGGACTGCTGAGGACTGGGGTAAAGTCATTTTCTCTGATGAATCCCCTTTCCGATTGTTTGGGGCATCCGGAAAAAAGCTTGTCCTGAGAAGACAAGGTGAGCGCTACCATCAGTCCTGTGTCATGCCAACAGTAAAGCATCCTGAGACAATTCATGTGTGGGGTTGCTTCTCAGCCAAGGGAGTGGGCTCACTCACACTTTTGCCTAAGAACACAGCCATGAATAAAGAATGGTACCAACACATTCTCCGAGAGCGACTTCTCCCAACCATCCAGGAACAGTTTGGGGACGAACAATGCCTTTTCCAGCATGATGGAGCACCTTGCCATAAGGCAAAAGTGATAACTAAGTGGCTCGGGGAACAAAACATCGATATTTTGGGTCCTTGGCCAGGAAACTCCTCAGACCTTAATCCCATTGAGAACTTGTGATCAATCCTCAAGAGGCAGGTGGACAAACAAAAACCCACAAAGTCTGACAAACTCCAAGCATTGAATATGCAAGAATGGGCTTCCATCAGTCAGGATGTGGCCCAGAAATTAATTGACAGCATGCCCGGGCGGATTGCAGAGGTCTTGAAAAAGAAGGGTCAACACTGCAAATATTGACTCTTTGCATCAACTTCATGTAATTGTCAATAAAAGCCTTTGACACTTATGAAATGCTTGTAATTGTACTTCAGTATTCCATAGTAACATCTGACAAAAATATCTCAAGACACTGAAGCAGCAAACTTTGTGGAAATTAATATTTGTAATTCTCAAAACTTTTGGCCACGTCTGAAGACAACAGTAACAATTACAGGAGGTACTAGAGCACAGTTACAGGAGGTACTAGAGCACAGTTACAGGAGGTAATATAGATCCCACTAGCAGTTACAGGAGGTACTAGACCCCACTAGCAGTTACAGGAGGTACTAGACCCCACTAGCAGTTACAGGAGGTACTAGACCCCACTAGCAGTTACAGGAGGTACTAGACCCCACTAGCAGTTACAGGAGGTACTAGACACCACTAACAGTTACAGGAGGTACTAGACACCACTAACAGTTACAGGAGGTACTAGACCCCACTAACAGTTACAGGAGGTACTAGACCCCACTAGCAGTTACAGGAGGTACTAGACCCCACTAGCAGTTACAGGAGGTACTAGACCCCACTAGCAGTTACAGGAGGTACTAGACCCCACTAGCAGTTACAGGAGGTACTAGACCCCACTAGCAGTTACAGGAGGTACTAGACCCCACTAGCAGTTACAGGAGGTACTAGACCCCACTAACAGTTACAGGAGGTACTAGACCCCACTAACAGTTACAGGAGGTACTAGACCCCACGAGCAGTTACAGGAGGTACTAGACCCCACTAGCAGTTACAGGAGGTACTAGACCCCACTAGCAGTTACAGGAGGTACTAGACCCCACTAGCAGTTACAGGAGGTACTAGACCCAACTAACAGTTACAGGAGGTACTAGACACCACTAACAGTTACAGGAGGTCCTAGACCCCACTAACAGTTACAGGAGGTCCTAGACCCCACTAACAGTTACAGGAGGTACTAGACCCCACTAACAGTTACAGGAGGTGCTGACCCCAGTAACTGTTCCGTATTTTCTGTTGTTCCAGCTCCATCACCCATCACAGGGGTTCCGCTTCGCCACGGTCCGGGAGAGCAGTGCCGAGGATTACCTGAAGAAAAGCTTTCCAGAGATGCACGAATACATGAGACGATACAACGTTCCAGCAACCCCAGGTGGAATAGAACATCTGAAGTGAGTCATGACTATACAATACTGACTCATCACAGCTTTAACATGGGTACCAAGATTATACAATACTGACTCATCACAGCTTTAACATGGGTACCAAGATTATACAATACTGACTCATCACAGCTTTAACATGGGTACCAAGATTATACAATACTGACTCATCACAGCTTTAATATGGGTACCAACATTATACAATACTGACTCATCACAGCTTTAATATGGGTACCAAGATTATACAATACTGACTCATCACAGCTTTAACATGGGTACCAAGATTATACAATACTGACTCATCACAGCTTTAATATGGGTACCAACATTATACAATACTGACTCATCACAGCTTTAATATGGGTACCAACATTATACAATACTGACTCATCACAGCTTTAACATTAACAATACTGACCCATCACAGCTTTAATATGGGTACCAACATTATACAATACTGACTCATCACAGCTTTAACATTAACAATACTGACCCATCACAGCTTTAATATGGGTACCAACATTATACAATACTGACTCATCACAGCTTTAACATTAACAATACTGACCCATCACAGCTTTAATATGGGTACCAACATTATACAATACTGACTCATCACAGCTTTAACATTAACAATACTGACCCATCACAGCTTTAATATGGGTACCAACATTATACAATACTGACTCATCACAGCTTTAACACGGGTACCAACAGGGAGACTTCATAACTGTTCTGAATATGTCCCACTCATAATACTCTGTCACATAGGGCTAGATTTAACACGTTTAGTACTGCAGTAAAACACCATAATACTGCAGTAAAACACCATAATACTCTAGATTTAACATGTTTAGTACTGCAGTAAAACACCATAATACTCTAGATTTAACACGTTTAGTACTGCAGTAAAACACCATAATACTGCAGTAAAACACCATAATACTCTAGATTTAACATGTTTAGTACTGCAGTAAAACACCATAATACTGCAGTAAAACACCATAATACTCTAGATTTAACATGTTTAGTACTGCAGTAAAACACCATAATACTGCAGTAAAACACCATAATACTCTAGATTTAACATGTTTAGTACTGCAATAAAACACCATAATACTCTAGATTTAACATGTTTAGTACTGCAGTAAAACACCATAATACTGCAGTAAAACACCATAATACTCTAGATTTAACATGTTTAGTACTGCAATAAAACACCATAATACTCTAGATTTAACATGTTTAGTACTGCAGTAAAACACCATAATACTGCAGTAAAACACCATAATACTCTAGATTTAACACGTTTAGTACTGCAGTAAAACACCATAATACTGCAGTAAAACACCATAATACTCTAGATTTAACACGTTTAGTACTGCAGTAAAACACCATAATACTGCAGTAAAACACCATAATACTCTAGATTTAACACGTTTAGTACTGTAGTAAAACACCATAATACTGCAGTAAAACACCATAATACTCTAGATTTAACATGTTTAGTACTGCAGTAAAACACCATAATACTCTAGATTTAACATGTTTAGTACTGCAGTAAAACACCATAATACTGCAGTAAAACACCATAATACTCTAGATTTAACACGTTTAGTACTGCAGTAAAGCACCATAATACTCTAGATTTAACACGTTTAGTACTGTAGTAAAACACCATAATACTCTAGATTTAACACGCTTAGTACTGTAGTAAAACACCATAATACTCTAGATTTAACATGCTTAGTACTGTAGTAAAACACCATAATACTCTGCCACACAGGGCTCGATTTAACACAGACAATAAGACGTCAATAGGAATGTCTCCATCTATTGATAGTATGTGAGTGACAGCGTTAGTGGCTCTGAACTCTGTTCCAGCCTCTCTGGTACAACACCTATTTGAAACCCAGGTCTGCTGGAGGTGCTAGCTATGCATCCCACTATGTTGCCTTCGATCCTCTCCAATATCTGCTAGCTAATCTGAAACGGTTTCTCAAGTCATCTCACATCTTCTCTGGAGCAGAGCAGAGTTACTGGATCTGAGTGCAGGTTGGGTGTGATGACATATACAGTACCAGTCAAATGTTTGGACATTCAAGGGTTCTCTTTATTTTTTACTATTTTATACGTTGTAGAATAATGGTGAAGACATCAAAACTATAACATAATACATATGGAATCATGTAGTAACCAAAAAAAGTGTTAAACAAATCAGAATACACATGGAGCTGGTTGAGAGAATGCCAAGATTGTGCAAAGCTGTCATCAAGGCAAACACTTGGCTACTTTGAATAATCTCAAATCTATTTTGATTTGTATAACACTATTTTTTTTGGTTACTACATAATTCCATATGTGTTATTTCATCGTTTTGATGTGTTCACTATTATTCTACAATGTAGAAAATAAGTACAAATAAAGAAAAACCCTTGAATGAGTAGGTGTGTCCAAACTTTTGACTGGTACTGTACATACCTTTCTCTCTGTGTGTGGGAGTAGAGGAGATGACTGGCACCTGCTCGCCACTGATAAGATCCTTCTGGAATGTATTTTGATAAGGACGTGCACACTGTATCTGCTCTGCCTGAGTTTCTTTCAGAGACGGAGAGATAGTCCTCCCACATCTTTACTATAGCAACAATATATATTAGTATGCACTGCATGAGAAAGGGCTTAACTGTAACGGCTGTCGTAGAGAGGGGACCAAAGAGCAGCGTGTTGAGTGCTTGTGATGAATATTTATTTTAACTCAGAACACTATAGAAAAAAATAACAAACAAACGGCCAACAGTTCTGTCAGGTACATAAAACTAAACAGAAGACAACTACCCACAAATACAGGTGAAAAAAAATAACTACTTAAGTATGATCTCCAATTAGAGACAACGAGGACCAGCTGCCTCTAATTGGAGATCATCCCCCAAAAAACAACAACATATAAATAGAAAAACTAGAACCTAAACATAGATATACAAAAACATAGAAAAACACAAAACACCCCCTGTCACGCCCTGACCTACTCTACCATAGAAAATAACATCTTACTGTGGTCAGGACGTGACATTAACATGTGGACGCCTGGAAGTTATAAAAAAATGTAATTGAAAAATAGCTAACGTCAGGCAGCCTAACGATTAAGAGCGTTGGGCCAGTTACCAAAAGGTAGCTGGTTCGAATCCCTGAGCTGACTAGGTGAAAAGTCTGTCTGTGCCCTTGAGCAAGGCACTTCACCCTAATTGCTCCAATAAGTCACTCTGGATAAGAGTAAATGACAAAAATGTAAAATTTTGCATGTCAGTAGGTAAGACTCAATCATGGACACTCTTACTGACAGTTGTGGCTGCTTTGTGTGATGTATTGTTGTCTCTACCTTCTTGCCCTTTGTGTTGTTGTTTGTAACCGATAATGTTTGTACCCTGTTTTGTGCTGCTGCCATGTTGTGTTGCTGCCATGTTGTGTTGCTACCATGCTGTGATGTCATGTTGTGTTTCTACCATGCTGTGTTGTCATGTTGTTTTTCTACCATGCTGTGTTGTCATGTTGTGTTGCTACCATGTTGTGTTGCTGCCATGCTGTGTAGTCATGTTGTGTTGCTACCATGCTGTGTTGTCATGTGTTGCTGCTACCATGCTGTGTTGTCATGTGTTGCTGCCATGCTGTGTTGTCATGTTGTGTTGCTACCATGCTGTGTTGTCATGTTGTGTTGCTGCCATGCTGTGTTGTCATGTTGTGTTGCTACCATGCTGTGTTGTCATGTTGTGTTGCTGCCATGCTGTGTTGTCATGTTGTGTTGCTGCCATGCTGTGTTGTCATGTTGTGTTGCTGCCATGCTGTGTTGTCATGTTGTGTTGCTGCCATGCTGTGTTGTCATGTTGTGTTGCTACCATGCTGTGATGTCATGTTGTGTTTCTACCATGCTGTGTTGTCATGTTGTGTTGCTACCATGCTGTGTTGTCATGTTGTGTTGCTACCATGCTGTGTTGTCATGTTGTGCTGCTACCATGCTGTGTTGTCATGTTGTGTTGCTGCCATGCTGTGTTGTCATGTTGTGTTGCTACCATGCTGTGTTGTCATGTTGTGTTGCTGCCATGCTGTGTTGTCATGTTGTGTTGCTGCCATGCTGTGTTGTCATGTTGTGTTGCTGCCATGCTGTGTTGTCATGTTGTGTTGCTGCCATGCTGTGTAGTCATGTTGTGTTGCTACCATGCTGTGATGTCATGTTGTGTTTCTACCATGCTGTGTTGTCATGTTGTGTTGCTACCATGCTGTGTTGTCATGTGTTGCTACCATGCTGTGTTGTCCTGTTGTTTTTCTACCATGCTGTGTTGTCATGTTGTTTTTCTACCATGCTGTGTTGTTGTCTTAGATCTGTCTTTATGTAGTGTTGTCTCTCTTGTCGTGATGTGGGTTTCGTCCTATATTTTTATTTAATTTGTTTATATTTTTAATCCCAGTCCCCCGTCCCCGCAGGAGGCCTTTTGCCTTTTGGCAGGCCGTCATTGTAAATAAGAATTTGTTCTTAACTGACTTGCTTTATTAAATAAAGGTTAAATAAAAAAATAAAAAGGTTGAATTAATAAATGTTGATGTTGATTTTAGTCCATGTTCAAGACTGCATCTCAAATAGCATCTTATATCCTATTGGCCCTGGTGAAAAGTAGTGCACTAAATAGGGACTAAGGTCTCATTGGGTCACAGACAATGTTAGAGAGATGCAATGTATTCAGTGGCAAATGTTGTGTCTTTTCAGGCATGATCCACAGCAACTGGATGCTTTCATCATGGACAAGGCCTTACTAGACCACGAGGTGTCTATAGATGCAGAATGCAAGACACTCACCGTGGGAAAACCATTTGCAATTGAAGGCAAGTAGATTGACGTGAAATAAGGTGTTAATCCTGTATCCATAATGAAGAGGAACAAGACAGGTATGCCCCCTGTCCCCTCTCCTTTTCGTGCTAGCTACAGAACCACTGGTAGAAAGGGTGAGACAATACATTATCATATAGAACCACTAGTAGAAAGGATAAGACAATACATTATAATACAGAACCACTAGTAGAAAGGATAAGACAATACATTATCATATATAACCACTAGTAGAAAGGATAAGACAATACATTATCATACAGAACCACTAGTAGAAAGGATAAGACAATACATTATAATACAGAACCACTAGTAGAAAGGATAAGACAATACATTATAATACAGAACCACTAGTAGAAAGGATAAGACAATACATTATCATATATAACCACTAGTAGAAAGGATAAGACAATACATTATCATACAGAACCACTAGTAGAAAGGATAAGACAATACATTATCATATATAACCACTAGTAGAAAGGATAAGACAATACATTATCATACAGAACCACTAGTAGAAAGGATAAGACAATACATTATCATACAGAACCACTAGTAGAAAGGATAAGACAATACATTATCATACAGAACCACTAGTAGAAAGGATAAGACAATACATTATCATACAGAACCACTAGTAGAAAGGATAAGACAATACATTATCATATATAACCACTAGTAGAAAGGATAAGACAATACATTATCATACAGAACCACTAGTAGAAAGGATAAGACAATACATTATCATATATAACCACTAGTAGAAAGGATAAGACAATACATTATCATACAGAACCACTAGTAGAAAGGATAAGACAATACATTATCATACAGAACCACTAGTAGAAAGGATAAGACAATACATTATCATACAGAACCACTAGTAGAAAGGATAAGACAATACATTATCATATATAACCACTAGTAGAAAGGATAAGACAATACATTATCATACAGAACCACTAGTAGAAAGGATAAGACAATACATTATCATACAGAACCACTAGTAGAAAGGATAAGACAATACATTATCATATATAACCACTAGTAGAAAGGATAAGACAATACATTATCATACAGAACCACTAGTAGAAAGGATAAGACAATACATTATCATACAGAACCACTAGTAGAAAGGATAAGACAATACATTATCATACAGAACCACTAGTAGAAAGGATAAGACAATACATTATCATACAGAACCACTAGTAGAAAGGATAAGACAATACATTATCATATATAACCACTAGTAGAAAGGATAAGACAATACATTATCATACATAACCACTAGTAGAAAGGATAAGACAATACATTATCATACAGAACCACTAGTAGAAAGGATAAGACAATACATTATCATACAGAACCACTAGTAGAAAGGATAAGACAATACATTATCATACAGAACCACTAGTAGAAAGAATAAGACAATACATTATCATACAGAACCACTAGTAGAAAGGATAAGACAATACATTATCATACAGAACCACTAGTAGAAAGGATAAGACAATACATTATAATACAGAACCACTAGTAGAAAGGATAAGACAATACATTATAATACAGAACCACTAGTAGAAAGAATAAGACAAGGCTATAAATTATATTACTGATCCTCAGATGCAGACAGATAAAGCGATGTACACACATCCATGTGCAACACCAGTTTAAGATCACAAAAGTGCATCTGATTGATATGTTTTCTGTCGCTCTATGTGTCTGTTTCTAGATGTAACTGAAGGCGAGTAGTTTGAGATTAAATAACTGCTATACAAGGTGACCCCTGTCCTCTCTCCCATTTCACACCGCTATAGTACTGCTGGTGTCTATATTCATTCCCACTTCCCAGATGACGGCATCGCCCTGCTGTGTTTTCTAAGTCATTCTGTGTGTGTGTATCTGTACCCAGGTTACGGCATCGGCCTGCGCCAGAACTCTCCGCTGACCTCTAATATCTCAGAGCTGGTGAGCCAGTACAAGTCAGACGGCTTCATAGACATGCTGCATGATAAGTGGTACAAGGTGGTGCCCTGTGGGAAACGGAGCTTCGCAGTCACAGAGGTAATGTACATCATACTACTTCAATCAGTCACAGAGGTAATGTACATCATTCTACTTCAATCAGTCACAGAGGTAATGTACATCATGCTACTTCAATTAGTCACAAAGGTAATGTACATCATACTACTTCAATCAGTCACAGAGGTAATGTACATCATTCTACTTCAATTAGTCACAAAGGTAATGTACATCATACTACTTCAATCAGTCACAGAGGTAATATAATGTACATCATACTACTTCAATCAGTCACAGAGGTAATGTACATCATACTACTTCAATCAGTCACAGCGATAATGTACATCATTCTACTTCAGTCAGTCACAGAGGTAATGTACATCATGCTACTTCAATCAGTCACAGCGATAATGTACATCATTCTACTTCAATCAGTCACAGAGGTAATGTACATCATGCTACTTCAATCAGTCACAGAGGTAATGTACTGTACATCATGCTACTTCAATCAGTCACAGCGATAATGTACATCATACCACTTCAATCAGTCACAGAGGTAATGTACTGTACATCATGCTACTTCAATCAGTCACAGCGATAATGTACATCATACCACTTCAATCAGTCACAGAGGTAATGTACTGTACATCATACTACTTCAATCAGTCACAGAGGTAATGTAGATCATTCTACTTCAATCAGTCACAGCAATAATGTACATCATACTACTTCAATCAGTCACAGAGGTAATGTACTGTACATCATACTACTTCAATCAGTCACAGAGGTAATGTACATCATACTATTTCAATACTAATACTGATGTACTAAATCACAATGCTAAATCATCTCTATTCTGTGTTTTTCAAAAAGTCTTAATGATGTTCATTATAAATTACAGAAGCTTGTCGCTGCAACAGAAAATAAAACTGCCCATTTTTTTTCTTCAATAAGCTTCCATAAATAAGACGCTATTTGAAAAATGTGTGAAATAGTTACGTTTGATTGTTATGCAAATCTACAAATTATGAATTTATTGATATGCTGAACTCACAGTATACAGTACAATCTGTGTTTTATATCCTGTGTGTTTGTCTCTGCTCTCTCCAGACCCTACAGATGGGCATTAAGCATTTCTCAGGCCTGTTTTTGATGCTGTGTGTTGGGCTGGGTCTGTCTCTCCTCACCACCCTGGCTGAACATATCATCTACCATTTCGTCATCCCCAGAGTCAAGGACCCCAAGTTCAAGTACTGGCTTCATACTAGTCAGGTAACTAACTTATCTATTGCCATCTTTACTGGTTTAATACTACTCAGGTGTGTTAACTAGTAGTGGCTTCATACTAGACAGGTAACTAACTTAACTATTGCCATCTTTACTGGTTTAATACTAATCAGGTGTGTTAACTAGTACTGGCTGCATACTAGACAGGTAACTTATTTAACTAACTTCATGAGTCAGGTGTGTTTACAAGCGTCATACTTGTCAGGTAGCTAATGTAACTATCAACTGGGTTGTGGGTTCGATTCCCACGGGGGGCCAGTATGAAAAAAAATAAAAAATGTATGAAATGAAATGTATGCATTCACTACTGTAAGTCGCTCTGGATAAGAGCGTCTGCTAAATCACTAAAATGTAAAATGATGTAAATGTAACTGTCTTTATTAGCTCCCGAGTGCCGCAGCGGTCTAAGGCACTGTACAAATTCTGTGCAACTTCCAGTGTGCGTTTACTGTATATGTTGAGGTTCTACCTGCTTTAAGTTACAGTTTTAACAGTGTCCAAGTAGGCTACTTTGGCTATTTGATCATAATGTAGACCTACCAGAGTGGCATCCCATAACATTTTAACATGTCCAGCTGTTCTATCGTTCGCCCTACGGCAGCAGCCAATGTGTGGTGTTTAATATAGGACTACATTCCTTAAGTCTTAAAACAAAAAACATGCAGGGCTTGACATTAACCTGTTGATCCACTTGTCCTTCAGACAAGGAGGTGACTGAAGATGTTGTTGTTTGATGCAAGAAACCACTTTACAAAATAAAATGGATTATTTTTCCCATATCATTATTACAGAGAATGAGACATATTATGCTACCCCTCTGCCTATTGGCTACTTAGCTTATTCAAGACTGCCTCAAAATACAACACTGCCCCTTTAAGACATAGAAAAGCTCTTGACCTGACTGGCTTTTCAAAGATGTCTAGAAATGTACACGTTTTGTGCTCTTGTAGGAAGCAATCACTCCCTTATCGTTGACAAGAAATTATCTATAACTGGACTAATAACTCACTAACTCGCAAATAATATGAACAAAATGTGCCCAGGTGGCTACATGCAGCTCTCAATTTGATCTCAAAACAAGTGCATCTACTCATGACTGCTCATGCTGTAAACACAGTCCAGTTCAACGTGAATGAAACAGATCCATATATGGCAATGGTCTATTTGCATATAGGCTTACTGCAGCCCTGATTGGATATGGTGCACCGGTCTGAGTAGAGTAGAGTATGAGTCCTTTTGTTTTGTTTCGGTATGTTGCGATCACAATTAGAACAGTAAAGGGAAATATAGATAGTGTTAACAGGGAAACCTCTAGGAAGTTGAGTGAAGTCTAATCTCATGCTCCGCCTCCGTGGGCTGATAGTACTCCTCTCCGTGGGCTGATAGTACTGCTCTCCGTGGGCTGATAGTACTGCTCTCCGTGGGCTGATAGTACTGCTCTCCGTGGGCTGATAGTACTCCTCTCCGTGGGCTGATAGTACTCCTCTCCGTGGGCTGATAGTACTCCTCTCCGTGGGCTGATAGTACTGCTCTCCGTGGGCTGATAGTACTCCTCTCCGTGGGCTGATAGTACTGGTCTCCGTGGGCTGATAGTACTGGTCTCCGTGGGCTGATAGTACTGTTCTCCGTGGGCTGATAGTACTGCTCTCCGTGGGCTGATAGTACTCCTCTCCGTGGGCTGATAGTACTCCTCTCCGTGGGCTGATAGTACTCCTCTCCGTGGGCTGATAGTACTGCTCTCCGTGGGCTGATAGTACTGCTCTCCGTGGGCTGATAGTACTGCTCTCCGTGGGCTGATAGTACTCCTCTCCGTGGGCTGATAGTACTGCTCTCCGTGGGCTGATAGTACTCCTCTCCGTGGGCTGATAGTACTGCTCTCCGTGGGCTGATAGTACTGCTCTCCGTGGGCTGATAGTACTCCTCTCTGTGGGCTGATAGTACTGCTCTCCGTGGGCTGATAGTACTGCTCTCCGTGGGCTGATAGTACTGCTCTCCGTGGGCTGATAGTACTGCTCTCCGTGGGCTGATAGTACTGCTCTCCGTGGGCTGATAGTACTGCTCTCCGTGGGCTGATAGTACTGCTCTCCGTGGGCTGATAGTACTCCTCTCCGTGGGCTGATAGTACTGCTCTCCGTGGGCTGAGAGTACTCCTCTCCGTGGGCTTGATATTTCTTCTGCCTGGCACCTTCAGAAATGACTGAAATTCTTCTGAGAATATCATACACTGTTATCCATATAGTTTCTGTTTGACATATTATGTCTGCTCTGTCCCACAGAGGTTACATCGAGCAATGAACTCATCTTTCAATGACGATAAACTGCAGACCGTAGCCAAGCCAGAAGAAAGGTAACAATGTCCTGTTTACCTTCACATAAAAGCCATACAGAAAAAGACCATTGATTGACTGGTGATTTAATTTAAAGGTGGCAGTTTGACAGCGTGTGTCACTGGTTTTAATCACAGGGAAATGTAATTGTCAGTGAAGTCAAAGACACTATTCCCTACATAGTGCACTACTTTTGACCAGGACCTAATGGAATAGGGGGGTCCATTCTTGGACGCACACTTCGATGACTCACCCTACTAACTGGCCCGTAGAAAATATCCTATTCTGTCCAGTAATAGATAGTGAATCTCATTTAAAAATAACTTTAATGTGGATAGATTACTCACCATGTATTGAGTCAGTCTTGCATATCACTGTAAAATAATGACCTGACAGACACCTCATTTTATGTTGCACTATAGTCTTAGAAACGTGGCTCTCTATCACAGGAGGTTGGTGGCAACTTATTTGGGGAGGACGGGCTCATGGTAATGACTGGAGAATAATTAGCGGAATGGTATCAAATACATCCAACACATGGTTCCCATGGTTTCCATGTGTTTGATGCCGTTCCATTTACTCCATTCCAGCTAATAGTATGAGCCCTCCTCCCCTCAACAGCCTCCACTGATCTCTGTATATTGTAGATTAGGTTTCCGGCTGCTTTTTTAAAAATTAACGGCCACTGCCAAATTGACTGTGGAAAAGAACGACAGGGTGACCAGTGGCATAGAAAGAATACTGGAAAAAAAACAAGATCACAACTCCACAATAAAATCTGTGTTTTTTTTGTTTTTTTCGACCCCCAAGGTGCATCATGGGTAACAACCAACAACAACTGCAGCCATGTGTACTATGGAACAGCCCAAACTGCAACAGGAGGAAGATCCCACCTCAGGAGTCCCAGCTAAACGTTATGGAGTCTCCTCCCTGTGATTGCTCTCCTCCTCCACCTCCCTCAGCCCTTCCACTTCCTTCCTCTCTTCCTCCTTCTCCTCAGGTAGCATTGCCACCTCAAGCACAGGACACATTTTTAAAACACCTGTAAGAGCTATTTCTTGTACTCTAGAGCCTTAATTATTTCAAATAAAGATAGCCAATACCAGTAGTTACAATTCATTCATAATGGATTGATCAAATAAGGTAATTTCTAAAATAAATAAAATAATTTCTCTAATTTTCCTTCAGAAAGCATTCAACCCCCTTGATTTTTTTGACATTTTGTTGTGTTACAGCCTGAATTTAAAATGGATTAAATTTAGATTTTGTGTCACTAGTCTACAAACAATATCTCAAAATGTCAAAGTTGAATTTAGTTTTTAGAAATGTTTACAAATGTATAAAAAATTAAAAGCTGAAATGTCCTGACTCAATAAGTATTCAACCCCTTTGTTATGGCTAGCCTAAATAAGTTCAGGAGTAAGAATTGGCTTAACAAGTCAGATAAGTTGCATTGACTCACTCTGTGTGAAATAATAGTGTTTGACATGATTGTTAATAAATGACTACCTCATCTCTGTGCCCCCACACACACAATCATATGGAAGATCCCTCAGTCAAGCAGTGAATTTCAAACACAGATTCAACCACAAAGACCAGGGAGGTTTTCTGATGCCTGGCAAAGAAGGGCACCGATTGGTAGATGGGTAAAAAAAAAAAAAACGGACAAATGCATATCCCTTTTTAGTTTACCTTTCTTTAACCCGGTGAAGCGGTGAAGCTATTAATTACCCTTTGGATGGTGAAGTTATAAATTACCCTTTGGATGGTGAAGTTATAAATTACCCTTTGGATGGTGAAGTTATTAATTACCCTTTGGATGGTGAAGTTATTAATTACCCTTTGGATGGTGAAGTTATTAATTACCCTTTGGATGGTGAAGTTATTAATTACCCTTTGGATGGTGAAGTTATTAATTACCCTTTGGATTGTGAAGTTATAAATTACCCTTTGGATGGTGAAGTTATTAATTACCCTTTGGATGGTGTATCAATACGCCCAGTCGCTACATAGACACATGCGTCCTTCCTAACTCAGTTGCCAGAGAGGAAGGAAACCGCTCAGAGATTTCACCATGAGGCCAATGGTAACTCTAAAACAGTTACAGAGTTTAATGGCTGTGACAGGAGAAAACTGAAGATGGATCAACAACATTGTAGTTACTCCACAATACTAACCTTATTGACAGAGTGAAAAGAAGGAAGCCCGTACAGAATAAAATGATTCCAAAACATGCATCCTGTTTGCAACAAGGCATTAAATGAATACTGCAAATAATTAAATACAATTTTTGTCCTGAATACAAAGCATTATGTTTGGTGCAAATCCAACAACACACTCTTAATATTTTCAATCATCGTGGTGGCTGCATCATGTTATGGGTATGCTTGTCATTTTTCTGCACAGGCAAAATCCTAGAGTAAAACCTCATTCCCCTTTTGAACAGGACAATAACCTAAAACACAAGGCCAAATCTACACTGCTTACCAAGATGATATTGAATGTTCCTGAGTGGACTAGTTACAATTGACCTAAAAACTGGCTTGAATCTATGGCAAGATTTGAAAATGGCTGTCTAGCAATGTTCATCAATCAACTTGACAGAGCTTGAAGAATTTTGGAAAGATTGATGGGCAAATATTGTACAATCCAGGTGTGCAAAGCTCTTATAAACTCAGAGCTATAGATTCTGACAGGTCTTTCTAACATGTATTGACTCAGGTGGTCTAATCAAGATATGTTATTGTTTTATTTTTAATATATTTTACACATTTTGAAAAAATGTCTTCCACTTTCACATTCTTTTGTATTTTTGTGTAGATTGTTTACAAAAAAATTACAATTAAATCCCACTTTGTAACGTAACAAAATGTGGAAAAAGTCCAGGGGGTTGAATACTTTCTGAAGCACTGTAATTTATATTTTGATTGGGGGACCATTTTAATTGGAGGGGAGGCGTCCAAATGTATCTTATTTTGTCCTCTTCCTCCACAGGTGAAGAGCCTGGTCCCCCGGCAGGCAACCTCTAACGGGAGGACAGACCTGGTCCAGGTGGGTCTGCAGGCCAGGACCATCCCCATGCTGCAGGAGCTGTCAGAGCTGGAGACACACATCACCATCATCAAACAACAGCTGCACATCGCCATGACGAAGAAGAGGGAGCTGGAGCTACCAGGAGACACACAACTAGAGGAGAGGATTGGTACCAGGAGACACACAACTAGAGGAGAGGACTGGTACCAGGAGACACACAACTAGAGGAGAGGACTGGTACCAGGAGACACACAACTAGAGGAGAGGACTGGTACCAGGAGACACACAACTAGAGGAGAGGATTGGTACCAGGAGACACACAACTAGAGGAGAGGATTGGTACCAGGAGACACACAACTAGAGGAGAGGACTGGTACCAGCAGACACACAGGACAGAGGAGAGGACTGGTACCAAGAGACACACAGGACAGAGGAGAGGATTGGTACCAGGAGACACTCAACATCGCTGAGTAGAGGACTGGTCTGGTCACAAAATGACTGAGATTAAGCTATAGAAAATAAACCAATTTGATATTATGAGGGAAGATATTTTAACCTCTGTTACAGTGGTACCAGCAGACACACAGGAACACTGAGTCTGAGAGCAGCACAGAGGACCAGCAGGAGGACAACCAGCCTGAGACCCAGAGACCAGCCAGACTCACTCAAAACCCAGAGCCCTCTACCCAGACCCATATACCCAGACCCAGAGCCCTGTACCCAAACCCAGAGCCCTCTACCCAGACACCCAAACCCAGACCCATGTACCCAGACCCAGAGCCCTGTACCCAAACCCAGAGCCCTGTACCCAGACAATCAGACCCAGAGCCCTCTACCCAGGCAATCAGACCTAGAGCCCTGTACCCAGACCCAGAGCCCTGTACCCAAACCCAGAGCCCTCTACCCAGACACCCAATCCCAGAGCCCTCTACCCAGACACCCAGACCCCTCTACCCAGACCCAGAGCCCTGTGCCCAAACCCAGAGCCCTCTACCCAGACACCCAAACCCAGACCCATGTACCCAGACCCAGACCCCTCTACCCAGACCCAGAGCCCTCTACCCAGACACCCAAAACCAGAGCCCTCTACCCAGACACCCAAACACAGAGCCCTCTATCCAGACACCCAGACCCAGAGCCCTGTACCCAGACCCAGAGCCCTCTACCCAAAACACCCAAACCCAGAGCCCTCTACCCAGACCCAGAGCCCTGTACCCAGACAATCAAACCCAGAGCCCTCTACCCAGACACCCGGATCCCTCTACCCAGACACCCAGACCCAGAGCCCTGTACCCAGACCCAGAGCCCTCTACCCAGACACCCAAACCCAGAGCCCTGTACCCAGACAATCAGACCCAGAGCCCTCTACCCAGACACCCAGACCCAGAGCCCTGTACCCAGACAATCAGACCCAGAGCCCTCTACCCAGAGCCCTGTACCCAGACAATCAGACCTAGAGCCCTGTACCAGAGGAACATGGTGTGTCCTGATCCCTGGAACCGTCTGCTCTCCATCTCCAACCAACCTCCCAGCTCTCTCTGACAGGAGATAACCAGAGGACACTGTCTGTACCCAAAGCCTTGCTCCCGGTCCGACGGTGGATTATTTCAATAGATCTTCTAGTGCTCCCTTTTTTAACTCTCTCTGAACATCATATCGCACATCTTATTTGATAAAGAATGGGATCTTTTGGATGTTTTCCGACCAGTACTGTTTGCTGTCTCAATACACTTAACATGAAGAAAGAGGGTACTGAGGAACTGATTATACAATATTATATTGAAGCAGAACTTTTCCTCATGAATAGATTTACAGACTTACAGTTCATTTAGATTTGTGAAAGATGTGGTTTTAGGGAGACAGAGAGTGACTGTGCAACAGAGGTGTGTTGGTGTCAGGGGGTGGTGAACATTTGGAGCCGTGGGTAGAGATATCAGGGGGTGGTGAACATTTGGAGCCGTGGGTAGAGATATCAGGGGGTGGTGAACATTTGGAGCCGTGGGTAGAGATATCAGGGGGTGGTGAACATTTGGAGCCGTGGGTAGAGATATCAGGGGGTGGTGAACATAGCTGTAGAGGTGTCAGAGGGTGTACGATAGTTGTAGATGTGTCAGGATGCTCTATGATAGCTGTAATCACTGCATCTGACAACCTTCAACTAGCAGAGGATACTCTGCCACCAGTCGACCCAGCGAGTCAGTCCATTCAGCAGTCCGCCCAGGTCGGCAATGCCCATTTGTCCCTCCCGGATAAATATGACGGAGTAGAGGATTGGTACAAGCACGGAATCCCATCTAAGTGGCTTCCTACTCAAGTGCTCCCTCTATTTTGCGCAACAGATGGGAGCCCTCACCACCGAGAGGTCCCAGGTTGCCATGGTTATTTCTCTGCTGACTGGGCGGGCGTTGGAGTGGGCTACAGCCGTCTGGGAGAGAGGAGAGGAGGAGCTGGCTTCGTATGAGGGGTTCATGGCTCTGTTCAGAGGTATCTTCGATCATCCGCCCAGATGACCAGAACGCTGCCGAGTACATGCTCACCTTCCAGACTGTAGCAGCATCCAGCGGATGGAATGAGCCGGCACTCTGTACGCTATTCAGAAGAGGACTGCGCGAGGAGGTCCAGACACAACTGGCATGTCAAGACGACAACCTCTCCTTGGAGCCTGAACGACGCAGACGGAAACAGCTGGGGCTCTGTCCCTATTGTGGTCAAGGGGGGCACCAGCTTCAGCAATGTCCGGTACTTCCCAACTCGGGATCCACGTGAGCAGAGAGACGGTCACGTGATAATCCACCTCCTGGGGCAGTTGTGAGTATCCCATCTTCAGAATTTTCTGCCAAACCCTTTTTAGTGTCGGTCACACTAGCTGGCTGTCCCTCATGTACTGTTTATACAGAACTAGTGGATTCCGGTGCCACTGGGAACTTTAATGACCAGACTCTTACCTCCTCTCTGAACATCACCTCATACCAGCTCTTCTCTCTGTTTCCGGATCAAGCCTTTGATAATCGCCCACCAGGATCCGGAACCATCACACATCATCACGCCACTCACCCTCATCGTGGAGTCCATTCATCAGGAAAACATTCCCTTCATCATTAGTGCACCAGCTCCTCTGCCTCCCATGGCTCCAACACCATAACCCCACCATCTCATGGTCGAGGATGAGAATCACGGACCGGTCACCTGAATGCCGGAGGAACTGCTATCCCGTCCCCTCTCGAGTCGTAGCCCCTGTGGTCTGTGACGTTGATGTGGACATTCGTCAGTCTCTGGAAAGGGAAACCACACCCACTACCTCCCACGGGGATAAGGGATCGGCTGCTAACTTGGGCGCACACAGCTATCGTCGCTGTAAATCCAGGGATCACCCGTACTATACAATCTCTCTCCAAAAAGTATTGGTGGCCCACCTTGGCGTAGGATGTCATTTAGTACGTCAACTCCTGTTCCGTATGTGCCCAAACTGAATCTCCCCGGCACGCTCCAGCAGGGAAACTCCTTCCCCTGCCCGTGCTTCAGCATCCCTGGTCACATCTGTCCATTGATTTTGTCACTTATGTCCCCTCCTCTGATTGTATCGCCACCATTTTGGTGGTTGCAGATAGATTCTCTAAATCCTGCCGTTCTATCCCTCTCTCTGGTCTCCCTACTGCTCTCCAGGTCGCTGAGGCACTGTTCTAGTAGGTCTTCTGGCATTATGGCCTTCCGGAGGACATCGTCTCCGACTGTTGCCCCCAATTTGACATCACGGACATGAAGAGCCTTCATGAAGAAGCTCGAGGTCACGGTCAGCCTCACTTCCGGGTATAGGCCTCAGTCTAAAGGGCAGGCGGAGAGGATGAACCAGGAGCTGGGGAGGTTCCTGAGGAGCCACTGCCAGGACCGGCAGGGGGAGTGGGCCCGATTCCTTCTGTGGGCAGAGTATGCCCAGAATTTGTTACGTCACTCCTCCACCAGACTGACTCCATTCCAGTGTGTTCTGAGTTATCAGCCGGTCCTGGCTCCGTGGACCCCGGGCCAGACCGAAGCTCCTGCAGTGGTTTAGGCACCCAGAAGAAGTATGGAGCAATACCCATATGAGACTCCAGCGCGCCGTCCAATGTCAGGAGTCGGAGGATCGCCACCGCAGTGAAACTCCCGTGTTCCATCGTGTATGGCTCTCTACCAGGAACCTCCCACTCCACCTGCCCTGCAAGAAGCTGAGCCAAGGTTCTCCGGAGGGTCAACGAGGTGACGTATAGATTACAGCTCCCCAGTGACTATCGTATCTCACCTTCCTTTCATGTCTCCCTTCTCAGGCCGGTGGTTCCTGGTCCCCTGGCGGGGACGGACGGAAGGACGGACGGATGGGGGATTACTGTCACGCCTACTCCCGCTTCCCCTCTCCGGCGCTCGACGTCGCCGATTTACATTTACATTTAAGATTTACAAATCACTGCCTCTGACAACCATCATTACGTACACCTGGAACCATCGTTACCCACACAAGCGCCTCATTATGAGACTCACCTGGACTCCTTCACTGTTTACCTCCCATATATCTGTCGCTCCCTTCGTTCCACTCCCCAGGCAGTATTGGTTGTGTGTTTCATGTCCAAACGCTACTCTTGTTTTGTATCGTTCCATGTTCATTGTATTATTAAACTCACCACCTGCTTCTCGACTCCCAGCGTCTGTGTTAGTCTCGTTCCAGAGTAAAGCTGTTCTGTTCCCTGGGGGCTGTCAGGATATATTAGGATGAGGAGTTATTTTCATGGGTTTGAATTTGTTCCTATTGATTAACAAAGATAATCATGTTTCATCTCCACTCCAGTGTATTCTCTGCTGCGTGTACAGTGGGCCTGGACTCGTGTGTGTGTGTGTGTGTGTGTGTGTGTGTGTGTGTGGCTAAACTCTTTGCAATGATATCCTACTGACAGACACATCTAGATGATTTTGTTGTGATTATAATTACATAGTCACCAAATCACCAAAAAAATGGAGCACTGATTATATCTACCACTATTCCCTTTATAATGCACTACTTTTGACCAGGGACCATTGGGACTATAAGGAATAGGGTGTCGTTTGGGACACATGCAGGAGTTGACTGGATAACCATTAAGATCCAGTCTTGGAGCCACTGAACAAGATGACAAATGAACATAATTCATAACTAAACATTACTAAACACTTGTGGAAGACTACTCAGTCAAATTATATTGTCACTTGCATTATAATCTTTGGGAATGCAGTCCACACAATTTAATTAAATGATGACTGCTAAATTTACGCTAAATATTACCATTAAGTGTTAATGCCTTCGAAGCCGGTGTTTGGAGGATATATTGGCACAGGTGTTGTTAGGCCCGACACGAAGTCGAACAAAGTTAAACACCGGCTTTGAGGGCATTATCATTTTTATACAAACGGGTTTCCAACATATTGAAATATTAATAATAAAATAAAACGATTCATATAACATACAAATGAATGAAAAAATGATTGACATATTTTCATTTTTTTTTTAAAAGACATTTATTTATACCATTTCATCCTGTCACAAGATATAGTCCTGACACAAATCTATGGTTGCTACCCAAGCCGGCTAGTCGTTCAAATCAAATCAAACTTTGGTCACATGCGCCGAATACATCATGTGTAGACCTTACCGTGAAATGCTTACTTACAAGCCCTTAACCAACAGTGCAGTTCAAGAAAGAGTTAAGAAAATATTTACCAAATAATCTAAAGTAAAAAATTATAAATAGTAACAACAAAATAACAATAACGAGGCTGTATAGAGGTGGTACTGAGTCAGTGTGTGGCGGTACAGGTTAGTCAAGGTAAGTCAATGTAATTGTACGGTGGCCATTTTATTAATTGTTCAGCAGTCTGATGGCTTGGGGGTAGAAGCTGTTAAGGAGCCTTTTGGTCCTAGACCTGGTGCTCCAGTACCGGTTGCCTTGCGGTAAAAGAAAAAACAGTTTATGACTTGGGTGACTAGAGACTGACAATTTTTTGGGGCTTTCCTTTCTGACACAGCCTAGTACATAGATCCTGGATGGCAAGAAGCTTGGCTCTAGTGACGTACTGGGCTGTATGCACTACCCTCTGTAGCGCCTTATGGTCAGATGCCGAGCAGTAATAGGTGGTAATCCGTCTGGCCCCGCAGCTTTGTGAATGTTGACCTGTTTAAAGGTCTTGCTCACATCGGCTACAGAGAGCATTATCACACAGTCATCCAGAACAGCTGGTGCTCTCATGCATGCTTCAGTGTTGCTTGTCTCGAAGCGACCATAAAAAGGCATTTAGCTTGTGTCTGGGTTTCCCTTTGTAGTGTGGAATAGTTTAAGCCCTGCCACATCTAACGAGCGTCAGAGCCGGTGAAGTTGTTCTATCGGTTCGGTTGCTCGATGCGACCCAGTCGTTCAGTCTTTTTGTTCTGTATTTATGGAGGGGACCCAGTCGTTTGTTCTAAATGTTCCATTGCCATACTGACTGGCAATGTTCATATCCCTTGCTTGTTAGCTAGCCAACTATGGCTAACTTAGTCACGTTAAAAAGTGCAGCCAGAATAACAGCAAAGTAGCTACATTTGCATTTGTTTAAGCTGTTTTCTAGTGACATTTATCTGGATACATCCATAAGAATGAGCTAATGAGGTGCGATTTCACCTGGCATAGAACATGTGCTCACTCGTCAGGACACTGTTGTTCAGAGGAGCTAGCTAACAACACAGCCAACACAATCACTTCAAACTGAAGCTGAAAAGACTGCAAACTAGCTGCACTTCCTTTTGTTTGACATTTCTTTGTATTTATCCATAAAAATGATGCCAGCTGATTCATGATTTCAACTGGTTGAGAAACGCTGCCTGCCTGTCTGTCGCATAGAGATTCTCGGCACGTTCATTACTATGGGCCACCTGGAGATCGAATTTGAATCTTGAAACAATGTTGCAAATGTCGGAGACAGACAGCAAGGTTTATACAAATCTCTGCTGTTAGTCTAAATTAAATGTGAGATAATATCTAGATGCTTTTTATAGCGGACATCAAGTTTATAAATTGCCTGGCTGGGCTGATGAGACGGTGGATTGCAGTCAGATGGAACAGAGTAAATAGGCATTTTAAGGTCATAGATTTAGCCGGTGGTAATTTGTGGATTAGACACCAGCTGGAATGCGCTTTTAACCAAATAAGCATTCAGGATTAGACCCACCCGTTGTATAAAGGGATTAGACCCACCCGTTGTATAAAGGGATTAGACCCACCCGTTGTATAAAGGGATTAGACCCACCCGTTGTATAAAGGGATTAGACCCACCCGTTGTATAAAGGGATTAGACCCACCCGTTGTATAAAGGGATTAGACCCACCCGTTGTATAAAGGGATTAGACACACCCGTTGTATAAAGGGCAACAAAGACTGTTGAGGTTTGGAATAAAATTCCCACACAATTGATACTCTGCTACGGACTATTTATTTTGTTCACAAATCAAGAAAAATATATGCAGCATTTCTAAATAAATATGTATTTTTCAAAGAAAGACACTATACAAATAAGGAATATCTATTTAAAACAGTTCAACTGTTTAGTTCCATGCTGAGAGAACGGCAGCTTCTGTATTCTGCCATGAAGGAAAACAATACCACACCAAGTCACAATCCAATGAGACGCTTTTTTCCCAAAAAATTATGAATACCAAAAACATTCCTGAAAAACAGCAGGCAAAAAAAAAAAGTGACCAAATATTTTATACAGCGATAAAAATAAAAAAATATAACTTTAGTCAATAAACAGAATAGATCGAAGTATTTGTACAAATACCACAGAATGACATCAATATTTCCATAACATTAGATACTGCATATTAGATTTACTTTGTGATGTAAAACATGATGAGAGAGAGGAATGACTATGTAAGTCAGTCTTGACAGACAGTTCAGTTCAGATCAGGGTTGGAACTTTCCCTAAGTTCCCAGAAATCCCAGGAGGATTCACAGATTTCCTGCTTATTATTTACAAACCTACAGTAACATCTTCAGGGTTAGATAGGCTACAGCACATACTCCCTTATACAAAAAATGTACAAAACATCAGCCTCTAACTAGTTACACCAGAATACTGTCCTTTTTTTTACAGTAGTAGGACAGTACAAAACATTGTGCCTAGAAGTTGTGTTGAGGAGAGGTGACCCGGTGTTGCCCCCCCGTGGTCCCCGCTAGTCATGTGACCTCAGTCATCGATGCCGAATGATTCTGGAAGACAGAAGGGAGACATTTTATTTTCTAAGAAACAAACAAAAAATGTTACGTTTATACTGTGGTTGATGTCCAACATAAAGCAAGCGAGTGTGGTATGCATATCCCAAACTTGACAAAACCAGTGCTGAGCAAAAATAAGATTCTGGAAGACAGAGGCATTTTTGTTAAGAATTTCATAAGCAACTAAGAATTACTAAGAAAACTAAATTGAGGCAAAAATGTTTTGGCATATACTGAATTTAAACCAAAATGGAGGCATATACTGAAGCATAGGTAACTGCCAGCACAAAGTCTCTTAATAGAGACGACCAGCCAGAACAGCTTCAATGCACCTTGGTATAGATTCTACAAGTGTCTGGAACTCTATTGGAGGGATGAGACACCATTCTTCCACGAAAGATTCAATATTTTGGTGTTTTATTGATGGTGGTTGGAAACGCTGTCTCAGGCACCGCTTCAGAAACTCCCATAAGTGTCCAATTGGGTTGAGATCTGGTCACTGACATCCATGGCATATGGTTTACATCGTTTTCCTGCTCATCAAACCATTCAGTGACCACTCGTGCCCTGTGGATGGGGGCATAGCCATGGTAGCCAAAATAATGGCCCATAATTTTTTTTTACATGACCCTAAGTATGATGGGATTGTAATTGCTTAATTAACTCAGGAACCACACCTGTGTGGAAGCAACTGCTTTCAATATACTTTCTAGCCCTCATTTACGCAAGTGTTTCCATTATTTTGGCAGTTACATGTACAGTGGAAAAGCAAATGGACGTGTATTCATGCACATCCTAAACCTGAGAAAACCAGAGCTGAGAAAATATATCCTGACAGTAAAAAGTAGAGTAGCTGAATAGTAAAGCAGGCGATGGCCTCAGTACAGCAGCTGAATAGTAAATATAGTGTTGACAGTATAGACAGTAAGGGAAACTTCAGTTGTGTTCACTAAACGAGATCTTAGGAAAAGTCTAGCTGTTGTGTGTTAAGGACATTTATCACTGTTGTGAGTAAACATGTGAATGTACAGTTGTGGCCAAAAGTTTTGAGAATAACACAAATATTAATTTCCACAAAGTTTGCTGCTTCAGTGTCTTTAGATATTTTTGTCAGATGTTACTATGGATACTGCAGTATAATTACAAGCATTTCATAAGTGTCAAAGGCTTTTATTGACAATTACATGAAGTTGATGCAAAGAGTCAATATTTGCAGTGTTGACCCTTCTTTTTCAAGACCTCTGAAATCTGCACTGACATGCTTTCAATTAAATTCTGGGCCACATCCTGACCGATGGCAGCCCATTCTTGCATAATCAATGCTTGGAGTTTGTCAGTATTGGTGGGTTTCTGTTTGTCCACCCGCCTCTTGAGGATTGACCACAAGTTCTCAATGGGATTAAGGTCTGAGGAGTTTCCTGGCCAAGGACCCAAAATATCGATGTTTTGTTCCCCGAAACTGTTCCTGGATGGTTGGGAGAAGTCGCTCTCGGAGAATGTGTTGGTACCATTCTTTATTCATGGCTGTGTTCTTAGGCAAAAGTGTGAGTGAGCCCACTCCCTTGGCTGAGAAGCAACCCCACACATGAATTGTCTCAGGATGCTTTACTGTTGGCATGACACAGGACTGATGGTAGCGCTCACCTTGTCTTCTCAGGACAAGCTTTTTTCCGGATGCCCCAAACAATCGGAAAGGGGATTCATCAGAGAAAATGACTTTACCCCAGTCCTCAGCAGTCCAATCCCTGTACCTTTTGCAGAATATCAGTCTGTCCCCGATGTTTTTCCTGAAGAGAAGTGGCTTCTTTGCTGCCCTTCTTGACACCAGGCCATCCTCCAAAAGTCTTCGCCTCACTGTGCGTGCAGATGCACTCACACCTGCCTGCTGCCATTCCTGAGCAAGCTCTATACTGGTGGTGCCCCGATCCCGCAGCTGAATCAACTTTAGGAGACGGTCCTGGTGCTTGCTGGACTTTCTTGGGCGCCCTGAAGCCTTCTTCACAACAATTGAAACGCTCTCCTTGAAGTTCTTGATTATCAGATAAATGTTTGAATTAGGTACAATCTTACTGCCAGCAATATCCATGCCTGTGAAGCCCTTTTTGTGCAAAGCAATGATGACGGCACGTGTTTCCTTGCAGGTAACCATGGTTGACAGAGGAAGAACAATGATTCCAAGTACCACCCTCCTTTTGAAGCTTCCAGTCTGTTATTCGAACTCAATCAGCATGACAGAATAATCTCCAGCCTTGTCCTCTTCAACACACTTTGCAATTAATTGCAATTCATCTGATCACTCCTCATAACATTCTGGAGTATATGCAAATTGCCATCTTTCAAACTGAGGCAGCAGACTTTGTGAAAATTAATATTTGTGTCATTCTCAAAACTTCTGGCCACAATTGTACTTGTCAGTAGTATGGTATAGTCAAAGGACTGTGGAGTCGTTCCACCTCAAAAAACACAAGAGAATATTCAACAGTAGTGTTAAGTGGTTACCTGTGCAGTAGTATTGAACAGTAGTGTTAAGTGGTTACCTGTGCAGTAGTATTGAACAGTAGTGTTAAGTGGTTACCTGCGCGCTGAGCGTCTCCAGGGGGCTCTGAATGCGGGGGAAGGTCATTAGAGGGAGACCACGGTAATCCTCAGTCTTCTGTTTGGCAGGAGGGGAGTGAGCTCCTTTAAATTTGTTCACCACACAGATACCCTGAAGGAGACAACGTCACTGGAACATTCCCCGACATGGAAAACGTTGCAGAGCAAAAGGCTGCACCGTATTAGGGTTCCCAGGGTTACACATTCCATGATCCCATTTCCATGACTACAGCAAAGAAGAATATCCACGAGAAGAGCCACTGGCCAATCAATTCATTTGATCCATTTATAAAATTCACCCGTGGGCAATGTTTCAACTCAATTATTTTGGCACTGAGCAAATTTCAGGTCTGCTGAGTGCACACTTCAACATTGTGAAAATGCTGTGCAACTTCCAGTGTGCGTTTACTGTATACGTTGAGGTTCTACCTGCTTTAAGTTCCAGTTTTAAAAACAGTGTCCAAGTAGGCTACTGTGGCTATTTGATCATAATGTAGGTTTACCAGAGTTGGACTACCATAAAAAACTATGGAGAAAATACTTCCCATAACATTTTAACATGGAAATAGCTGTTACATCATTCAGCCTACAGTAACAGCCAATGTGTGGTGTTCAATGTAGGACTACATTCCATAAGACGTTTGGAAAAATGCCATGCAGGGCTTGACATTAACCTGTTAATCCACTTGTCCTTCAGACAAGGAGATGACTGAAGATGTTGGGTTGTTAAATGAAAATCATTATTATCCCCATACCATTATTACAGAGAATCAGACATATTATACTAACCTCTGCCTATTAGCTACTTAGCATATTCAAGACTGCCTCAAAATACAACACTGCCCCTTTAAGACATAGAAAAGCTATTTACCTGACTGGCTTTTCAAAGATGTCTAGAAATGTACATGTATTGTGCTCTTGTAGGAAGCAATCACTCCCTTATCGTTGACAAGAAATTATCTATAACTGGACTAATAACTCACTAACTCGTAAATAATATGAACAAAATGTGCCCAGGTGGCTACATGCAGCTCTCACTTTGATCTCAAAACAAGTGCATCTACTCACAACTGTTCATGCTGTAAACACAGTCCAGTTCAAAGTGAATGGAACAGATCCATATATGGCAATGGTCTATTTGCATATAGGCTTACTGCAGCTGTGATTGGATATGGTGCACCAGTCTGAGTAGAGTACAGGCCTGCATGTCAGTGCAAAAAAAAAAAATCTCTTGCACAGTTAGTTTTGCATACTAAATCTTGCAAATTTAATTTTGGTATGTTACATTGAAAGTGGCTAATATTGCTTTGATCACAATTCCCACAGTAAAGGGAAACATTGATAGTGTTAATTAACTAAGGGGGAAAACTGTCGAAAGTTCAATCTTGTGCTTCTCTGCGCGGGCTGATATTTACTCTGCGTGGCACGCAGCTTAGAGGAAACATTGCCAGTGGGAACCATTTAGATGCCGAGGAAGATTTTGACCAATAAGAATACAAGACATTCTCATCAGGAAGATCAGCTCCCATTGTGTGCTAAAAGAGATAACATAACCAGATGAAAACGTCCGTTTGTCCTCACCAGGAAGAGAGCGATACAGCTACCAAGGATGAACCCAGCGATGACATCAGAACAGTGGTTCCGGTACTCCGAGACCCGGTTGAGCCCGGTGAGGAAGGCTGTACACAGGATACCCAGGCACAGCACCGGTTTGGCCAGGCGGCTACTCTTAGTCTTTATGGTGCTAGTGATGTACATCTGGAAGAGAGAGAGACATGATGAGAGGTAGAACTGTCTCTATGGTGTCTGCCCAAGCTAAACATGTCTCCATCATCATTAATAAGAAAGTTGGGCCAGTTCCAGCAGTACTCAGTGACGCAGACAGCGGAGTACACACAGAGAGCCGTGTAACAATGACTACATTTAATACTACTATGCTGCTGACAGTATTACTCATTCTGATAATCATAACCCTTACGGTGACATAGACAGCCGAGTAGACGCTGAGCGAAGCGTCTTTGGAAGGGAAGGAGCGTCGAGCCTTCTCCACGATGACCGCGCTACCGGTACAGATGTTACCGTTGGAGATGAACTGGTGGTTGAAGCGACACTCGGTGCCGGTGTAGTTGGGCTTACACACAGACAGGAAGTAAGGCGTCAGGTTGCCCGTCACCACCTGCCCAGCGTTTACAAAGATGTCTGTCGCAAACAGACCGAACGCAAACACACCTGGAGAGAGACAGAGAAAAGATAGACACATGAAACTAAAATGCTTCATTTTCAATGTTCATGAAATATGACCTATTATCTGCCCTTTGTATTGTAATTCTCTGAGCCTGGCTGTGCCCCTCTGTCTGGGGGTCCTGTGTTCTGAAGGGAGAGACTGAGAACATTGAGCAGTGTAACAGACGTAGTGTAACACGGTGTCATTGAGCAGCGTAACACGGTGTCATTGAGCAGTGTAACACGGTGTCATTGAGCAGCGTAACACGGTGTCATTGAGCAGCGTAACACAGTGTCATTGAGCAGTGTAACACAGTGTCATTGAGCAGTGTAACACAGTGTCATTGAGCAGTGTAACACGGTGTCATTGAGCAGCGTAACACGGTGTCATTGAGCAGCGTAACAGACGTAGTGTAACACGGTGTCATTGAGCAGTGTAACACGGTGTCATTGAGCAGTGTAACACAGACGTTCTACTAGAGAGACGTGGCGTCAATAGAAACCATGAAGACAGTATTTACATCTTGGAGAGTTTCAAACTGCTTTCATAACTACAGCTTCAATCACACTAACTGAATGGGTCCTGCATGTCCCCATACTGACCTGCAGCAGATGCTTGTATGAAAGTCTAGTGGTTAAGAGAAGGTGGGCCAGTAACTGAAAGGTTGCTGGTTCAAATCCCAGAGCTGACTTGGTGAAAAATGTGTCACCGTGCCCTTGAACAAGGCACTTAAACCTAATTGCTCCTGTAAGTCGCTATGGACAAGAGTGTCAGCTAAATGAAAAATAAATATAAAAAAATACTATAGTTTGCTAAGAGTTGGCTACTCAACATGTAACTATGTTCAACATCTAATATACAAGTAACACCACTGACGTAACCAGTAGGTCACCAATAACTCACCAATAAACCTGACGACTCTCCTGACGAGGGGGTTCAGGTAACAGCACTCCCCCGTCACCATGGTCTTCTCCTGGGTTAGTAGCACCGCCCGCGTGGACTTCATGACGTACAAGGAGACCTCCCCGATGAAGATCTGACGACAGACACGGTAATATTAACACATCTAGCATAACCTCGAACCCACAACCCTGGCGTTGCACACACCATGCTCTACCAACTGAGCCACAGGGAAGGCCACAGGTAATGTTAACACATTTAGCCTAACCTTGAACCCTGGTGGACTTCATGACGCACAGTGGTTCTTCCTTTAAAAGTTTGGAGCTTATGCCCGCGACGGTTTGTGGTAGATGGTGTCAGATTGTGGTAAATTGCATCATTCTGGCAACAATGGCTGCCACTTTAAATAACGTGCCGTAGAATTCTGCGGCACCCTGCAAGCTGTGCTGCAGTTCGCAGCAACTTTTAAAGGAAGAACCACTGTACTTGGAAACCTCCCCTATGAAGATCTGACGACAGACAGATACAGTGTGACCACATTGTTACACTGAGTGTACAAAATATTTAGAACACCTGCTCTTTTCCATGGCATAGACAGATCAGGTGAAAAGCCTTGATGTAACAGAGGGTGAATGGGCAAGACAAAATATATAAGTGCCTTTGAACAGGGTATGGTGGTACGTGCCAGGAGCAACAGTTTGTGTCAAGGCTGCAACGCTGCTGGGTTTTTCATGCTCAACAGTTTCCTGTGTGTATCAAGAACGGTCTACCACCCAAAGGACATCCAGCCAACTTCACAACTGTGGGAAGCATTGGAGTCAACATGGGGCCAGCATCCCTGTGGAACACTTTCGACACCTTGTAGAGTCCATGTCCCGACAAATTAGCATTAACACTCAGCCCTAACCCTTGTGTCACCTAAAACCCTCACAAACTTTTACAGATGCACAATTGAGAGCATCCTGGTCGGGCTATATCACCGCCTGGTACGGCAACTGCACCGCCCTCAACCGCAAGGCTCTCCAGAGGGTAGTGAGGTCTGCACAACGCATCACCGGGGGCAAACTACCTGCCCTCCAGGACACCTACACCACCCGATGTCACAGGAAGGCCAAAAAGATCATCAAGGACAACAACCACCCGAGCCACTGCCTGTTCACCCCGCTACCATCCAGAAGGCGAGGTCAGTACAGGTGCATCAAAGCTGGAACCGAGAGACTGAAAAACAGCTTCTATCTCCAGACCATCAGACTGTTAAACAGCCATCACTAACTCAGAGGCTGCTGCCAACAAACAGATTCAAATCACTGGCCACTTAAATAAATTAACTTAAAGGTATCAGTAGTCACTTTAAATAACGCCACTTTAATAATGTTTACATACCCTACATTACTCATCTATGTATATACTGTATTCTATACCATCTACTGCATCTTGCCTATGGCACATGGCCATCGCTCATCCATATATTTATAAGTACATATTCTTATTCCATCCCGTTACATTGTGTGTATAAGGTAGTTGTTGTGGAATTGTTAGATTACTTGTTAGATATTACTGCACGGTCGGAACTAGAAGCACAAGCATTTCGCTACACTCGCATTAACACCTGCTAACCATGTGTATGGACCAATAACATCTGCTAACCATGTGACCAACAACATCTGCTAACCGTGTGTATGGACCAACAACATCTGCTAACCGTGTGTATGGACCAACAACATCTGCTAACCGTGTGTATGGACCAACAACATCTGCTAACCGTGTGTATGGACCAACAACATCTGCTAACCGTGTGTATGGACCAACAACATCTGCTAACCGTGTGTATGGACCAACAACATCTGCTAACCGTGTGTATGGACCAACAACATCTGCTAACCGTGTGTATGGACCAACAACATCTGCTAACCGTGTGTATGGACCAACAACATCTGCTAACCGTGTGTATGGACCAACAACATCTGCTAACTGTGTGTATGGACCAATAACATCTGCTGACCATGTGTATGGACCAATAACATCTGCTGACCATGTGTATGGACCAATAACATCTGCTGACCAATAACATTTATTTGAACATCCAAGCCCTAAAACCCAGCCCCAAAACCACCCAGCCCCGACACCCCGCACCACCCAGCCCCAGCACCACCACCAACACCCAGCCCCGACACCACCCAGCCCCGACACCCCGCACCACCCAGCCCCGACACCACCCAGCCCCGACACCACCCAGCCCCGACACCCCGCACCACCCAGCCCCAACACCACCCAGCCCCAACACCACCACCAAGCCCCAACACCACCACCAAGCCCCAACACCACTACGGTGTATCCGAGTAGTTTTCCACCATGACAGACACAAGGAAGACAGTCATTACACATTCTAAATACATTTTCAAGAAGTACATTTCTCTGTAATTGAATGTAGTGCAAAGAGCTTTTTCTGCCAAAAGACAGTGTTAGAATTGGGCTTTGTATCCTGGGGCAACATGGTAGCTTCTATGACGAGGACAGTGTTAGAATGGAGCTTTATGTCGTCGTCCTCCTCCTCCCAAAAAAATCATTTCATTAACCAACACTCACGCCTGAACCCCCTCTCACCAGGACTGGGATATGTAGTCTCACCAGGGCTGGGATATGTAGTCTCACCAGGGCTGGGATATGTAGTCTCACCAGGGCTGGGATATGTAGTCTCACCAGGGCTGGGATATGTAGTCTCACCAGGGCTGGGATATGTAGTCTCACCAGGGCTGGGATATGTAGTCTCACCAGGGCTGGGATATGTAGTCTCACCAGGGCTGGGATATGTAGTCTCACCAGGACTGGGATATGTAGTCTCACCAGGACTGGGATATGGTTGTTTCACCTAGTTATCTTAAGATGAATGCACTAACTAAAAATCACTCTGGATAGGCGAGTCTGCTAATTGACTAAAATGTAAATATAACAGTACTCTGGATTGGAAGGTGTTAATTGGTCTTGTACAGACACCGGTTAGTCAGGCTGAGTGAGGTAGTATGTACATGTAGATATGGTTAAAGTGACTATGCATATATAATGAACAGAGAGTAGCAGTAGAGAGGCTATATACAGACACCGGTTAGTCAGGCTGAGTGAGGTAGTATGTTCATGTAGATATGGTTAAAGTGACTATGCATATATGATGAACAGAGTAGCAGTAGCGTAAAAGAGGGGTTGGTGGGTGGTGGGACACAATGCAGATAGCCCGGTTAGACAATGTACGGGAGCACTGGTTGGTCGGCCCAATTGAGGTAGTATGTACGTGAATGTATAGTTAAAGTGACTATGCATATATGATGAACAGAGAGTAGCAGCAGTGTAAAGAGGGGTTGGGGTGGAACACAATGCAAATAGTCCAGGAGTCTTATGGCTTGGGGGAGAAACTGTTGAGAAGCCTTTTTGTCCTAGACTTGGCACTCCGGTACCGCTTGCAATGCGGTAGCAGAGAGAACAGTCTATGACTGGGGTGGCTGGGGTCTTAAACTATTTAGGACTTTCCTCTGACACCGCCTGGTATAGAGGTCCTGGATGGCAGGCAGTGATGTACTGGGCATTACCCTCTGTAGTGCCTTGCGGTCGGAGGCCGAGCAGGTGCCGTACCAGGCAGTGATGCAACCGGTCAGGATGCTCTCCATGTTGCAGCTGTAGAACCTTTTAAGGATCTCAGGACCCATGCCAAATCTTTTTAGTTTCCTGAGGGGGAATAGGCTTTGTCGTGCCCTTTTCACGACTGTCTTTTTGTGTTCGGACCATTCTAGTTTGTTGTCGATGTGGACACCAAGGAATTTAAAGCTCTCAACCTGCTCCACAGAGCTGACAAGGTAAAAAAAAAGTTGTTCTGCCCCTGAACAAGGTAGTTAACCCACTGTTCCCCGGTAGGCCGTCATTGTAAATAAGAATTTGATCTTAACTGACTTGCCTAGTTAAATAAAGGTTCAGCCTGTGTTGGCGCCAGAGACAGGCATGTAGATCTGCTATGGCTGCTGACTGACTGTAGGCAGCAGATCTACGGTGTAGCAACATCGCCATCCAGTGTTCGGTCTCTGAACTAATGAAACAGTGTCAGTGCCTCAGTGACTTCAAAAAACCATCTGTTATTTTCCCAGTGAATCTAGCAGTCATAATTAAACCCAATATTTCAGTAGAAATGAGGCTAAGGGAGCATTTGACCTGTAATTAATACAGATGCAGGATCTTAATTCGAGCCACTTTGTTACAGGAGGAATAATCCTTAATACATTTTTCGGAAGGGGAAATCAAGTCTGAAATGTAAAAAAAAGTGGAAATTACAAACTTCAGAAACCTTCTTAAAACTCAAAATTCTCAACAAAAGAGCGGTCAAATTAAGAGCCTACATCATTAGGATATCTCTTCATTAAATTTATAATTTCAACAAAGATAATGGAGAATAATTTGAGATGATGTACTGAGAAAGCAAGATGGAGAGAGCGAGAGGAAATCAGACAGAGAAACAGTTACTGTACTCAAGATGGCGATGGGAGCCAAGCCACTTATTGTGACAGAGAGAGAAGGGGCAAAGAGAGAGAAAGAGAGAGGAAGATCCAGAGCCAGCAAGATAGACAGAGAGTCAGTCAGTAACCTAGTACTCACGATGGTGGTGGGAACTGCGGTGACCACGCAGTAGAGGATGAGGGGAGGGATGAAGCTGCTCTCGTCCACCCCGGGGTAAGGCTTCATCAGGTCAGCATCGTTGCAGAAGAACCCCTGGACGTGGATGCCGAACGTGTCGGTCAGCTCAAAGTAGTAGGCCAGCAGTACGGTCCCTGCCATTATCACTAGCTGGAGAGAGAACATCAGGGAGAACCCAAATGTAAAGTAGCAGGCTGTGTGTCTAACCACAACCAAACTAAACCTATTCATACCTGCTGGGGCGACAGGTAGTCTAGTGGTTAAGAGCGTTGGGCCAATAAGCGAAAAGTCTCTGGATCCAATCCCGGAGGGACTAAGTAAAGATTTGTCGATATGCCCTTGAGCAAGGCACTTCACCCTAATTGCTCCTGTAAGTCGTTCTGGAAAAGAGCGTCTGCTAAATGACTAAAATGTAAAAAAAAAAAAAGTACCTTGACACTTCGGACTGAAAATGTTTCAACACCAAAAGTGAGGTCCCACCTCTAGCAGGCAGCCTCGCTCTACCGTTTACCTCCAGCCTCGCGCTACCGTTTACCCCCGGCCGGCAGCCTCGCGCTACCGTTTACCCCCGGCCGGCAGCCTCGCTCTACCGTTTACCCCCGGCCGGCAGCCTCGCTCTACCGTTTACCCCCGGCCGGCAGCCTCGCGCTACCGTTTACCCCCAGCCTCGCTCTACCGTTTACCCCCAGCCTCGCTCTACCGTTTACCCCCAGCCTCGCTCTACCGTTTACCCCCGGCCGGCAGCCTCGCGCTTCCGTTTACCCCCGGCCGGCAGCCTCGCGCTACCGTTTACCCCCGGCCGGCAGCCTCGCGCTACTGTTTACCTCCAGCCTCGCGCTACCGTTTACCCCCGGCCGGCAGCCTCGCGCTACCGTTTACCCCCAGCCTCGCGCTACCGTTTACCCCCAGCCTCGCGCTACCGTTTACCCCCAGACTCGCGCTACCGTTTACCCCCGGCCGGCAGCCTCGCTCTACCGTCGTTTACCCCCAGCCGGCAGCCTCGCGCTACCGTTTACCCCCAGCCTCGCGCTACCGTTTACCCCCAGCCTCGCGCTACCGTTTACCCCCAGCCTCGCTCTACCGTTTACCCCCAGCCTCGCGCTACCGTTTACCCCCGGCCGGCAGCCTCGCTCTACCGTCGTTTACCCCCAGCCGGCAGCCTCGCGCTACCGTTTACCCCCAGCCTCGCTCTACCGTTTACCCCCAGCCTCGCTCTACCGTTTACCCCCAGCCTCGCTCTACCGTTTACCCCCAGCCTCGCGCTACCGTTTACCCCCAGCCTCGCGCTACCGTTTACCCCCAGCCTCGCGCTACCGTTTACCCCCAGCCGGCAGCCTCGCGCTACCGTTTACCCCCAGCCGGCAGCCTCGCGCTACCGTTTACCCCCAGCCGGCAGCCTCGCTCTACCGTTTACCTCCAGCCTCGCGCTACCGTTTACCCCCAGCCGGCAGCCTCGCTCTACCGTTTACCCCCAGCCTCGCGCTACCGTTTACCCCCGGCCGGCAGGCTCGCGCTACCGTTTACCCCCAGCCGGCAGCCTCGCCGGCTGTAAATACGAATACAATTGCTAAATAATGAGCCCAGTTGGTTTAGCCACAGAAAAAGTTAGCAACCTTCCCACTAGCAGTGGTGTAAAGTAAGAATTATATACTTTTTACTTCATAAATTTTCCCTGGCACCCAAAAGTACTCTTTACATTTTGAATGCTTAGCAGGACAGAACTGGTCCAATTCACGCAGTTATCAAGAGAACATTCCTGGTCATCTCTACTTCCTCTGATCTGGCAGACTCACTAAACACAAATGCTTTGTTTCTGAATGATGTCTGGCTAACTGCAAAACCCCCCCCCCAAAAAAAACACCAACAATTGTGCCATTTGGTTTGCGTAATAGGGAATTTGAAATTATTTATACTTTTAATTTTGATAAAGTACCTTCTTGCAATTAATTTACTTTTGACACTTAAGTATATTTAAAACCCAATACTTTTACTCAAGTAGTATTTTCCTGGATGACTAAATTTTGAGTAATTTCCTATTAAAAAAGATAGATACTTTAACTCAAGTATGACAATTGGGTACTTTTTCCACAACTTCCCGCTAGCCATGATTGGCTGAGATAATGGATGGGCTGGACATGCCGGGAGATTGAGTTTGGATTGGTCTGCCATGTAGCACGCTTCTGTCTATAACGTGAGCTGCTCAGTATGTGTTGATTTGTCCTTTCTACCGTGGTGTTGTTGAAAGATACAACGTTAGACATCGAGAACGACAACAGTTTTTCTACTTTTCTCAACAACATTGATGACCTGAATTTAGCAGGCGCTAACGACAGATCAGTTACAAAACGTGATGGGCTACTTTCTGCACAAGCCACGGTCAGTGGCAACCTGGAGGGACTTGACACAACGCTGGCTGAACAAGACGTAGCTACAAACAAAACTGAGTTAAATGGTGTTCATCCATGTATACGGGTAAGAGTCTATTTTCAGATATTTTAAAGTTTCCAATTGTCAGAACGTCATTTTCATTGCAAGTTAAGGCGCACTGTTCGCTAGATAACGTTACGTATATGATCTGTGTAGTAGATTTCTGATTCAAAAATATTATTTGCATTGCTCGTTATAGCCTAACGTTAGCTAGATAACATTGAACCTAGTTGGTTACCGTTAGCTACCTACAGATATGACAATATATGTATTGATAGTAGTACGAGTTGGGATTATGCCGGTTAGCTAGCTACCTACGTGTCTAAACAAAAAGACACCACTTCAACAGATGATTACGTCACCCATCAAGTTATCAAGTTAGCCAGATGTGTCTGGGGGTGATTATAGGTGGTCCCGTGGGGCTCAGTTGGTAGAGCATGGTGTTTGCAATGCCAGGGTTGTGGGTTTGATTCCCACCGGGGACCAGTACGGGAAAAAAAGGTATGAAATGTATGCATTCACTACTGTAAGTCTCTCTGAATAAGAGCGTCTGCTAAATGACTAAAATGTAAATGTAAAATTACAGCCATCGATTGTATTTCATCAGCATGTGTACATGTCTAGATAATAGTGACCCATCCACTTAGCTAGATGTGTCTGGGGGTGATTACAGCCATCTATTGTATTACATGAACATGTCTAGATAATAGTGACCCATCCACTTAGCTAGATGTGTCTGGGGGTGATTACAGTCATCTATTGTATTACATGAACATGTCTAGATAATAGTGACCCATCCACTTAGCTAGATGTGTCTGGGGGTGATTACAGTATTTCTTTCTCATGACCCATCAATTTAGACCAGTGTGTCTGTTAAGCATCAGCTAATATTTATATCTTGACACTTTAAATTTTGATTTTGCTACTATGCAAATATACAAGTAACCATTTAACTGTACCGCTCATACCTTCTGTATCCTGCGCATGTGACAAATAAACATAGATTTTATTTGATATAGTGTGTGTTTACCAGAGACGGAAATATGAAGAACAACATGACCTGCACCAAAGTTAGATTAGGATACAGGCCAAGGACTAGATAAAGTATATTTTTACCTGGAGTTTTTCCCCTTATTGTAGGCTGCTACTTTTAGTCTTGAAATCTTTGGTTGTTTACTACACTACCTTACTCCCTCTGTTTAGCACATGGCCTCACAAGTGAATCCTGAAAGGGTGTCGAAGGCGTGGAGGACTGAATTCACCTGGGTGAAAATGGCTCCCGGCTGCTTTCAAACATCCGAAAGGTTCTTGGTGAACTAAATTGATGTGAGGACAATATTAGCATTACATGGAAGTCTGTTTTTAACCAACTCCTCTTTAGTGTCTATGAGAGTTCCACACAACAGACAGTCTAACCTCTATGATCACTGTACTACCTGTCATTAGGTAACACCAGACAGACTGTTAGTCTAACCTCTATGATCACTGTACTACCTGTTATTAGGTAACACCAGACAGACTGATAGTCTAACCTCTATGATCACTGTACTACCTGTTATTAGGTAACACCAGACAGACGGACAGACAGTCTTACCTCTACGAAGATGAAACAGGGGATGATGGAGTAACTGCGCTGTGTGTTGTCAGAAGCCATGTTGTCTCAGCAAGGAACGGATCAGTCTGGATCTCAGTCTACAGGAGGAGTAGGACTGTGAATATTATGAAATATCGGGAGTCCATTCTAAATCCCATTCCTAAGTTCCTGGAGTCGAGAATTGACTCCAAATGGAGTCAATTTCAAACCATGAACTGATTCCAGAAAAATACAAAATACAATGTCACAGAACAGAGGGTGACGGGACAACATACAGTGAAACTACAATAGAGGGTTAAACATTCAAACAAAACACTGGCTGCATAAAGTACATGTGTTATATACAAACAGGGTTGGCAAATAGTGCTCAGAGACTAGTCAGACAAGAGAGTCGGTAAAGAGAGGGAGGAAGAGGGGAGCGTCGGTAAAGAGAGGGAGGAAGAGGGGAGCGTCGGTAAAGAGAGGGAGGAAGAGGGGAGAGTCGGTAAAGGGGGGAGGAAAGAGGTGGTAAAGAGGGGAGGAAAGAGGGGAGAGTCGGTAAAGAGAGGAGGAAGAGGGGAGAGTCGGTAAAGAGAGGAGGAAGAGGGGAGAGTCGGTAAAGAGGGGAGGAAGAGGGGAGAGTCGGTAAAGAGGGGAGGAAGAGGGGAGAGTCGGTAAAGGGGGGAGGAAGAGGGGAGAGTCGGTAAAGGGGGGAGGAAGAGGGGAGAGTCGGTAAAGGGGGGAGGAAGAGGGGAGAGTCGGTAAAGAGGGGAGGAAGAGGGGAGAGTCGGTAAAGAGGGGAGGAAGAGGGGAGAGTCGGGTAAAGAGAGGGAGGAAGAGAGGAGAGTCGGTAAAGAGGGGAGAGTTGGTAAAGAGGGGAGGAAGAGGGGAGAGTTGGTAAAGAGGGGAGAGTTGGTAAAGAGGGGAGAGTCGGTAAAGGGGGGAGGAAGAGGGGAGAGTCGGTAAAGGGGGGAGGAAGAGGGGAGAGTCGGTAAAGGGGGGAGGAAGAGGGGAGAGTCGGTAAAGGGGGGAGGAAGAGGGGAGAGTCGGTAAAGAGGGGAGGAAGAGGGGAGAGTCGGTAAAGAGGGGAGGAAGAGGGGAGAGTCGGTAAAGGGGGGAGGAAGAGGGGAGAGTCGGTAAAGGGGGGAGGAAGAGGGGAGAGTCGGTAAAGGGGGGAGGAAGAGGGGAGAGTCGGTAAAGGGGGGAGGAAGAGGGGAGAGTCGGTAAAGAGGGGAGGAAGAGGGGAGAGTCGGTAAAGGGGGGAGGAAGAGGGGAGAGTCGGTAAAGGGGGGAGGAAGAGGGGAGAGTCGGTAAAGGGGGGAGGAAGAGGGGAGAGTCGGTAAAGAGGGGAGAGTCGGTAAAGGGGGGAGGAAGAGGGGAGAGTCGGTAAAGGGGGGAGGAAGAGGGGAGAGTCGGTAAAGAGGGGAGGAAGAGGGGAGAGTCGGTAAAGAGGGGAGGAAGAGGGGAGAGTCGGTAAAGAGGGAGGGAAGAGGGGAGAGTCGGTAAAGGGGGGAGGAAGAGGGGAGAGTCGGTAAAGAGAGGAGGAAGAGAGGAGAGTCGGTAAAGAGGGGAGAGTTGGTAAAGAGGGGAGGAAGAGGGGAGAGTTGGTAAAGAGGGGAGAGTCGGTAAAGAGGGGAGAGTTGGTAAAGAGGGGAGAGTCGGTAAAGGGGGGAGGAAGAGGGGAGGTCGGTAAAGGGGGGGGAAGAGGGGAGAGTCGGTAAAGGGGGGAGGAAGAGGGGAGAGTCGGTAAAGGGGGAGGAAGAGGGGAGAGTCGGTAAAGGGGGGAGGGAAGAGGGGAGAGTCGGTAAAGGGGGAGGAAGAGGGGAGAGTCGGTAAAGGGGGAGGAAGAGGGGAGAGTCGGTAAAGGGGGGAGGAAGAGGGGAGAGTCGGTAAAGAGGGGAGGAAGAGGGGAGAGTCTGGTGAAAGAGGGGGAGAGTTTGGTAAAGAGGGGAGAGTCGGTAAAGGGGGGAGGAAGAGGGGAGAGTCGGTAAAGAGGGGAGGAAGAGGGGAGAGTCGGTAAAGAGGGGAGGAAGAGGGGAGAGTCGGTAAAGGGGGGAGGAAGAGGGGAGAGTCGGTAAAGAGGGGAGAGTCGGTAAAGGGGGGAGGAAGAGGGGAGAGTCGGTAAAGGGGGGAGGAAGAGGGGAGAGTCGGTAAAGAGGGGAGGAAGAGGGGAGAGTCGGTAAAGAGGGGAGGAAGAGGGGAGAGTCGGGAAAGGGGGGAGGAAGAGGGGAGAGTCGGTAAAGGGGGGGGGAAGAGGGGAGAGTCGGTAAAGGGGGGAGGAAGAGGGGAGAGTCGGTAAAGGGGGGGAGGAAGAGGGGAGAGTCGGTAAAGAGGGGAGAGTCGGTAAAGAGGGGAGGCAGAGGGGAGAGTCGGTAAAGGGGGGAGGAAGAGGGGAGAGTCGGTAAAGGGGGGAGGAAGAGGGGGAGAGTCGGTAAAGGGGGAGGAAGAGGGGAGAGTCGGTAAAGGGGGGAGGAAGAGGGGGGAGAGTCGGTAAAGGGGGAGGAAGAGGGGAGAGTCGGTAAAGGGGGGAGGAAGAGGGGGAGAGTCGGTAAAGGGGGGAGGAAGAGGGGAGAGTCGGTAAAGGGGAGGAAGAGGGGAGAGTCGGTAAAGAGGGGAGGAAGAGGGGAGAGTCGGTAAAGAGGGGAGGAAGAGGGGAGAGTCGGTAAAGAGAGGAGGAAGAGGGGAGAGTGGTAAAGAGGGGAGAGTCGGGAAAAGAGGGGGGAGTCGGTACAGGGGGGAGGAAGAGGGGAGCGTCGGTAAAGAGGGGAGGAAGAGGGGAGCGTCGGTAAAGAGAGGAGGAAGAGGGGAGCGTCGGTAAAGAGAGGAGGAAGAGGGGAGCGTCGGTAAAGAGAGGAGGAAGAGGGGAGCGTCGGTAAAGAGAGGAGGAAGAGGGGAGCGTCGGTAAAGAGAGGAGGAAGAGGGGAGCGACGGTAAAGAGAGGAGGAAGAGGGGAGAGTCGGTAAAGAGAGGAGGAAGAGGGGAGCGTCGGTAAAGAGAGGAGGAAGAGGGGAGCGTCGGTAAAGAGAGGAGGAAGAGGGGAGCGTCGGTAAAGAGAGGAGGAAGAGGGGAGCGTCGGTAAAGAGAGGAGGAAAGAGAGGAAGAGAGGAGGGTTGGTGAAATGTGGAAGGAAGAGGAAGCAAGCAGAGAGAGGTTACAGTGGTTCCCAATGTGGGGGGGTTTAGGTCCCCTGAAAAAATCTATACTAATCTTATCAAACAAGTTACAAACTTTAAAATAAGGTTTGTTTCAAAATGAACACGTTCTATAGGTCTACAAACAAATACAAACAGTGCTAAACACGTTTAAAAACACTGCTTGTTCAGCTCAAATCGTCCACTGGAGTTTACAGTTCACCCATTACCAACCTTTTAAACCACTACATTACTGATGCAGAATCCTAAGTAATATTCTAATAATTCATGTGAATGAGATAATATTATATGTGTGCGTCATTGATGTCTGTTTGTGCGGAGCTTGATTAGTAATGCCTAGGAATACAGAATGTGAACGCCATGTCATTAGAGAAACGAGGTATGTAAGGAGTTGATGATTTTATTCAATACATCATTAAAACTAACTTTATAGTCCTGATGCTACGTGTTAGTTTGAATCATTGTCATAGTTACCCCTCTTCCAGGGGTAAAACATTACAGCTATATAGCTAATAGGCTAGGTGTAGATGGACTGAGGTGAATGAACCAACAGCATCCAAGGTGATAATTACTGGGCTCATTTTTACTTGTTTTTGTTGTTGTTTTCCAAATAGGATGTTACAGTTTTCTATTATCTAGAAATAAAGTAAATGAGCTCCCACTGGCCGATGACAGGGGAGTACCGGGGGGGAGTACCGGGGGGGGGGGGGGGAGTACCAGGGGGGAGTACCGGGGGGGGGGAGTACCAGGGGGGGAGTACCAGGGGGGGGGGGGCGTACCAGGGGGGGAGGGCGTACCAGGGGGGGTGGTGGCATCTCAAATGGAAACCTATTCCCTATATAGTGCACTGCTTTTGAACAGGACACACAGGGATTGGTCAACAGTAGAGCACTACACTAGCTGACGGACCAATCACCTAGGATGACAATAATGATGACGATGGTGATCCCCTGAAGAAGTCATTGGTGGTATAATGAGATTACCCAACAGAGATGAAGTCAATCACCCACGTTGATATAATACTGTATGGCTAAATAGCAACAACAAGCTGTTGGGAGTTGGGCTGTGGGAGGACGCTGTGGAAGGACGCTGTGGGTGGCTATGTGTGGCATCATGTGCCATCAGGGTGGAGTTCACAGAGAGAGATCAGAGGATAACGTCACCCCGTCTATGGCATCTTATTCTGACTGATCCTAAATCAGCCGTCCTACTCCGAGACACTTGATCTTTACGGCCCCAGACCACAACCAAAGCAACTGGAATGACACACAGACAAGCAAATTGTCTGTATCACCAATCATGCTCGTGATCCTACTAATGACGAACAAAATGATGTCCATGAATGATCAGTCTCTGTCTCTCTGTCTCTCTGTCTCTCTGTCTCTCTGTCTCTCTCTCTGTCTCTCTGTCTCTCTGTCTCTCTGTCTCTGTCTCTGTCTCTCTCTCTCTCTCTCTGTCTCTCTCTCTCTCTCTCTCTCTCTCTCTCATAACTCCAAGTATGAAACACGAGGCCGTTGAGGTAAGTCTACAACAATCACGGTTTAAATGACTTCCAGAGAGACAGGTGTTAGTCTGAGTTTACGGATCCTCCCTGGTAAAAGACCATTTGAATAATGAAATGTCCCTCGGACAACCATGATAGTATCAGCCGCTCCTCCCTCTGCAACGGGTGGCTTCATTCTCAGGACTGACCATCGCAACAAAGTACCGCTCTAGTGAAACACTGACTATATTTAATCAGCTGAAATAACAATTTAAACACTCCAGCAATATCGGAACCAATTCCCCATCGCGCTCAGCCACAGCACATGAGCCTATCGACCCGCAGACGCGGTGAGAAGCAAGACAATAGCTGAATAGACGAGTAGCAACAACAATTTGTCTATTTCTCTTACCGAGTGGCCGTGGCTGCCACCGACTGCATCACGGAGAACTTACCGTGTGATGAACGTTTATTCCAATGGACGTTCACATCCATCAAAAAGAATGGAAGAAAATAATGGCCAAACGCGTGCATGCTACTCCATATTGTTAACCAGCGCTACAGTGTCTGTTAGTAGCTGTGACATGGGTGATGAGAAACCCATCAAGGACCCCTCGCAAACGCACACACGACGAGGAGGAGTCTAAATTCTATTCTTTAAATTTTGGCGGATCGCAACCAACTGAAAGGTGCATCCACCGCCACCTACTGTACCGGAGAGGGAGTCCGGTCAGTGCCTCCCTATTCATCTGTTTCTCTCATCTTGACCTGTGTTTCTCACCTACTGTTCTAGAGTGTGAATTCATTACACTTTGTGACACAAAAAGGACAGAGAAAAGGGAAGAAACACTGCCCTTCCAACGAACCCTACACCCATTAAAACCTCCCCACTATACCAACTAACCCTAGACCCATTAAAACCTCCCCACTATACCAACTAACCCTAGACCCATTAAAACCTCCCCACTATACCAACTAACCCTAGACCCATTAAAACCTCCCCACTATACCAACTAACCCTACACCCATTATAACCTCCCCGCTATACCAACTAACCCTACACCCATTAAAACCTCCCCACTATACCAACTAACCCTACACCCATTAAAACCTCCCCACTATACCAACTAACCCTACACCCATTAAAACCTCACCACTATACCAACGAACCCTACACCCATTAAAACCTCCCTGCTAACTAACTAACCCTACACCCATTTAAACCTCACCACTATACCAACTAACCCTACACCCATTATAACCTCCCCGCTATACCAACTAACCCTACACCCATTAAAACCTCCCACTATACCAACTAACCCTACACCCATTAAAACCTCCCCACTATACCAACTAACCCTACACCCATTAAAACCTCCCCGCTATACCAACTAACCCTACACCCATTAAAACCTCCCCACTATACCAACTAACCCTACACCCATTATAACCTCCCCGCTATACCAACTAACCCTACACCCATTAAAACCTCACCACTATACCAATTAACCCTACACCCATTATAACCTCACCACTATACCAACTAACCCTACACCCATTAAACTCTCCCCACTATACCAACTAACCCTACACCCATTAAACCTCACCACTATACCAACTAACCCTACACCCATTAAAACCTCCCTGCTAACTAACTAACCCTACACCCATTTAAACCTCACCACTATACCAACTAACCCTACACCCATTATAACCTCCCCGCTATACCAACTAACCCTACACCCATTAAAACCTCCCCACTATACCAACTAACCCTACACCCATTAAAACCTCCCCACTATACCAACTAACCCTACACCCATTAAAACCTCCCCGCTATACCAACTAACCCTACACCCATTAAAACCTCCCCACTATACCAACTAACCCTACACCCATTATAACCTCCCCGCTATACCAACTAACCCTACACCCATTAAAACCTCCCCACTATACCAACTAACCCTACACCCATTAAAACCTCACCACTATACCAACTAACCCTACACCCATTAAAACCTCACCACTATACCAATTAACCCTACACCCATTAAAACCTCCCCACTATACCAACTAACCCTACACCCATTAAAACCTCCCCACTATACCAATTAACCCTACACCCATTAAAACCTCCCCACTATACCAACTAACCCTACACCCATTAAAACCTCACCACTATACCAACTAACCCTACACCCATTATAACCTCACCACTATACCAACTAACCCTACACCCATTAAAACCTCACCACTATACCAATTAACCCTACACCCATTATAACCTCACCACTATACCAACTAACCCTACACCCATTAAACTCTCCCCACTATACCAACTAACCCTACACCCATTAAAACCTCACCACTATACCAACTAACCCTAGACCCATTAAACTCTCCCCACTATACCAACTAACCCTACACCCATTAAAACCTCACCACTATACCAACTAACCCTAGACCCATTAAAACCTCCCCACTATACCAACTAACCCTACACCCATTAAAACCTCACCACTATACCAACTAACCCTACACCCATTATAACCTCACCACTATACCAACTAACCCTACACCCATTATAACCTCCCCGCTATACCAACTAACCCTACACCCATTAAAACCTCACCACTATACCAACTAACCCTAGACCCATTAAAACCTCCCCACTATACCAACTAACCATACACCCATTAAAACCTCACCTCTATACCAACTAACCCTACACCCATTAAAACCTCACCACTATACCCATTAAAACCTCCATACCAACTAACCCTACACCCATTATAACCTCCCTACCAACTAACCCTAGACCCATTAAAACCTCCCCACTATACCAACTAACCCTAGACCCATTATAACCTCCCCACTATACCCATTAAAACCTCCATACCAACTAACCCTACACCCATTAAAACCTCCATCCCAACTAACCCTATACCCATTAAAACCTCCCCACTATACCAACTAACCCTACACCCATTAAAACCTCCCTACCAACTAACCCTACACCCATTAAAACCTCACCACTATACCAACTAACCCTACACCCATTATAACCTCCCCACTATTATTGTTGACGCGCCAGACTGGTTTGCTTATACCGTGTTGTTCACGAAGATGTTTATTGTTAAACATAAATTATTGTGACTGTTTTGCGCGTTTTGCCTCTGGGCTGGAGGTTTTGACGGAGTTGCGTCCGTCTGTTGGTTTCTCCTGCCTCAATAAAGTGTGCGCCTGTTCACAACTCTCTGCTCTCCTGCACTTGACTTCTCTACCAGTCCACACAAAGGTAATGATGCTTCGAGGGTGACTGTTGATGTGTGCAGAGGGTCCCTGGTTCGAGCCCAGGTAGACGCGAGGACAGGGACTGAAGGAAAACTGTTACACCTACACCCATTAAAACCTCACCACTATTCCACTTTTTGGCCCCATCTGATCCCACACCAGGCCAGCAGCCTGGGAGGTCGGGACACTATCGTTCAACACACCTTGTAACTCCTCTGCAGTACAAAATCTTGTACACCCAAGTATGTAAGTAAGTTATGCAGCTGCCACCACATCCATTCCCTGGGATTGATGTTCCATTTATGTTCCATTTCCATTTACAGTTGATAAGCATGGCTATGAATGCTAAGAAACCAACCTTACTGAAGCACGTTATTCCTATCACTCTATTGGCCTACTCAAAGGTAGCCTCCTAGGATCCCTCACCCTGGACCCATCTTCCTCTACTACTCTCATAATACAACACCTTCTGTTATACTCTGACCCTGGCAACCTTTCTCACGCACCGGACACTTCTGATCACCAGCAACATGGGCGTTACCACAATTGACACACTGCTGCAACATGACCATAAACTTGGCATCTGAAACACCTTAGTGGGTTTGGCACAAAAGTGCTCACGGGATAAATGACATATCCTAACATGATTTTGACAGGTCAAAACTCAAAAGAACATACAGTGTCTTCTCAGATTCACCATGCTCGCCACCGTGTCTGCGTCACACCAAACGGCAGGTGTCACAGACACAAGGAATCTTCAATTTCAGTTGTTCCACCTCAACACTTAACGCCACCCCAGTAATTCCTCCTTTCAAAGGCACCCTGCACCGGAGAGCAAAGCAAGTCAGAGGTCTTGTGCCAAGGCACGTGATGCGACGCGCCCGCTCCCTCTAGGAGAAAGAAACACAGAACATCTTCACAAGACCACTTCGAGCTACCTTCCACCAATTTAACAGTTCCCAACTTATTTTCTACCCAGCCTGATACCACATATGTGTCTGCCAACAGGCAGGGATCCACTTTCTCAAAACTCTCTCACCTTGAGCTAAATTCATCCTTTGCATGACCTTCAGGGCGAGGCTCAGAGTCAGAGGTCTTCACCACACCTGCAACCACAGGTACTGTAACTCATCCTCTGTCACACCCTGATCTGTTTCACCTGTCCTTGTGATTGTCTCCACCCCCTCCAGGTGTTGCTGATTTATTTTACCCAGTGTATTTATCCCTGTGTTTCCTGTCTTTCTGTGCCAGTTCGTCTTATATGTTTTTCCAAGTCAACCAGCGTGTTTTTCCCGTTCTGCTTTTTGCATTCTCCTTTTTCTAGTCCTGGTTTTGACCCTTGCCTGTTTCTGGACTTTGTACACGCCTGCCTGACCGTTCTGCCTGCCTTGACCACGAGGCTGTCTGCCACTCTGTACCTCCTGTACTCTGATCTGGTTTTGACCTTTTGCCTGTCCACGACCATTCTCTTGCCTAATCCTTTTGGATTAATAAACGTTGTGTGCTGTCACCAGTTTTCTCTGTTTTGCAGAACCTTCCAGCCTGTATTCCAGAGATCTAGGCACTAGCCCTGGGTGGGGTCGACTCTGGGCCAGAAGTTTTCATTGGTTGGTCCGCATTCTCATTCCACCACACTCGAAACAATGTAGCATGCATGGAGAGACGTCAGCAGTACATGTCATTATAGGTGTACAGAGACACATCTAACAATACAAATCAATGTTTTCTAATCTATTTTTGGGTACTTTTATGTATGCTTATGGTATTATAGCATTTTGCTTTTCACACATCGCAAATGTTTGATTACATCGTTGCTATGCCCACCAGCGGCTGTGATCCTCCTTGTGTGCAATATAAGTCCCTCATTGAAAGTGATGCAAACAGATATAAATAGTGGAATCATGCCACATTTGGACTAGATATTGTTAATGCTAAACAAGGCTGCTGATGGGATGGGTCCACTGTGAGCTGGCGGCAGGCAGGGATGGGTCTACTGTGACTTGAAGGGATGGGTCTACTGTGAGTTGAAGGGATGGGTCTACTGTGAGCTGGCGGCAGGGAGGGATGGGTCTACTGTGAGTTGAAGGGATGGGTCTACTGTGAGCTGGCGGCAGGGAGGGATGGGTCTACTGTGAGTTGGAGGCAGGGCCAAAGCGTGTACCACTGGGGACCCGTTAGAGGAGGACCATGTACTCTGTGAATTTTATACTCAATGTATTCACATCATCAAATAACTGAATAAAATACACGGTTTTTCAGTGAAGGTCTACAGTGAAGGTCTATTAGTTTTTAAATCAAACAGTGTGGACGTTAGACAGAACAAGGCACATTGGAGGTACCAATTTTCGGGATGTCTCCTGGTCTGACTAACAGTGCTGTAGCCATGGACATTAAAACCAGTAGACAGTGATACCGCTGACGTCATCCACATATTCCTGTGGAAAACTCCCGATGGCGCATGAAGCCGGAAGGATTTGAAGCGCCATATTGCTGAATCACTGAGGTATAGTTAAGCAATAAGGCTGGAGGGGGTATGGTATATGGCCAATATACCACAGCTAAGGGCTGTTCTTATGCACCCATGACTGTAAGTCGCTTTGGATACATGGACTGTATTATGACTACCTCAATAAAACAGTTCACCATTTTCAAGTTTCCTTCCAGCTAATTTCTTAGTTACATGTTTGTATAACTAGCAAAGGAGTTTTTGAAGTTGAGGGTGCAGTATTTATGAAGTTTGGGAATGAGGACTAAATCTAGCATAGTTCAGCTAGCCAGCTAGTTTAGCCAGGGATAACCGGGGAAACCGAACTCGGGCCTGGTGCGCGTATTTAATCTGGAGCTGGCGGCTAAAGTTTGATAACTTTCAGAGACTAGGGCCTTCCGAGTGGCGCAGTGGTTTAACTATGATAATCAGATTTACAGGAAAAATATTAACATTACTCTTTTGAGTGATGATTTGTAGAGTTAAATACAGAACATACCAGCATGGTGACTCTCTATGTCAAATCGAACTCAAATTGGCTAAAATTGAAGTGCGTGCCAGTACCCTATCTAGTCTAGACATCACATGACCATGATCCGTACACCTGGAAATAAAAATGGAATGGGTAACCATCACAACAACCGATCACAACTCGGTTAGGCTAGACTGGATTACCCCATGAGAAAAGTCTGGATTACCCCATGAGAAAAGCCTGGATTACCCCATGAGAAAAGCCTGGATTACCCCATGAGAAAAGCCTGGATTACCCCATGAGAAAGGCCTGGATCACCCCATGAGAAAAGCCTGCATTACCCCATGAGAAAAACCTGGATTACCCCATGAGAAAAACCTGGATTACCCCATAAGAAAAGCCTGGATTACCCCATGAGAAAAGCCTGGATTACCCCATGAGAAAAGCCTGGATCACCCCATGAGAAAAGCCTTGATTACCCCATGAGAAAAACATGGATTACCCCATGAGAAAAGCCTGGATTACCCCACGAGAAAAGCCTGGATCACCCCATAAGAAAAGGCTGGATAACCCCATGAGAAAAGCCTGGATTACCCCGTGAGAAAAGCCTGGATCACCCCGTGAGAAAAGCATGGATCACCCCATGAGAAAAGCATGGATCACCCCTTGAGAAAAACCTGGATTACCCCATGAGAAAAGCCTGGATTACCCCATGAGAAAAGCCTGGATTACCCCATGAGAAAAGCCTGGAATACACCATTAGAAAAGCCTGGAATACCCCATGAGAAAAGCCTGGATTACCCCATGAGAAAAGTGGACTACAGAGTTCCGAAAAAAACTTTCTAATTTTCTCAATATTTGCATATATTTTTTATACTGAATGTTATCTGATACAGAGCAGAATTTATGGTTCCTTCTATTAAGGCAAGTCGTCCAGGTCCTTAGGCAGCAAAACATCCCCAAACCATCACACTACCACCACAATGCTTGACCGTTGGTATGAGGTTCTTACTGTGGAATGCAGTGTTAGGTTTTTGCTAGGCATATTGGGACCCATTACTACACCCTGCTACATCATCCCAGGTAGATGTCTCCTACACCCTGCTACATCATCCCAGGTAGATGTTCTCTACTGTCTCCAACACCCTGCTACATCATCCCAGGTAGATGTTCTCTACTGTCTCCTACACCCTGCTATATCATCCCAGGTAGATGTTCTCTACTGTCTCCTACACCCTGCTACATCATCCCAGGTAGATGTTCTCTACTGTCTCCTACACCCTGCTATATCATCCCAGGTAGATGTCTCCTACACCCTGCTATATCATCCCAGGTAGATGTTCTCTGTCTCCTACACCCTGCTACATCATCCCAGGTAGATGTTCTCTACTGCCTCCTACACCCTGCTACATCATCCCAGGTAGATGTTTTCTACTGTCTCCTACACCCTGCTACATCATCCCAGGTAGATGTTCTCTACTGTCTCCTACACCCTGCTACATCATCACAGGTAGATGTTCTCTACTGTCTCCTACACCCTGCTACATCATCCCAGGTAGATGTTCCCTACTGTCTCCTACACCCTGCTACATCATCCCAGGGTGATGTCTTCTACTGTCTCCTACACCCTGCTACATCTCCCAGGTAGATGTTTTCTACTGTCTCCTACACCCTGCTACATCATCCCAGGTAAATTTTCTCTACTGTCTCCTACACCCTGCTACATCATCCCAGGTAGATGTTCTCTGTCTCCTACACCCTGCTACATCATCCCAGGTAGATGTTCTCTACTGCCTCCTACACCCTGCTACATCATCCCAGGTAGATGTTTTCTACTGTCTCCTACACCCTGCTACATCATCCCAGGTAGATGTTCTCTACTCTCTCCTACACCCTGCTACATCATCACAGGTAGATGTTCTCTACTGTCTCCTACACCCTGCTACATCATCCCAGGTAGATGTTCTCTACTGTCTCCTACACCCTGCTACATCATCCCAGGGTGATGTCTTCTACTGTCTCCTACACCCTGCTACATCTCCCAGGTAGATGTCTTCTACTTTCTCCTACACCCCGCTACATCATCCCAGGTAGATGTTCTCTACTGTCTCCTACACCCTGCTACATCTCCCAGGTAGATGTTTTCTACTGTCTCCTACACCCTGCTACATCATCCCAGGTAGATTTTCTCTACTGTCTCCTACACCCTGCTACATCATCCCAGGTAGATGTTCTCTACTGTCTCCTACACCCTGCTACATCATCCCAGGTAGATGTTCTCTACTGTCTCCTACACCCTGCTACATCCTCCCAGGTAGATGTTCTCTACTGTCTCCTACACCCTGCTACATCATCCCAGGTAGATGTTCTCTACTGTCTCCTACACCCTGCTACATCTCCCAGGTAGATGTTCTCTACTGTCTCCTACACCCTGCTACATCATCCCAGGTAGATGTTCTCTACTGTCTCCTACACCCTGCTACATCATCCCAGGTAGATGTTCTCTACTGTCTCCTACACCCTGCTATATCATCCCAGGTAGATGTTCTCTACTGTCTCCTACACCCTGCTACATCATCCCAGGTAGATGTTCTCTACTGTCTCCTACACCCTGCTATATCATCCCAGGTAGATGTCTCCTACACCCTGCTATATCATCCCAGGTAGATGTTCTCTGTCTCCTACACCCTGCTACATCATCCCAGGTAGATGTTCTCTACTGCCTCCTACACCCTGCTACATCATCCCAGGTAGATGTTCTCTACTGTCTCCTACACCCTGCTACATCATCCCAGGTAGATGTTCTCTACTGTCTCCTACACCCTGCTACATCATCACAGGTAGATGTTCTCTACTGTCTCCTACACCCTGCTACATCATCCCAGGTAGATGTTCTCTACTGTCTCCTACACCCTACTACATCATCCCAGGTAGATTTTCTCTACTGTCTCCTACACCCTGCTACATCATCCCAGGTAGATGTTCTCTACTGTCTCCTACACCCTGCTACATCATCCCAGGTAGATGTTCTCTACTGTCTCCTACACCCTGCTACATCTCCCAGGTAGATGTTTTCTACTGTCTCCTACACCCTGCTACATCATCCCAGGTAGATTTTCTCTACTGTCTCCTACACCCTGCTACATCATCCCAGGTAGATGTTCTCTACTGCCTCCTACACCCTGCTACATCATCCCAGGTAGATGTTTTCTACTGTCTCCTACACCCTGCTACATCATCCCAGGTAGATGTTCTCTACTGTCTCCTACACCCTGCTACATCATCACAGGTAGATGTTCTCTACTGTCTCCTACACCCTGCTACATCATCCCAGGTAGATGTTCTCTACTGTCTCCTACACCCTGCTACATCATCCCAGGGTGATGTCTTCTACTGTCTCCTACACCCTGCTACATCTCCCAGGTAGATGTTTTCTACTGTCTCCTACACCCTGCTACATCATCCCAGGTAAATGTTCTCTACTGTCTCCTACACCCTGCTACATCATCCCAGGTAGATGTTCTCTGTCTCCTACACCCTGCTACATCATCCCAGGTAGATGTTCTCTACTGCCTCCTACACCCTGCTACATCATCCCAGGTAGATGTTTTCTACTGTCTCCTACACCCTGCTACATCATCCCAGGTAGATGTTCTCTACTGTCTCCTACACCCTGCTACATCATCACAGGTAGATGTTCTCTACTGTCTCCTACACCCTGCTACATCATCCCAGGTAGATGTTCTCTACTGTCTCCTACACCCTGCTACATCATCCCAGGGTGATGTCTTCTACTGTCTCCTACACCCTGCTACATCTCCCAGGTAGATGTCTTCTACTTTCTCCTACACCCTGCTACATCATCCCAGGTAGATGTTCTCTACTGTCTCCTACACCCTGCTACATCTCCCAGGTAGATGTTTTCTACTGTCTCCTACACTCTGCTACATCATCCCAGGTAGATTTTCTCTACTGTCTCCTACACCCTGCTACATCATCCCAGGTAGATGTTCTCTACTGTCTCCTACACCCTGCTACATCATCCCAGGTAGATGTTCTCTACTGTCTCCTACACCCTGCTACATCCTCCCAGGTAGATGTTCTCTACTGTCTCCTACACCCTGCTACATCATCCCAGGTAGATGTTCTCTACTGTCTCCTACACCCTGCTACATCTCCCAGGTAGATGTTCTCTACTGTCTCCTACACCCTGCTACATCATCCCAGGTAGATGTCTCCTACACCCTGCTACATCATCCCAGGTAGATGTTCTCTACTTTCTCCTACACCCTGAGAAGCCAGGCTCTTCTCACTCCCAGCTGGCATGGACAGGGTTCTGCCACCACTAGAGAAGCCAGGCTCTTCTCACTCCCAGCTGGCATGGACAGGGTTCTGCCACCACTAGAGAAGCCAGGCTCTTCTCACTCCCAGCTGGCATGGACAGGGTTCTGCCACCACTAGAGAAGCCAGGCTCTTCTCACTCCCAGCTGGCATGGACAGGGTTCTGCCACCACTAGAGAAGCCAGGCTCTTCTCACTCCCAGCTGGAATGGACAAGAGTGTGTAAAGCTGTCATCAAGACAGAGAGTGGGTATTTTGAAAATATATAATATAAAAGCTATTTTGATTTGTTTAACACTTTTTTGGTTACTACCGTAAATTCCGGACTATAAGCCGCAACTTTTTTCCCAGGCTTTGAACCTCGCGGCTTAAACAATGACGCGGCTAATATATGGGTTTTACCCGCTTTCAATTTTTTTTCTCCAAAAAAACACATTCTGTGACGTGCTCAGTTTTTTGGCAGGATGAAGCTTTCATTAGACCAATGAAATTGCCGAACGGGTTAAGGTCAAACAACTTTTTTGTTTACTGTTTAGATTAAATCGAGCGCTCTCAAACTTCCCATCATTCTGATTACGGTAGTCATTTTGTCACCCTCATCATGGCAAAGACACGGAGAAATGCACATGATGCAGCTTTCAAGTTGAAGGCGATTGATCTGGCTGTTGGAAAAGGAAATAGAGCTGCTGCACGGGAGCTTGGTCTTAATGAGTCGATGATAAGATGTTGGAAACAGCAGCGTGAGGAATTGACTCAGTCCAAAAAGACAACTAAAGCTTACTGCTAATTTTTTATTTTTTGTTACAAGCCGTGTTTCGTTAAAGCCTATTTATTTTTGTTACAAGCCGTGTTTCGTTAAAGCCTATTTATTTTTGTTACAAGCCGTGTTTCGTTAAAGCCTGTGTAAAGTTAATTTGTTTCAATGTACCGGTAGGCACCTGCGGCTTATAGACATGTGCGGCTTATTTATGTTCAAAATAATATTTGTTTTTAAATTCAGTGGGTGCGGCTTATATTCAGGTGCGCTTAATAGTCCGGAAATTACGGTACATGATGTTTTATTTCATAGTTATGTTCTCACTATTATTCAACAATGCAAAAAATAAGGAAAAACAGCAGAATGAGCAGGTGTGTGACTGGTGCTGTATGTGATGGTGTGTGACTGGTGCTGTATGTGATGGTGTGTGACTGGTACTGTATGTGATGGTGTGTATAGTGTTGCAGCAGAGAGCTGACGAGGGGTGGAGTAAGTTATGCAGAAAAGAGTTTCTTAAGTACCACATTCCAGGCCAAGAGTTTACCGTTCTGTATTTGATGGCCCCCTTTCAAGCCTATCACAAGACAAATCAACTGCTCCCTTTACGACTGCTCCCTTCACGACTCTGGGATTCTCTGCCTCTACCCCTATTACAGGGGCTGAGTCACTGGCTTACTGGTGTTCTTCCATGCCGTCCCTGGGAGGGGTGCGTCACTTGAGTGGGTTGAGTCACTGACGTGGTCTTCCTGTCTGGGTTGGCGCCCCCCCTTGGGCTGTGCCGTGGTGGAGATCTTTGTGGGCTATACTCGGCCTTGTCTCGGGATGGTAGGTTGGTGGTTGGAGATATCCCTCCAGTGGTGTGGGGGCTGTGCTTTGGCAAAGTGGGTGGGGTTATATCCTACCTGTTTGGCCCTGTCCGGGGGTTTCATCGGATGGGGCCACAGTGTCTCCTGATCCCTCCTGTCTCAGCCTCCAGTATTTATGCTGCAGAAGTTTATGTATCGGGGGGCTAGGGTCAGTCTGTTATATCTGGAGTATTTCTCTTGTCTTTTCTGGTGTCCTGTGTGAATTTAAATATGCTCTCTCTAATTCTCTCTTTCTTTCTTTCTTTCTCTCTCTTGGAGGACCTGAGCCCTAGGACCATGCCTCAGGACTACCTGGCTTGATGACTCCTTGCTGTCCCCAGTTCACCTGGCCGTGCTGCTGCTCCAGTTCCAACTGTTCTGCCTGCGGCTATGGAACCCTGACCTGTTCACCGGACGTGCTACCTGTCCCAGACCTGCTGTCCCAGACCTGCTGGAACCCTGACCTGTTCACCGGACGTGCTACCTGTCCCCGACCTGCTGTTCTCAACTCTCTAGAGACAGCAGGAGCGGTAGAGATACTCTCAAAGATCGGCTATGAAAAAGCCAACTGACACTTACTCTTGTGTTACTGACTTGTTGCAACCTCGACAACTACTACGATTATTATTATTTGACCATGCTGGTCATTTATGATCATTTGAACCTCTTGGCCATGTGCTGTTATAATCTCCACCCGGCACAGCCAGAAGAGGACTGGCCACCCCTCATAGCCTGGTTCCTCTCTAGGTTTCTTCCTAGGTTTTGGCCTTTCTAGGGAGTTTTTCCTAGCCACCGTGCTTCTACACCTGCATTGCTTGCTGTTTGGGGTTTTAGGCTGGGTTTCTGTACAGCACTTTGAGATATCAGCTGATGTAAGAAGGGCTATATAAATACATCTGATTTGATTTGAATGGACTGAGGAGGACAAGAGACAAAGTACTGACTTTCTTTTATGACTCACTTGTTAATTTAAGGAAAGGGGGGGTTATTAGAGAATTTCGGCTGCCAGAGCAAAATTTCTCTTCCCACTCTTTGTAACAAAGACAAAATGGAGCTAGGTGCGCAGAAGGACAATTAAACACATTTTCTTGACTGTAGTGGAACTGTTGGAAACGTTGATATAACCTGAATGTACATGGCGATGCTCTTTCTCTCTTTTCCCATGTTATTAAGAGAGCAATAGGTGTTTTACTGTAACGTAAAATGTATGGATCTGATCATAGTTCCATTTGTACTCTACAGACTATGCATTTCACCCTAGAGATTGTTATTTTTATTCAAAACACCTTTTAACATTATATGAACACTTATGAGCAAATATTTAAAAAAAAACATGAAATGAAAATGAAATGTATGCATTCACTACTGTAAGTCGCTCTGGATAAGAGCGTCTGCTAAATGACTAAAATGTAAAAATGTAAATGTCCCAATATTGGCATGCCCTGTGGTAAACACGAAGGAGTGAACAGGCAATCTTCGTGACACTTCCTGGCTGAGCCCTCCCACAGTATAAGTAGTGAGGCTCGCACTTTTACTCATTAGATCAGGTACCACGGTGGACGCCACGCCCGTGAACAGATGTGGTGGCTAATTTCTGCATTACCAAATGATGAGAGTTACAAACTTCACACACCAGTCAGAGTTATACATAAACGACATCTTTAATAATTAAGATGATTTTGCAAAAGCACTTGACTTTCAATTATGCACTATCTCTAATGAACCATTGAAAAGTGACTACACAAAAGTACAAAGATCTTTTATAGCCAAGATACACCCCTCTCAACGTACATGACGAAGCACAAATACATAGAATGGGTTACAAGGTGTAGACAGCAACTGCTGTATCAACAGTGTTCATTGTATAGACCAGTGTCTGGTCCTCCTACTCCTAACTGGAACCGTCTCTCCCTGGTACGGTATAGAACAGACCAGTGTCTGGTCCTCCTACTCCAAACTGGAACCGTCTCTCCCTGGTACGGTATAGAACAGACCAGTGTCTGGTCCTCCTACTCCAAACTGGACCCGTCTCTCCCTGGTACGGTATAGAACAGACCAGTGTCTGGTCCTCCTACTCCAAACTGGAACCGTCTCTCCCTGGTACGGTATAGAACAGAACCATTAGCTCATGTCCTCTGGAATGCTCTTTAGGCATTATTACCCAAAGACATCGTAAATCTCCTCTGTCAGTGCTATCTCATAGAGGCCCATCCTCAGTAAAACACACACATACACACACAGATATGTAGACAATGTTCCATTCTGTCCTCTTCCCTTTTTGATATTCTGCATAGCACCAGGGACATGTAAAAGACAAGCCTGACCTCTCCCCTTTCTGGGCCCCACGTGACTGAGCCCCAGCTGAGGGAAAAATGCAACTGAAAGACACCAGAGTCCAAAGGAATACATTTTAATGACAAGTATCTCACATAAGCATATTATGCAAATAAAACATCTTTATTATCTATGTTACCCAACTAATTCTGATTCATCTGCCACACAGAGTGATCCCATCTCCTTGGAAACCAAAACATCGCTGCAAGAAACCTACACAACTTTGACTTGCACCATCCTACACAAACAGAAGGATTACCTGAGAGGAAACCGCATCTCTGCTTATTCACAACGAACTGCTGAGTTTTCACTCCCAAAAGGGGACCAAGCTTTTTCTCTAAGGACTGACGAATGGAGAACTGAACTGAGAAAGAACGAAGGGCCTATTCATGAGCCCCGTTGAGGGAGTTGATTCTTTCAACCACTTTCCCTGTCTACTACTCCGTCATAACGAAACTCAAATAAACCAGATTCACGTAAATACCTCGTTGCATTGAATTTCCCTTTTGTGTGACGTTGTGTCCATGTAAAACTGGTGACAGTAACTGATGATTATTGTAAGATTGTTACTCTTAATTACATATCATGATTTATACTGTCACTGCATTGTCTACGGATAGCCTAGCCGCTGGCAACTCCTGGTGGACGAGCCTAGAGCTTCCCGACTGGTGGACGAGCCTAGCCGCTGGCAACTCCTGGTGGACGAGCCTCGAGCTTCCCGACTGGTGGACGACCCTAGAGATTCACGACTGGTGGACGACCCTAGAGCTTAACGACTGGTGGACGAGCCTAGAGTTCCACGACTGGTGGACGACCCTAGAGCTTCATGACTGGTGGACAACCCTAGAGCTTCATGACTGGTGGATGACCCTAGAGCTCCACGACTGGTGGATGACCCTAGAGCTCCATGAATGGTGGACAACCCTAGAGCTCCACCACTGGTGGATGACCCTAGAGCTTCACGACTGGTGGACGACCCTGGAGCTTCACGACTGGTGGACGACCCTAGAGCTTCACGACTGGTGGACGACCCTAGAGCTCCACGACTGGTGGACGAGCCTAGAGCTTCGTGACTGGTGGACGACCCTAGAGCTTCACGACTGGTGGACGACCCTAGAGCTCCGCGACTGGTGGACGAGCCTAGAGCTTCGTGACTGGTGGACGACCCTAGAGCTTCACGACTGGTGGACGACCCTAGATCTTCACGACTGGTGGACGACCCTAGAGCTTCACAACTGCAAAAACGTACTGATGTAGCCTCTCCTTCACTCCTCCGTTTTCATGGATAAGAATTTCCAACTCTCCAAAGTTAAAGTGTTGTCATATCGGCCGACAAGTCCGTCAATGGATCTGTAGTGTTTCTCATGTCAGTGACTGTACTGCATTACATTTGTATGTTGCATATCAAACAACTGTATCAACCCAATTTTCCACCTGTTGGTCTAGTAATAAAACCTTGAAGTGAATCCTTTGTTGCATTGAAGTCCTTAAACGTGAGATTGGATTCTTGAAGTCTGAGAGTTCGATGACCATTCAGAATGAGAATATAGTAAATTGACTGTTGATTAATTAAGACTACTGTTGAAATAGGATATAACGGATACAACTGATAGAGTTAATTCAAGGGGCCTATTGAAATTAAAACCCTTAATGGTGACATCAGAACAGCGATGACTCACCTTGAACTGGATGAAGAATTTCTCTTTAATGAGTCAGACGAGAGGGATTTACTCCAGACACCCAAACAGGCCCTCATCCCCGTCATTCTCAGGAGAAAGAGAAGGAAAAAGAGATCGGGGTACCTTGTGAGGATCCGCTGATGAGTGGCTAATCTGCCATTACCATCTGTACTATTAGCCAACGTACAATCACTGAATAATAAATTGTCCGAACTAAAAGCAAGTATGTCAATTTGTAAGTCGCTCTGGATAAGAGCGTCTGCTAAATGACTTAAATGTAAAATGTAAAATGTCCTACCAACGGAACATTAAAAACTATAATATCTAATGTTTCACCGAGTCATAGCTGAATGACAACATGAATAACATACAGCTGACGGGTTATACACTGTATTGGCAGGATAGACCAGCGGCCTCTGGTAAGACAAGGGGTGGCGGTCTATGTATATTTGTAAACAACAGCTGGTGCATGATATCTAAAGGAAGTCTCGAGGTTTTGCTCGCCTGAGGTAGAGTATCTCATGATAAGCTATAGATTACACTATCTACCTAGAGAGATGTCATCTGCATTTTTTGTAGCTGTCTACATATCACCACAGACTGAGGCTGGCACTAAGACCACACTCAACGAGCTGTATACTGCCATAAGCAAACATGAAAACTTTAATGCAGGGAAACTTAATTGCAGGGAAACCTAATTTCCACCAGCATGTTAACTGTGCAACCAGAGGGAAAACAACTCTATACCACCTTTACTCCACACACAGAGACGCGTACAAAGCTCTCCCTCGCCCTCCATTTGTCAAATCTGACCATAATTCTATCCTCCTGATTCCTGCTTACAAGCAAAAATTAAAACAGGAAGCACCAGTGACTCGGTCTATAAAAAAGTGGTCAGATGAAGCCGATGCTAAACTACAGGAATGTTTTGCTAAAACAGACTGGAATATTTTCTGGAATTCTTCCGATGGAATTATAGTATACCACATCAGTCACCGGCTTCATCAATAAGTGTCACGTCCTGACCATAGAAAGTTGTTATTTTCTATGGGAGAGTAGGTCAGGGCGTGACATGGGGGTGTTTGTTCATTTTTGTATTTCTATGTTTAGTTTCTAGTTTTGTATTTCTAGGTTGGATTTTGTTTGGCATGACCTCCAATTAGATGCAGCCGGTTGTTGTTGTCTCTAATTGGAGGCCATATTTAAGTTGATGTTTGTCCCACTTGTGTTTTATGGGTGATTATATTTTGTGAGTGTGTTTGTTCCTCCTGCGTCACGGTGTCACGGTCGTCGTCGGTTAAGGAGGACCAAAACGCAGCAGGTATGTGTATGCTCATCTTGAATATTATTTATTTTCAAAAAATGAATACAAAAAGAACAAAAACACGAGAACTAACGAACGAACAACAACAAACAGTCTGGCAAAGCCTAAGGCTCAACACAGAACAATCTCCCACCAAAAGACAAACACAAACACACCCACATATATGGGACTCTCAATCAAAGGCAAATAGACAACACCTGCCTTCAATTGAGAGTGCCAACCCCAATGAAACCAAACATAGAAACAGACACACTAGACTCAACATAGAATTCATGAAACTCACCCAGTGCCCAAAACCCCGGAATACTAAATCAAATGCCCTCCTAACTCATACAACACCCAGAACCACATAAAACAAATACCCTCTGCCACGTCCTGACCAAACTACAATACTAATTAACCCTTATACTGGCCAGGACGTGACAGTACCCCCCCTTAAAGGTGCTAACCCCGGAAGCACCTTAAAAACAAAAAATAAAAAAACAACAACCCCAAACAACAACTACAACAACAAAAAATTCCCCCTTACTAAAGGGAGGGAAGGGAGGGTGGCTGCCGTCAACGACGGCACTGTGCTACACCCCCCCTCCCCAACCCACCTATATCAGGAGGTGGCTCCGGTTCTGGCCGTTCCAGGCAGTCGGGCCACTCTGGCAGTTCGGGGCAGTCTGGCAAGTCTGGCCGCTCGGGGCAGTCTGGCAGCTCGGTGCAGTCTGGGCAGTCTGGGCAGTCTGGCAACTCGGGACAGTCTGGGCAGTCTGGCAACTCGGGACAGTCTGGGCAGTCTGGCAACTCGGGACAGTCAGGGCAGTCTGGCCACTCCGGCAGTTCAGGGCAGTCTGGCCACTCCGGCAGTTCAGGGCAGTCTGGCCACTCCGGCAGTTCAGGGCAGTCTGGCCACTCTGGCAGTTCAGGGCAGTCTGGCCACTCCGGCAGTTCAGGGCAGTCTGGCCACTCCGGCAGTTCAGCACAGTCTGGCCACTCCGGCAGTTCAGTGCAGTCTGGCCACTCCGGCAGTTCAGCGCAGTCTGGCCACTCCGGCAGTTCAGCGCAGTCTGGCCACTCCGGCAGTTCAGTGCAGTCTGGCCACTCCGGCAGTTCAGCGCAGTCTGGCCACTCCGGCAGTTCAGCGCAGTCTGGCCACTCCGGCGACTGTTGACTGGCGGGCAGCTCCGACGACTGTTGACTGGCGGGCAGCTCCGACGACTGTTGACTGGCGGGCAGCTTCGACGACTGTTGACTGGCGGGCAGCTCCGACGACTGTTGACTGGCGGGCAGCTCCGACGACTGTTGACTGGCGGGCAGCTCCGACGACTGTTGACTGGCGGGCAGCTCCGACGACTGTTGACTGGCGGGCAGCTTCGACGACTGTTGACTGGCGGGCAGCTCCGACGACTGTTGACTGGCGGGCAGCTCCGACGACTGTTGACTGGCGGGCAGCTCCGACGACTGTTGACTGGCGGGCAGCTCCGACGACTGTTGACTGGCGGGCAGCTCCGACGACTGTTGACTGGCGGGCAGCTCCGACGACTGTTGACTGGAGGGCAGCTCCGACGACTGTTGACTGGAGGGCAGCTCCGACGACTGTTGACTGGCGGGGCTGGGTTTACGCACTTGAAGGCTAGTGCGGGGAGCGGGAACAGGACGAGTCGGACTGGGTTGACGCACTTCCGGGTCCGCACGAGAGACAGGAGCTGGAAACCCAGGGCTATGGAGGCGCACAGCCGGTCTAGATCTTACCTCCTGCACAACCCGCCTTGGCTGGATGGAACTAGTAGCCCTGTACGAGCGGGTGCTCGTACAGGGCAGACTGGGCTGTGCAGGGGCCTGATGGTTGCCGTGCGTAGAGCGGGAGTTGGGTAGCCTGGTCCTCGGAGGCGTACCGGCGACCAGATGCGCTGCGCAGGCATCCTCCTACCAGGTTGGATGCCCGCTCTAGCACGGCACCTGCGAGGGGCTGGAGTAACGCGCACCGGACTGTGCGTGCGTATGGGTGAGATAGTGTGCTCCTCAGCGAAACATGGCGCTCTCCACCCCATACGCTCCTCCATATAACTACGGGTAGCTGGCTTCCGGCTCTTCCTATGCCTAGCCCAACTACCCATGTGCCCCCCCTCAAAAATTTCTTGGGGGTGCCTCTCGCGCTTCAATGCTAGTCGTGTTCCTCGGAAACGTTCCCGGTCCATACCAGCCTTACTCCTTTCCTCTCTCTCGCTTACCACCTGTCCCCATGGAAGGCGATCTTTTCCTGCTTGGATTTCCTCCCAAGTGTAGGAGCCTTTTTCCTCCCAAGTCCATCTCTCTCGTTTGTCCAAATCGAAATTCCTCTGCTCCTTCCTCTGCTGCTTGGTCCTGGAATGGTGGGAGATTCTGTCACGGTTGTCGTCGGTGAAGGAGGACCAAAACGCAGCAGGTATGTGCAGGCTCATCTTGACTTTTATTAACTACAAAAATGAACGTACAAAAATAACAAAAAACACGAACGATCAACAAAAAACAGTCTGGTAAGGCACAAGGCGAAACACAGAATTCATGAAACTCACCCAGTGCCCAAAACCCCGGAATACTAAATCAAATGCCCTCCTAACTCATACAACACCCAGAACCACATAAAACAAATACCCTCTGCCACGTCCTGACCAAACTACAATACTAATTAACCCTTATACTGGCCAGGACGTGACACACGGTTTGTTGTTTTGTTCCTTCAGTTTATTTTGTATCGCATTAAGTTTCACTGTCCAATAAATATGTGGAACGAAACCGACGCTGCATTTTGGTCCGATCATTCGAACAGCCGTGACAATAAGTGCATCGATGACATCGTCCCCACAGTGACTGTACGTACATACCCCAACCAGAAGCCATGGATTACAGGCAACATCTGCACTGAGCTAAAGGCTAGAGCTGCCGCTTTCAAGGAGCGGGACTCAAATCCGGAAGCTTATCAGGTATCCCACTATGCCCTCAGACGAACCAACAAACAGGCAAAGAGTCAATACAGGACTAAGATCGAACTGAACTACACTGGCTCTGATGCATGTCGGATGTGGCAGGGCTTGCAAACCATTACAGACTACAAAGGGAAGCACAGCCACGAGCTGCCAAGTGACACAAGCCTACAAGACGAGCTAAATAACTTCTATGCTCGCTTCGAGGCTAGTAACCCCAAAGCCGTAAACACGGGCACCCTCATAGATATCATCCTAACCAACTTGCCCTCTAAATACACCTCTGCTGTTTTCAACCAAGATCTCAGCCTCATTGCCTGCATCCGTAATGGGTCAGAGGTCAAACGACCTCCACTTATCACTGTCAAACGCTCCCTGAAACACTTCAGCGAGCAGGCCTTTCTAATCGACCTGGCCCGGGTATCCTGGAAGGATATTGACCTCATCCCTTCAGTAGAGGATGCCTTGTTATTTAAAAAATGCCTTCCTCGCCATCTTAAATAAGCATGCCCCATTCAAGAAATTTAGAACCAGGAATAGATATAGTCTTTGGTTCTCCCCAGACCTGACTGCTCTTAACCAACACAAAAACATCCTGTGGCGTTCTGCATTAGCATCGAACAGCCCCCGCGATATGCAACTTTTCAGGGAAGTTAGAAACCAATATACACAGGCAGTTAGAAAAACCAAGGCTAGCTTTTTCAAGCAGAATTTTGGTTCCTGCGACACAAACTCAAAAAAGTTCTGGGACACTGTAAAGTCCATGGAGAATAAGAACACCTCCTCCCAACTGTCCACTGCTCTGAGGCTAGGAAACACTGTTACCACCGATAAATCCACTATAATTGAGAATTTCAACAAGCATTTCTCTACGGCTGGCCATGCTTTCCACCTGGCTACCCCTACCCAGGTCAACAACACTGCACCCCCTACAGCAACTCGCCCAAGCCTTCCCCATTTCTCCTTCACCCAAATCCAGTCAGCTGATGTTCTGAAAGAGCTGCAAAATCTGGACCCCTACAAATCAGCCTGGCTAGACAATCTGGAACCTTTCTTTCTAAAATTATCTGCCGAAATTGTTGCAACCCCTATTACTAGCCTGTTCAACCTCTCTTTCGTGTCGTCTGAGATTCCCAAAGATTGGAAAGCAGCTGAAACACAGGACTACTGAAACACAGGACTGATCAGTAGCAGTACTGAAACACAGGACTGATTATACACTAATGTGGCAGTACTGAAACACAGGACTGATTATACACTAATATGGCAGTACTGAAACACAGGACTGATTATACACTAATGTGGCAGTACTGAAACACAGGACTGATTATACACTAATATGGCAGTACTGAAACACAGGACTGATTATACACTAATGTGGCAGTACTGACATGGCTATTGTTATTTACCAATTGAAATGTCAAAATCCTGTTTTTTGGACACACAGAATGTCACATAGAAGCCTGTCTGAAACAAACCCGTGGTGTTTCTCTCCCAGGGGAAGGTGGTAATCTGTTCTTAAGATACGGCTGTGTGTCTCTGTTACAGTCTTCCTTTCACACAATCCACCGTAGAAAAACAGAACAGGATTTTACACCCAGTATTCTGTTGTCGTTGTGACGTCTTCTCTTCAGCAGGGGGTTCAGCTCTTTCCAGTCACGTTAGTTCCCACAGACAATAGCCACATCATCACCACCAGTCTATTTCAGGACAGATATATTTTCATTATAATAGCTGTCAATCAATACGCTACATTTGTTTCCAAGAGCGTATGTTATTGTTTGTATTTTACGATAAAGATGAACTTTGTCTTTTTCTGTTGATACTTTGAAATAACCCATATGTAAATGTATTATAATGCCCTAATAGCATTTCCACACTGTAGATATTAGTGAAATAGAGTTCATTATCAAATGCATGTTTGTATGATACATTTCTGTCTTCCTTTTCCTCATCCTGTATTGCCCATGTTGTCTGTTTTTTGGCAACCATTTTTTGGCAGCACTGGGTTGTTTCTCACAGTGAGGGGGAGAGAGAGAGAGAGAGAGAGAGAGAGAGAGAGAGAGAGAGGGACGGAGAGAGAGAGGAGAGAGAGTGAGAGATACTGTATATGGAGATAGAGGGGGGAAAGAGAAAAAGTGATTCTGTATATGGAGATAGAGGGGGGAAAGAGAAAAAGTGATTCTGTATATGGAGATAGAGGGGGGAAAGAGAAAAAGTGATTATGTATATGGAGATAGAGGGAGGAAAGAGAGAAAGAGTGATTCTGTGTATGGAGATAGAGGGAGGAAAGAGAGAAAGAGTGATTCTGTGTATGGAGATAGAGGGAGGAAAGAGAGAAAGAGTGATTCTGTGTATGGAGATAGAGGGAGGAAAGAGAGAACGAGTGATTCTGTGTATGGAGATAGAGGGAGGAAAGAGAGAAAGAGTGATTCTGTATATGGAGACAGAGGGAGGAAAGAAAGAGGGAGCTCAGCTATATATCTCTTACTGCTGCTATAAATAACCAGGGCTGGCTGAGGAGGTATCCATGGTAATGTCAAAACCAATGTTACACCAAGAATACTACTCTCCCAAACAGACAGAGATGAAGGGAAGATGAGGAATGGAGAGAGCGGGACGGAGAGGGAGAGGGATGAGAGAGAGAGGGACGGAGAGGGAGAGGGATGAGAGAGAGGGACAGAGAGAGAGGGATGGAGAGAGGGATGGAGAGAGAGGGACGGAGAGGGAGAGGGATGGAGAGGGACGGAGAGAGAGGGATGGAGAGAGAGAGGGATGGAGAGAGAGGGACGGAAAGGGAGAGGGATGGAGAGGGATGGAGAGAGAGGGATGGAGAGAGGGATGAGAGAGAGGGACGGAGAGGGAGAGGGATGGAGAGAGAGAGGGATGGAGAGAGAGGGATGAGAGAGAGAGGGATGGAGAGAGGGATGAGAGAGAGGGAGAGGGATGAGCGCGTGGTATGCTTTTGCCATTAAGCCGAATGGAAATTGGACAACACAGTGAGATTAACAAGAATTTAAGCTTTTAAATGATATAAGATACTTGTATGTTCATGAATGTTTAATATTACGATTAGTTATTTCAATTGCGCGCCCTCCAATTTCACCGGATGTTGTCGGGACGCCTATCCCTAAGAATTAACACAGTGTCCAAAGAAGGGCCAGAAGTATACAGAATGGTGTCGTCTGCATAGAGGTGGATCAGGGAATCACCAGCAGCAGAATTATAGAGCACCCTGTCTTCTCCACTAACTCACTGCTAGCCTACACTGGGAGTCTGGGCTTCATCATGTTAGGTCCACTAACTCACTGCTAGCCTGGGAGTCTGGACTGCATTATCTTCTTTGGGATAGGGGGCAGTATTCGGAAGTTTGGATGAATGAGGTGCCCAAAGTAAACTGCCTGTTACTCAGGCCCAGAAGCTAGGACATGCATATAATTGGTAGTATTGGATAGAAAACACTCTAACATTTCCAAACTGTTAAAATAATGTCTGTGAGTATAACAGAACTGATATGGCAGGAAAAAACCCGAGGACAATCCATCCAGATCTTCTTTTTTTTCAGCTCACCACTGATTACAATGGCTGGGAATGGGAATATAAAAGGAATACCTCCCAGATTGCAGTTCCTAGGGCTTCCACTAGATGTCAACAGTCTTTAGAAAGATTTTCAGGCTTGTTTTTTGAAAAATTAGCTTTATTTTGTAGTTTTTGTAAGAGGCTCCCATTTTGGCTGTAGTGTTTGTTGCGCGTTCCGGTGAGGGCGCGCACTTCGTTGTTTATCTCCGGTAATGAATATATTATTCTCCGTCTTAAATTGTATCATTTATTTACATATTAGGGTACCTGAGGATTGATTAGAAACGTTGTTTGATATGTTTGGAAGAAGTTTATTGGTAACTTAAGGGATTCATTTGTATGCATTTTGAACGAGGGAAACCGGTGGATTACTGAGTCAAGTGCGCCAACTAAACAGATTTTTTGGGGATATAAAGAAGGACTTTTTTGAACAAAAGGACCATTTGTCATGTAGCTGGGACCCTTGTGATTGCAAACAGATGAAGATCTTCAAAGGTAAGTGATTTATTTTATCACTATTTCTGACTTTCATGATGCCTCTGCTTGGTTGGAAATGTATGTAATGCTTTTGTGTGCGGGGCGCTGTCCTCAGATAATCGCATGGTGTCCTTTCACCGTAAAGCCTTTTTGAAATCTGACAAAGCGGCTGGATTAACAAGAAGTTAAGCTTTTGAATGATGTATGACACTTGTATTTTCATGAATGTTTAATATTACGATTTTTGTAATTTGAATGTCGCGCTCTGCAATTTCACCGGATGTTGTCGAGGCTGGGCGCTAGCGGTACGCCTATCCCAAAGAGTTAGCTCCACTAACTCACTGCTAGCCTGGGAGTCTGGGCTGCATCATGTTAGCTCCACTAACTCACTGCTAGCCTGGGAGTCTGGGCTGCATCATGTTAGCTCCACTAACTCACTGCTAGCCTGGGAGTCTGGGCTGCATCATGTTAGCTCCACTAACTCACTGCTAGCCTGGGAGTCGGGGCTGCATCATGTTAGCTCCACTAACTCACTGCTAGCCTGTACTGGGAGTCTGGACTGCATCATGTTAGCTCCACTAACTCACTGCTAGCCTGGGAGTCTGGGCTGCATCATGTTAGCTCCACTAACTCACTGCTAGCCTGTACTGGGAGTCTGGACTGCATCATGTTAGCTCCACTAACTCACTGCTAGCCTGGGAGTCTGGGCTGCATCATGTTAGCTCCACTAACTCACTGCTAGCCTGGGAGTCTGGGCTGCATCATGTTAGCTCCACTAACTCACTGCTAGCCTGGGAGTCTGGGCTGCATCGTGTTAGCTCCATGTTCATCTTAGGGGCACAGGACCCCGTTCCCCAAAAGCATCTGATGGCTAAGTTAATCTTAAAAGCACAGGACAGTATGCAACCTGAGTGATTCATCTCATGACCAGCTTCAACTTGGTCTCTGTCGTCATGCTGATCCCTTTGCACTGTCTTCCTGCATGTATCACATGACCGCTCTCCTCAGCTCTGCTCTGCCATGTAGACAAACAGGGACAAGTAAAGGACACATCACACAGGGACAAGTAAAGGACACATCACACAGGGACAAGTAAAGGACACATCACACAGGGACAAGTAAATGGCATCTCACCTGACCCCCTCTTCGCCCTCTCTTTCCCCCCCCTCTCTCTCTTTCTCCCCCCATCTCCCTCTCGCTCCCAATCTCCCCCCGTAGATAATAAACAAAAGTGAAATAAACAATAAAAATGAAGAGTAAACATTACACTCACAAGTTCCAAAACAATAAAGACATTACAAATGTCATATTATGTATATATACAGTGTTGTAACGATGTGCAAATGGTTAAAGTACAAAAGGGAAAATAAATATATATGGGTTATATTTACAATGGTGTTTGTTCTTCACTGGTTGCCCTTTTCTTGTGGCAACAGGTCAAAAATCTTGCTGCTGTGATGGAACACTGTGGTATTTCACCCAGTAGATATGGGAGTTTATCAAAATTGGGTTTGTTTTCAAATTCTTTGTGGATCTGTGTAATCTGAGGGATATATGTGTCTCTAATATGGTCATACATTGGGCAGGTGGTTAGGAAGTGCAGCTCAATTTACATCTCATTTTGTGGGCAGAGTGCCCAAAGCCTGTCTTCTCTTGAGAGCCAGGTCTGCCTACGGTGGCCTTTCTCAATAGCAAGGCTATGCTCACTGAGTCTGTACATAGTCAAAGCTTTCCTTAAGTTTGGGTCAGTCACAGTGGTCAGGTATTCTGCCACTGTGTACTCTCTGTTTAGGGCCAAATAGCATTCTAGTTTGCTCTGTTTTTTTGTTTATTCTTTCCAATGTACCAAGTAATTATCTTTTTGTTTTCTCATGATTTGGTTGGGTCTAATTGTGTTGCTGTCCTGAGGCTTTGTGGGGTGTGTTTGTGAACAGAGCCCCAGGACCAGCTTGCTTAGGGGACTCTTCTCCAGGTTCATCAATTAACCTTATATACTGGCCAGGACGTGACAGTACCCCCCCCTTAAAGGTGCTACCCCGGAAGCACCTTAACAAAAAAAAAATACCCCCAAACAATACCCAAAAGAAAAATTCCCCCTTACTAAAGGGAGGGAAGGGAGGGTGGCTGCCGTCAACGACGGCACTGTGCTACACCCCCCCTCCCCAACCCACCTATTTTTTGGAGGTGGCTCCGGCTCAGGCCGTTCCAGGCTGTCTGGGCAGTCTGGCAGCTCGGGACAGTCTGGGCAGTCTGGCAACTCGGGACAGTCTGGGCAGTCTGGCAACTCGGGACAGTCTGGGCAGTCTGGCCACTCCGGACAGTCTGGGCAGTCTGGCCACTCCGGACAGTCTGGGCAGTCTGGCCACTCCGGACAGTCTGGGCAGTCTGGCCACTCCGGCAGTTCAGGGCAGTCTGGCCACTCCGGCAGTTCAGGGCAGTCTGGCCACTCCGGCAGTTCAGGGCAGTCTGGCCACTCCGGCAGTTCAGGGCAGTCTGGCCACTCCGGCAGTTCAGGGCAGTCTGGCCACTCCGGCAGTTCAGCGCAGTCTGGCCACTCCGGCAGTTCAGCGCAGTCTGGCCACTCCGGCAGTTCAGCGCAGTCTGGCCACTCCGGCAGTTCAGCGCAGTCTGGCCACTCCGGCAGTTCAGCGCAGTGCCCTGTACGAGCGGAGTGCTCGTACAGGGCAGACTGGGATGTGCAGGGGCCTGATGGTAGCCGTGCGTAGAGCGGGATTCGGGTAGCCTGGTCCTCGGAGGCGTACCGGCGACCAGATGCGCTGCGCAGGCATCCTTCTACCAGGCTGGATGCCCGCTCTAGCACGGCACCTGCGAGGGGCTGGAATAACTCGCACCGGACTGTGCGTGCGTATGGGTGAGATAGTGCGCTTCTCAGCAAAACATGGCGCTCCCCACCTCATACGCTCCTCCATATAACCACGGGTAGCTGGCTTCCGGCTCTTCCTTCGCCTAGCCAAACTACCCGTGTGCCCCCCCAAAATTTTTTATTGGGGGTGCCTCTCGTGCTTCTGCCTCAGCGCGTCTCTGGCCTCGTACCATCGCCTCTCCGCCTTGGCTGCCTCTATTTCCCACTGCGGGCGGCGATACTCCCCAGCCTGATGCCAAGGTCCGGCCCCGTCCAGAATTTCCTCCCAAGTCCACTTCTCCCGCCAGTCCAACTCGAACGCCGTCTGCTCCTTCCTCTGCTGCTTGGTCCTTGAGTGGTGGGTGATTCTGTCACGGTTGTCGTCGGTGAAAGAGGACCAAAATGCAGCAGGTACGTGTATGCTCATTTTGACATTTATTTAATTATCAAAAGAACACTCCAAAAACAACAAAACACGAAAACGAACGAACAACAAAACAGTCTGGCAAAGCCTAGGGCTGAACACAGAACAATCACCCACAAATCACAAACACAAACACACCCTTATATATGGGACTCTCAATCAAAGGCAGATAGACAACACCTGCCTTCAACTGAGAGTCCCAACCCCAATTAACCAACATAGAAACACACTCACCAGATTAGACATAGAAATACATAAACATAGACTATAAACCAAAACCCCGGAAATACTAAATCAAACCCCCTTTGAACAAACACACCACTCTGAACCACATAAAACAAATACCCTGTCACGCCCTGACCAAACTACAAAACAATTAACCTTATATACTGGCCAGGACGTGACATCATCTCTCTGTAGGTGATGGCTTTGTTATGGAAGGTTTGGGAATCGCTTCCTTTTAGGTGGTTGTAGGCTATTTTCTGGATTTTGATAATTAGCGGGTATCGGCCTATTTCTGCTATGATCCAGCAGCCCATACAGGAAACAGCATTATAATGATGATAATGCCGATGATGATGCTTTTTGATGTAGAACCTTGCACTTTACCTCGAAGATTTAGTGTCGTGGGAAAAGGTGTGGTGGGGGGGGGATTAACAGGGGCAGCAGGGTGATTGGTGGGCTGAGGGGGTCAACATGGGCGGGGGGGGATTATTAGGTCCCCCCCCAAAAATAAACCCTTTCCCCTGAAATCTCTGTTCTGTTCATCTTTTTGATCTGAATACCTCGTTTTCAGGCAGCTGTTCCACAACACAACATTCATAAACATACTGGTTTTGTTTGTCCTTGTGTCAGCTGTTACATCTGAATGGAGGTTTAGCTTGTGTTTTTTTTTTTTTGATGTGATGAATGAATACAGTAACGACGGGTTCAGTTCGTTATTGGGAGGGAAGCAACTCTGTCGAAGGCTTCCGTAGATAACAACTCCTTTCTCTATTACATGCAGGATCCATTTCATAAACCATATACCATTTTCAAAGACAAACTGAAATAGCAATGACTTTCTTCTCAGTCTTCAGAAATCTCCTGGGTAACTCAACGTCACGGTGGGGATTATGAAATCCTTTAATCTCAATCTTCTCTGGATATTACCTCAAGCGAGAGGTTTGGAGAGCTAACGTCTCATTCTGAGGTAAACCCCAGAGGGAACGATGATATAAATAACGTTAGATCAGAAAATCATTCCACGTTTTACATTTACATTTGAGTTAGCAGACGTTCTTATCCAGAGCGACTTACAGTTAGTGCATTCATCTTTAGATAGCTAGGTGGGACAACCACATATCCCTGTCACAGTAAGAACACGTTCCCTCAGTAAAGTAGCTGTCAGTAAAGTAGCTGTCAGTAGAGTATTTGTCAGTAAAGTAGCTGTCAGTAGAGTAGCTGTCAGTAAAGTAGCTGTCAGTTAAGTAGCTGTCAGTAAAGTAGCTGTCAGTAGAGTAGCTGTCAGTAAAGTAGCTGTCAGTAAAGTAGCTGTCAGTAAAGTAGCTGTCAGTAGAGTAGCTGTCAGTAAATTCACAGCTAGTCAGAGTGATAGTCCTCCATCATACCACTCTAACATCAAACATGACATATTATTGTTTATTTATGTGATACAAGGTCTCTCTAACTAGTAGTTACCCAGGACAGTATGTATGACCTATCTACCAGTATGCAGCATAGATACACACCGTAAGGCCTATCTACCAGTATGCAGCATAGATACTCAACTTAAGGCCTATCTACCAGTATGCAGCATAGATACACACCGTATGACCTATCTGCCAGTATGCAGCGGAAATACTGACACAATTTACTAAGTGTAAAATCATGTCATGAAAATATTTTAGATAAATGCAATTCTTTCTTTCTGTAGAGGCTTGTGTCCTTTGTGACTATATAGTGCACTACTTTAGACCAGAGCCCTATTCCCTATATAGTGCACTACTTGAGACCAGGGCCTATTCCCTATGTACTGCACTACTTTAGACCAGAGCCCTATTCCCTATATAGTGTACTACTTTAGACCAGAGCCCTATTCCCTATATAATGCACTACTTTAGACCAGAGCCCTATTCCCTATATAGTGTATTACTTTAGACCAGAGCCCTATGTGGGACCTAGTCAACAGTTGTAAGATTAGTGGACAAGGTACCATTTGGAACGTAGCCCTATCTGGTTGATTGAAACAGACTTCCTCCCTGTGTGGAATGACCTGTAGTCTCTATGAAAAAACAACCTGATGAATAACAGACAGTACACTGCGGGCAACTCTTCTAAGATCACAGTTACGAGCTGCTGTCGAAAACAATGAATACAGTTCTAAGACGATTTGAAAAAAGTTGAATGAGTTCATGAGCTCTGCTTTGTTTTTTTTGCGCAGGCTGTACACACTTCATCAGTCTCTCATTCACTATTTGACAAGCGCTTGATAAAATTCTCACCAGACCTTGAATTTCCCTTCACCATCCCCCTTGTGTGGTCTTAATGCCCCCTGAAAAATGTGGGTTTAGGGTCAAGTTTAGGGTTAGGCTTAGGATTAGGTTAAGGGCTAAATTTAGGGTTAGTATTATAGTTAGGTTTAGGGTTAGGGGTTAGGGAAAATATGATTTTTAATGGTGAACTCCAAAAAGTCCTGACATTTCATGAAACAAAGTGTACTAGAAAACCATTACAAAATTACAGTATGGATGCTGATGGGAATGACTTACTGGCTGACTGGCTGGCTGGCTGACTGGCTGACTGGCTACCTGGCTAGCTGACTGGCTGACTGGCTGACTGGCTAGCTGACTGGCTGACTGGCTAGCTGACTGGCTGACTGGCTGACTGGCTGGCTGACTGGCTGGCTGACTGGCTGACTGGCTAGCTGACTGGCTGACTGGCTAGCTGACTGGCTGACTGGCTGACTGGCTGACTGGCTAGCTGACTGGCTGACTGGCTAGCTGGCTAGCTGACTGGCTGACTGGCTGGCTAACTGACTGGCTGGCTGAGTGGCTGACTGGCTGACTGGCTGACTGGCTGGCTAACTGGCTAGCTGACTGGCTGGCTGAGTGGCTGACTGGCTGGCTAACTGGCTAGCTGACTGGCTGGCTGACTGGCTGACTGGCTAGCTGACTGGCTGACTGGCTGACTGGGTAGCTGACTGGCTGACTGGCTAGCTGGCTAGCTGACTGGCTGACTGGCTAGCTGACTGGCTGGCTGACTGGCTGGCTGACTGACTAGCTGACTGGCTGGCTAACTGGCTAGCTGACTGGCTGGCTGACTGGCTGACTGGCTGACTGGCTAGCTGACTGGCTGACTGGCTGACTGGGTAGCTGACTGGCTGACTGGCTAGCTGGCTAGCTGACTGGCTGACTGGCTAGCTGACTGGCTGGCTGACTGGCTAGCTGACTGGCTGGCTGGCTGGCTGGCTGGCTGGCTGGCTGACTGGCTGGCTGACTGGCTGGCTGACTGGCTGACTGGCTGGTTAGCTGACTGGCTGGCTGACTGGCTAGCTGACTGGCTGACTGTCTGACTGGCTGACTGGCTAGCTGACTGGCTGGCTGACTGGCTGGCTGACTGGCTGGTTGGCTAGCTGACTGACTGGCTGACTGACTGGCTAGCTGACTGACTGGCTGACTGGCTGGCTGACTGGCTGGCTGGCTGGCTGACTGGCTGGCTGGCTGGCTGGTTGGCTAGCTGACTGGCTGGCTGACTGGCTAGCTGACTGGCTGACTGGCTGACTGACTGGCTGGCTGGCTGGCTGGTTGGCTAGCTGACTGGCTGGCTGACTGGCTGGCTGACTGGCTGGCTGGCTGGCTGGCTAGCTGGCTGGCTGACTGGCTGGCTGACTGGCTGAACTGTGCTGTTCCATCCTACAGTGTTGCCCTTCTATAGTGTTGTTCTTCTATAGTGTTGCTCTTCCATTCTATAGTGTTGCTCTCCCTTCCTGTAGTGCTGCTCTTCCTTCCTGTAGTGCTGCTCTTCCTTCCTGTAGTGCTGCTCTTCCTTCCTGTAGTGCTGCTCTTCCTTCCTGTAGTGCTGCTCTTCATTCCTGTAGTGCTGTCTGTCTCCTCTGTGTCTCTCTTCCCAGAGGTTCTGTTCCCTCTTCCCTCCCTCACTTTCTTTCGCTTGGCTGGTCATTGCTCTTCTTATGTTCTGCACTGATAGATTCAGGTTAAGTCCCCAGGGCAGAACAGAGCAGAGCAGATGAGATGAAATGAAAGGAAAGAAGAGAAGAGAAGAGGAGAGAAGGGCAGAGGAGAGGAGAGCAGAGGAGAGGAGAGCAGAGGAGAGGAGAGAAGGGCAGAGGAGAGGAGGGCAGGGCAGAGGAGAGGAGGGCAGAGGAGAGGAGGGCAGAGGAGGGCAGAGGAGGGCAGAGGAGAGGAGGGTAGAGGAGAGAAGGGCAGAGGAGAGCAGAGGAGAGGAGGGCAGAGGAGAGAAGGGAAGAGGAGAGGAGGGAAAAGGAGAGAAGGGCAGAGTAGAGCAGGTCAGTGGAAAGCAGAGGAGAGATGTGAAGAGGAGAGATATGTGAAGAGGAAAGGAGAGGAGGGTAGAGAAGAGGAGGGTAGAGGAGAGGAGGGTAGAGGAGAGGAGGGTAGAGGAGAGGAGGGTAGAGGAGAGGAGAGTAGAGGAGAGGAGGGTAGAGGAGAGGAGGGTAGAGGAGAGGAGGGTAGAGGAGAGGAGGGTAGAGGCGAGAAGGGCATAGGATAGCAGGTCAGTGGAAAGCAGAGGAGAGATAAGTGAAGAGGAGAGGAGGGCAGAGGAGATGAGACGAGAGGAAAGGAAAGGGGAGGAGGGCAGAGGAGAGGAGAGAACAGGAGGGCAGAGGAGAGGAGAGGAGGGCAGAGGAGAGGAGAGAACAGGAGGGCAGAGGAGAGGAGAGGAGAGGAGGGCAGAGGAGAGGAGAGAACAGGAGGGCAGAGGAGAGGAGAGGAGAGGAGGGCAGAGGAGAGGAGAGAACAGGAGGGCAGAGGAGAGGAGAGAACAGGAGGGCAGAGGAGAGGAGAGAACAGGAGGGCAGAGGAGAGAACAGGAGGGCAGAGGAGAGGAGAGGAGTGTTGTGTTGCACTGTTTGGTTGTGTCTTTTCTGATCCAAATATGGCATTTCATAATGTAGTCACATTACTCCTAGCTGCTTACACACACACACACACACACAAACACACGCACGCACGCCTGCCTTCACTTCCATTCCAAAGCACTACAGATGGCACCTCTGACGTCATTTGAACAGAAGAGGAGTGATGGAGTTGTTGTTGTTCCCTTAGACATTTTATTTCTGCTTTAAGACTGAAATAATGCTGAATTAATGCTGTCTGGTTCATCAGACTCAAATAAAACCATCTTCTCTCTAAGCCCAGTAGGACGATGTATAGAGATATATAGATATAATGTATAGAGGGGATGTATAGAGATATATAGATATAATGTATAGAGGGGATGTATAGAGGGGATGTATAGAGATATATAGATATAATGTATAGAGGGGATGTATAGAGATATATAGATATAATGTATAGAGGGGATGTATAGAGGGGATGTATAGAGGGGATGTATAGAGGGGATGTATAGAGATATATAGATATAATGTATAGAGGGGATGTATAGAGATATATAGATATAATGTATAGAGGGGATGTATAGAGATATATAGATATAATGTATAGAGGGGATGTATAGAGATATATAGATATAATGTATAGAGGGGATGTATAGCGATATATAGATATAATGTATAGAGGGGATGTATAGAGAGGATGCATAGAGATATATAGATATAATGTATAGAGGGGATGTATAGAGATATATAGATATAATGTATAGAGGGGATGTATAGAGGGGATGTATAGAGATATATAGATATAATGTATAGAGGGGATGTATAGAGATATATAGATATAATGTATAGAGGGGATGTATAGAGAGGATGCATAGAGATATATAGATATAATGTATAGAGGGGATGTATAGAGGGGATGTATAGAGATATATAGATATAATGTATAGAGGGGATGTATAGAGGGGATGTATAGAGATATATAGATATAATGTATAGAGGGGATGTATAGAGATATATAGATATAATGTATAGAGGGGATGTATAGAGGGGATGTATAGAGATATATAGATATAATGTATAGAGGGGATGTATAGAGATATATAGATATAATGTATAGAGGGGATGTATAGAGATATATAGATATAATGTATAGAGATATATAGATATAATGTATAGAGGGGATGTATAGAGGGGATGTATAGAGATATATAGATATAATGTATAGAGGGGATGTATAGAGATATATAGATATAATGTATAGAGAGGATGTATAGAGATATATAGATATAATGTATAGAGGGGATGTATAGAGATATATAGATATAATGTATAGAGAGGATGTATAGAGATATATAGATATAATGTATAGAGAGGATGTATAGAGATATATAGATATAATGTATAGAGGGGATGTATAGAGAGGATGTATAGAGATATATAGATATAATGTATAGAGGGGATGTATAGAGGGGATGTATAGAGATATATAGATATAATGTATAGAGGGGATGTATAGAGGGGATGTATAGAGATATATAGATATAATGTATAGAGGGGATGTATAGAGATATATAGATATAATGTATAGAGGGGATGTATAGAGAGGATGTATAGAGGGGATGTATAGAGAGGATGTATAGAGATATATAGATATAATGTATAGAGGGGATGTATAGAGGGGATGTATAGAGACATATAGATATAATGTATAGAGAGGATGTATAGAGGGGATGTATAGAGATATATAGATATAATGTATAGAGGGGATGTATAGAGATATATAGATATAATGTATAGAGAGGATGTATAGAGATATATAGATATAATGTATAGAGAGGATGTATAGAGATATATAGATATAATGTATAGAGAGGATGTATAGAGATATATAGATATAATGTATAGAGGGGATGTATAGAGAGGATGTATAGAGATATATAGATATAATGTATAGAGGGGATGTATAGAGATATATAGATATAATGTATAGAGGGGATGTATAGAGATATATAGATATAATGTATAGAGGGGATGTATAGAGATATATAGATATAATGTATAGAGGGGATGTATAGAGGGGATGTATAGAGATATATAGATATAATGTATAGAGAGGATGTATAGAGATATATAGATATAATGTATAGAGATATATAGATATAATGTATAGAGAGGATGTAAAGAGATATATAGATATAATGTATAGAGGGGATGTATAGAGGGGATGTATAGAGATATATAGATATAATGTATAGAGGGGATGTATAGAGATATATAGATATAATGTATAGAGGGGATGTATAGAGATATATAGATATAATGTATAGAGGGGATGTATAGAGATATATAGATATAATGTATAGAGAGGATGTATAGAGATATATAGATATAATGTATAGAGAGGATGTATAGAGATATATAGATATAATGTATAGAGGGGATGTATAGAGATATATAGATATAATGTATAGAGATATATAGATATAATGTATAGAGGGGATGTATAGAGGGGATGTATAGAGATATATAGATATAATGTATAGAGGGGATGTATAGAGATATATAGATATAATGTATAGAGAGGATGTATAGAGATATATAGATATAATGTATAGAGGGGATGTATAGAGATATATAGATATAATGTATAGAGAGGATGTATAGAGATATATAGATATAATGTATAGAGAGGATGTATAGAGATATATAGATATAATGTATAGAGGGGATGTATAGAGAGGATGTATAGAGATATATAGATATAATGTATAGAGGGGATGTATAGAGGGGATGTATAGAGATATATAGATATAATGTATAGAGGGGATGTATAGAGGGGATGTATAGAGATATATAGATATAATGTATAGAGGGGATGTATAGAGATATATAGATATAATGTATAGAGGGGATGTATAGAGAGGATGTATAGAGGGGATGTATAGAGAGGATGTATAGAGATATATAGATATAATGTATAGAGGGGATGTATAGAGGGGATGTATAGAGACATATAGATATAATGTATAGAGAGGATGTATAGAGGGGATGTATAGAGATATATAGATATAATGTATAGAGGGGATGTATAGAGATATATAGATATAATGTATAGAGAGGATGTATAGAGATATATAGATATAATGTATAGAGGGGATGTATAGAGATATATAGATATAATGTATAGAGAGGATGTATAGAGATATATAGATATAATGTATAGAGAGGATGTATAGAGATATATAGATATAATGTATAGAGGGGATGTATAGAGAGGATGTATAGAGATATATAGATATAATGTATAGAGGGGATGTATAGAGATATATAGATATAATGTATAGAGGGGATGTATAGAGATATATAGATATAATGTATAGAGGGGATGTATAGAGATATATAGATATAATGTATAGAGGGGATGTATAGAGGGGATGTATAGAGATATATAGATATAATGTATAGAGAGGATGTATAGAGATATATAGATATAATGTATAGAGATATATAGATATAATGTATAGAGAGGATGTAAAGAGATATATAGATATAATGTATAGAGGGGATGTATAGAGGGGATGTATAGAGATATATAGATATAATGTATAGAGGGGATGTATAGAGATATATAGATATAATGTATAGAGGGGATGTATAGAGGGGATGTATAGAGAGGATGTATAGAGATATATAGATATAATGTATAGAGGGGATGTATAGAGATATATAGATATAATGTATAGAGGGGATGTATAGAGGGGATGTATAGAGATATATAGATATAATGTATAGAGGGGATGTATAGAGATATATAGATATAATGTATAGAGGGGATGTATAGAGATATATAGATATAATGTATAGAGGGGATGTATAGAGATATATAGATATAATGTATAGAGGGGATGTATAGAGATATATAGATATAATGTATAGAGAGGATGTATAGAGATATATAGATATAATGTATAGAGGGGATGTATAGAGATATATAGATATAATGTATAGAGGGGATGTATAGAGATATATAGATATAATGTATAGAGGGGATGTATAGAGATATATAGATATAATGTATAGAGGGGATGTATAGAGATATATAGATATAATGTATAGAGGGGATGTATAGAGGGGATGTATAGAGATATATAGATATAATGTATAGAGGGGATGTATAGAGGGGATGTATAGAGATATATAGATATAATGTATAGAGGGGATGTATAGAGAGGATGTATAGAGAGGATGTATAGAGATATATAGATATAATGTATAGAGGGGATGTATAGAGGGGATGTATAGAGAGGATGTATAGAGAGGATGTATAGAGATATATAGATATAATGTATAGAGGGGATGTATAGAGATATATAGATATAATGTATAGAGGGGATGTATAGAGGGGATGTATAGAGAGGATGTATAGAGAGGATGTATAGAGATGTATAGATATAATGTATAGAGGGGATGTATAGAGATATATAGATATAATGTATAGAGGGGATGTATAGAGATATATAGATATAATGTATAGAGGGGATGTATAGAGATATATAGATATAATGTATAGAGGGGATGTATAGAGATATATAGATATAATGTATAGAGGGGATGTATAGAGGGGATGTATAGAGATATATAGATATAATGTATAGAGAGGATGTATAGAGATATATAGATATAATGTATAGAGATATATAGATATAATGTATAGAGAGGATGTATAGAGAGGATGTATAGAGATATAATGTATAGAGAGGATATATAGAGAGGATGTATAGAGGGGATGATAGAGAGGATGTATAGAGAGGATGTATAGAGAGGAGAGAGAGAGAATGTATAGAGGGGATGATAGAGAGGAGAGAGAGAGGATGTATAGACAGTACCAGTCAAAAGTTGACACCGACTCACTTTACTATTTTCTACATTGTAGAATAATAGTGAAGACATCAAAACTATGAAAGAACACTTTTTTAAAATGATTTAACTAGGCAAGTCAGTTAAGAACAAATTCTTATTTACAATGACGGCCTACTGGGGAAGAGTAGGTTAACTGCCTTGTTCAGGGGCAGAACGACTGATTTTTACCTTGTCAGCTCGAGGATTCGATCTAGCAACCTTTCGGTTACTAGTCCAACGCTCTAACCACTAGGCTCCCATGTAGTAACCCCCCAGAAAAGTGTTAAACAAATAAAAAATATATCTAAGATTTGAGATTCTTCAAAGTAGCCACTCTTTGCCTTGATGACAGCTTTGCACACTCTTGGCATTCTCTCAACCAGCTTCATGAGCTAGTCACCTGGAATGGATTTCAGTTAACAGGTGTGCCTTGTTAAAAGTTAATTTGTGTAATTTCCTTCCTTCTTAATGTGTTTGAGGCAATCACTTGTGTTGTGACAAGGTAGGGGGGTATACAGAAGATAGCCCTATTTGGTAAAAGACCAAGTCCATATTATGGCAAGAACAGCGCAAATAAGCAAAGAGAAACAGTCCATCATTACTTTAAGACATGAAGGTCAGTCAATATGGCAAATGTCAAGAACTTTGAAAGTTTCTTCAAGTGCAGTCGCAAAACCATTAAGCGCTACGATGAAACTGGCTCTCATGAGAACCATCACAGGAAAGGAAGACCCAGAGTTACCTGCTTCAGAGGATACGTAACTGCTACTCAGATTGCAGCCCAAATAGGGGGTGGAGACAATCACAGGAACAGGTGAAACAGATCAGGGTGTGACAAGACACATCCCAACATCAACTGTTCAGAGGAGACTGCTTGAATCAGTCCTTCATGGTCGAATTGCTGCAAAGAAACCACTATTAAAGGACACCAATAAGAAGAAGAGACTTGCTTGGGCCAAGAAACACGAGCACTGGACATCAGACCGGTGGAAATCTATCCTTTGGTCTGACTAGTCCAAACTTAAGATTTCTGGTTCCAACCGCCGTGTCTTTGTGAGACGCAGAGTAGGTGAACGGATGCTCTCTGCATGTATGGTTCCCACGTGAAGCATGGAGGAGGAGGTGTGAAGGTGTGGGGGTGCTTTGCTGGTGACACTGTGATTTAAATCTGTGATTTATTTAGAATTCAAGGCACACTTAACCAGCATCGCTAACACAGGATTCTGCAGCGATACAACATCCCATCCAGTTTGCACTTTTTTTCGGCCTACTACTGCTGTTATTTCATAGTTTTGATGTCTTCACTATTATTCTACAACATAGAAAACCTTTGAATGAGTAGCTGTGTCCAAACCTTTGACTGGTACTGATGTAGATTCTGTATAGAAATGTGTGGAGGTGATGTATGGATATATAGAGCTAATGTTAATCACACAATGAAATGGAACACTGAATTACAACAGTGAGTCACCGTGCTCGTCTTTGCTCCTAGTTCTTCCCGTCTGTGTACTGATGCTGTAGTCTAATCTAATTATATGGCCGTGGCCCTACCTTCTGTTCGTAACATTAGCCAGAAATAATTTGCTACATCTCAGAGACGCACAACTGATGACTCTGCGTGAAGGAACCAGCTGTGGATGTTGCTGCATAGTTATTAATACAGGGTGTAACTATATTGTTCATTCAATTAAAGATACAGTAGACTAGATGGATGAGAGGGGAGATGGAGTACAGTACAGAGGGATGAGTTTCTTCACACTGACTGCCTGTGACAGTCAGCCAGCCGGCCAGCTCCTCTCTCCCTCTGTCTCTCACTTCTCACTCCCCAGAGGCACTGATAGGCATGGAGGAGAAGAACAAGAGAATAACATTGTACATTACATAATTCATCCTGTCAGGAGGTCAACCTTACATTATTGATCCTGTCAGGAGGTCAACCTTACATTATTGATCCTGTCAGGAGGTACATTTGACATTATTGATCCTGTCAGGAGGTAAATTTGACATTATTGATCCTGTCAGGAGGTAAATTTGACATTATTGATCCTGTCAGGAGGTACATTTGACATTATTGATCCTGTCAGGAGGTAAATTTGACATTATTCATCCTGTCAGGAGGTAAATTTGACATTATTGATCCTGTCAGGAGGTAAATTTGACATTATTGATCCTGTCAGGAGGTACATTTGACATTATTGATCCCGTCAGGAGGTAAATTTGACATTATTGATCCTGTCAGGAGGTAAATTTGACATTATTGATCCCGTCAGGAGGTAAACTTCACAACATTCATCCCGTCAGGAGGTAAACTGTCATACCCCGATCTGTTTCACCTGTCTTTGTGCTTGTCTCTACCCCTATCCAGGTGTCGCCCATTTTCCCCATTATCCCCGGTGCATTTATACCTGTTTTCTCTGCTTGTCTGTTGCCAGTTCGTCTTGTCTCATCAAGTCTACCAGTGTTTTTTCCCGTACTCCTGTTTCTTGTTAGTTCCTGTTTTCTAGTTCTCACGGTTTTTGACCATTCTGCCTGCCCTGACCATAAGTCTGCCTGTCATTCTGTACCTCTTGACTCTGCCCTGGATTACTGACCTCTGCCTTCGCTTGACCTGTCGTTTGCCTGCCCCTTTTCATAAATAAACATTTGTTATTTAGACCTGTCTGCATCTGGGTCTTATCCTGATGTCTGATATAAACTTGACATTATTCATCCTGTCAGGAGGGAAATGTTACATCTTCGAACCCCCCTCTTCGGAGGACAAAAGTAACTGTTACAAATCAATGTTTACATACCTGGTATTACATACTTTTCTGATATACAAATTATATAACATCTGGATTCATAGTCCTCAGACATGTCCAGTACACATGATATACACTGAGTGTACAAAACATTAGGGACACCGGCTCTTTCCATGGCATAGACTGACCAGGTGAATCCAGGTGAAATATATAATCCCTTATTGATGTCACTTGTTACAGTGCCTTGCAAAAGTATTCATACCCCTTGGCGTTTTTCTTATTTTGTTGCATTACAACCTGTAATTTAAATGGATTTTATTTGGATTTCATGTAATGGACATACACAAAATAGTCCAAATTGGTGAAATGAAAAAAAAAAACTTTTTTCAAAGAATTCTAAAAAATAAAAGACTGAAATGTGGTGCGTTCGTATGTATTCAACGCCTTTGCTATGAAGCCCCTAAATAAGATCTGGTGCAACCAATTACCTTCAGAAGTCACATAATTAGTTAAATAAAGTCCACCTGTGTGCAATCTAAGTGCCACATGATCTCAGTATATATACACCTGTTCTGAAAGGCCCCAGAGTCTGCAACACCACTAAGCAAGTGGTACCACCAAGCAAGCAGCACTATGAAGACCAAGGAGCTCTCCAAACAGTACAGATCAGGTTTGAGTTATAAAAAAATATCCGAAACTGTGAACATCCCATGGAGCACCATTAAATCCATTATTAAACAAATGGAAATAATATGGCACAACAACAAACCTGCCAAGAGAGGGCCGCCCACCAAAACTCACAGACCAGGCAAGGAAGGCATTAATCAGAGCGGCAACAAAGATACCAAAGATAACCCTGAATGAGCAGCAAAGCTCCACAGTGGAGATTGGAGTATCTGTCCATAGGCCTACTTTAAGCCGTACACTCCACAGAGCTGGGTTATTTAAGGAAGAATGTCCAGAAAAAAATAAGCAATCATGTTTGGTTTTCGCCAAAAGGCATGTGGGAGACTCCCCAAACATATGGAAGAAGGTACTCTGGTCAGATGAGACTAAAATGGAGCTTTTTGGCCATCAAGGAAAACGCTATGTCTGGCACAAACCCCACACCTCTCATCACCCAGAGAACAACATCCCCACAGTGAAGCATGGTGGTGGCAGCATCATGCTGTGAGGATGTTTTTCATTGGCAGGTACTGGGAAACTGGTCAGAATTGAAGGAATGATGGATGGCGCTAAATACAGGGAAATTCTTGAGGGAAACCTGTTTCAGTATTCCAGAGATTTGAGACTGGGACGGAGGTTCACCTTCCAGCAGGACAATGGCCCTAAGCATACTGCTAAAGCAACACTTGAGTGGTTTAAGGGGAAACCTTTACATATCTTGGAATGGCCAAGTCAAAGTTTGTTTTACTCACTGCTTTAGCACACTTCGCCAACCCTGATGTCCTTGCCGTGTCTGAATCCTGGCTTAGGAAGGCCACCAAAAGTTCTGAGATTTCCGTACCCAACTACAACATTTTCCGTCAAGATAGAACTGCCAAAGGGGGAGGAGTTGCAATCTACCGCAGAGATAGCCTGCAAAGTTCTGTCATACTTTCCAGGTCTATACCCAAACAGTTCGAACTTCTAATTTTAAAAATGAATCTCTCCAGAAATAAGTCTCTCACTGTTGCCGCCTGCTATCGACCCCCCCTCAGCTCCCAGCTGTGCCCTGGACACCATATGTGAATTGATCGCCCCCCATCTATCTTCAGAGTTCGTTCTGTTAGGTGACCTAAACTGGGATATGCTTAACTCCCCAGCAGTCCTACAATCTAAGCTAGGTGCCCTCAATCTCAAACAAATCATCAAGGAACCCACCAGGTTCAACCCTAAATCCGTAAACATGGGCGCCCTCATTGACATTATCCTGACCAACTTGCCCTCCAAATACACCTCCGCTGTTTTCAATCAGGATCTCAGCGATCACTGCCTCATTGCCTGTATCCGCTATGGGTACGCGGTCAAACGACCACCCCTCATCACTGTCAAACGCTCCCTAAAACACTTCTGCGAGCAGGCCTTTCTAATCGACCTGGCCCGGGTATCCTGGAAGGATATTGACCTCATCCCGTCAGTCGAGGATGCCTGGTCGTTCTTTAAAAGTAATTTCCTCACCATCTTAGGTTAGCATGCCCCTTTCAAAAATGTAGAACTAAGAACAGATATAGCCCTTGGTTCACTCCAAACCTGACTGCCCTTGACCAGCACAAAAACATCCTGTGGCGGACTGCAATTGCATCGAATAGTCCCCGCGATATGCAACTTTTCAGGGAAGTCAGGTACCAATACACGCAGTCAGTCAGGAAAGCAAAGGCTAGCTTTTTCAAGCAGAAATTTGCATCCTGTAACTATAACTAAAAAAAAGGTTTTGGGACACTGTAAAGTCCATGGAGAACAAGAGCTCCTCCTCCCAGCTGCCCACTGCACTGAGGCTAGGTAACACGGTCACCACCGATAAATCCATAATAATCGAACATTTTAATAAGCATTTCTCAACGGCTGGCCATGCCTTCCTCCTGGCTACTCCAACCCCGGACAACAGCTCCCCCGCCCCCCCCCCCCGCAGCTTGTCTACCTCCTCATGCCTTTTGCACACACTGTATATAGACTTTCTTTTTTTTCTACTGTGTCATTGAATTGTTTATTGTGTTATTGGCTTGTTTGTTCCATGTGTAACTCTGTGTTGTCTGTGTCACACTGCTTTGCTTTATCTTGGCCAGGTCGCAAATGAGAACTTGTTCTCAACTAGCCTACCTGGTTAAATAAAGGTGAAATAAATAAAAATAAATACAAAAAGCCCAGACCTCAATCCAGTTGAGAGACTTAAATATTGCTGTACACCAGCGGAACCCATCCAACTTGAAGGAGCTGGAGCAGTTTTGCCTTGAAGAATGGACAAAAATCCCGAGCTTATAGAATCATACCGAGACTTGAAGCTGTAATTGCTGTCAAAGTATTGACTTTGGGGGGGGGGGGGGGTTACGCAAGCTCAAGTTCTGTTTTTCTTTCTTGTTTGTTTCACAATAAAAAATACTTTGCATCTTCAAAGTGGTAGGCATGTTGTGTAAATCAAATGATACAAACCCCCCAAAAATCAATTTTAATTCCAGGTTGTAAGGCAGCAAAATAGGAAAAATGTCAAGGGGGGTGAATACTTTCGCCAACCACTGTAAATCCACTTAAATCAGTACAGATGAAAAGGTGGAGACAGGTTAAATAAGTATTGTTAGAGAGAGTGTAAAATCATCTGTCCTCGGTTGCAACACTCACTACAGAGTTCCAAACTGCCTCGAAGCAACATCTGCACAAACACTGTTAGTCTGGAACTTCATGAAATGGGTTTCCATAGCTGAGCAGCCTCACACAAGCCTAAGGTCACCATGTGCAATGCCAATTGTCAGCTGGAATGGATAGAAGGCAGCATTCGCGCAAACCAATGCATTTAACCAAGGCAAAGTGACTGGGAATACGGTTGAATACATTTACATTTTAGTCATTTAGCAGACGCTCTTATCCAGAGCGACTTAGAGTAGTGAATGCATACATTTCACTTCATACATTTTTTTTTGTACAGGCCCCCCGTGGGAATCGGACCCACAATGCTGGCATTGCAAACACCATGCTGGCATTGCAAACACCATGCTGGCATTGCAAACACCATGCTCTACCAACTGAGCCACAGGGAAGACTTTACCCTTTGCTGTACACTACTCAAGTAACACAAAGTAAAAAAAACATCCAATAACATTTATTAGAGTACAGATTGTAGTATATTAATTGAGAAACAATAAAAGATGATTCTTATTCTTAACACTTTGGCGAAGGACAGAGTGAATGGGTAAACAAGGTGTTCTAAAAAATATATGTTAAACCCCATCAAATGTTAACATATTCAATACAAAATATACACTACTTGTTCTGGTAGTTCTTATAGTTAAATTTGATTTAAACTCCTTTGTCTGTGATAACAAAATAGTTTCTCCCTTTCTGTGTGTTGGATGAGAGAAGAGGGGTGACTGGGGTTGACGCCATACCTGAGGACACACAGTGCCTGAGTGACTTGGTGCTGGCAAACTCCACCACTCCTCTGAAGGGCTCACCTCTGCCTGTCAACGTTTTGTTAGAGTTATCTCGGAACTTGGTCTCCAGCTTGTAGATAGCTTTTTGCAGTTGAGGTAGTGTCCCATCGCCGAAGGCCTCACAGGCCATTTGAAGACGGTTCTCTGTATTCTCAGCCTGTTCTTTCTCTATATTGGGGTTTCTAGGGACAGGATTCTTTTCCTGAAGAGGTTTTGGATGTTTGGTGGGAAACACTTGTTGGTACTGCCTCATCAGTAAGTCTCTGATGGCGATGAGGTTCCGTCCACTGAGGTGAGCATCCTTCATAGAGCCATATCTGGTGGCCAGAACCAAGGCCTGGTTTAAAAGAGGCTTATGCTTTGAAGTCACGCCAGTCACAAAGACATAAGGGGTCTGAAGATGGTGGACAACGTATGTGGGTTTAAGGTGGTTAGGCTTTGTGAAGTTGTCCCCCCAGGCAACACGTATCCATATGGCCTCAGTGTAGTTACAAACAGTGTAGTTATTCCCTCCGTAAGGGCAAACCGTCAGTACAGAGACAAAGTGGAGTCGCAATTCAACGGCTCAAACACAAGACGTTTGTGGCAGGGTCTACAGACAATCACGGATTACAAAGGGAAAACCAGCCATGTCATGAACACCGATGTCTTGTTCCCAGACAAGCTAAACACATTCTTCGCCTGCTTTGAGGATAACGCAGTGCCACCGACATTTATGCGGGTTAATCCTCGCAAGGCTACCGGCCCATGACTGCCTAGCCTCCAACTCAATCATCAGGTTTGAAGTCGACACAACAATAGTGGGCCTGATTACCAAAAATGACGAGACAGCCTACAGGGAGGAGGTGAGGGCCATGGCAGAGTGGTGCCAGGAAAATAACCTTTCCCTCAACGTCAACAAAACGAAGGAGCTGATCGTGGACTTCAGGAAACAGCAGAGGGTGCACCCCCCTATCCACATCGACAAGACAGCAGTGGAGAAGGTGAAAAGCTTCAAGATCCTCTGCCAATTCACTGACAATCTGAAATGGTCCACCCACACAGACAGTGGGGTGAACCTCAGGAGGCTGAAGAAATTCGGCTTGACCCCTAAGACCATCACAATCTTTTATAGATGCACAAATGAGAGCCTCCTGTAGGGCTGTATCACTGCCTGGTACAGCAACTGCACCGCCCACAACCGCAGGGCTCTCCAGAGGGTGGTGCGGTCTGCCCAACACATCACCCTGCCTGCCCTCCAGGACACCTACACCACCTGATGTCACAGGAAGGCCAAAAAGATCATCAAGGACATCAACCACCCGAGCCATGGCCTGTTCACCCCGCTACCATCTAGATGATGAACTCAGTACAGGTGCATTAAAGCTGGGGCAGAGAGACTGAAAAACAGCTTCTATCTCAAGGCCATCAGACTGTTAAACAGCCATCACTAGCTGGCTTCCACCCGGTTACGCAGCCCTATACTTTAGAGGCTGCTTCCCTACATACATAGAA